>NC_067157.1:40884678-41203428 GCF_903995435.1 Acomys russatus | reverse complement strand
GAGAGGTGATATTTCTCCAGGCAGCTTGGTCATTTAGTCCAAACTGACTTATAAAGACTAACAAATGCCTTTCATTTGATCAGAGATGAAAAAAAAATTTTAAATGATAATTTAGCAAAGGCAGATTGCCCTTACTGGTATGAAATGAAAAATGGCTTTTCTTAAATGACATGTCCTAATTCCATATTAGAAAGTTAGACTACATATTGCCACATGGCCCATGCCAATTTGGACATCAGCTTTTGAGGTTTCCTCTTAAACAAAAAGGATGTTTTTGTTGTTTGGTACTAAAAACACAGTTAAGAGATTTAAATAATATTTTATGTAAATTCAAAGGCTTACTATAGTTCAAACTTGTCTTCTAAGTCTCCAAGAGTTGTAGTGACTTGGAACAACGATAAAATGTTTGAGGAGGGTGGTGATGGCCCAAGCCTTTAATCCTAGCAGAGACAGGTCGATCTGTATAAGGCAGTTGTTTTCTAAATTCTAGAGTTACAGTAAACAAGGTAATGGTGGCACATGCTTTTAATCCTTCTACCCAGGGACAAAACTCAGAATGAGCTCTTAATTGATATGTCTGCACACTAGAGAAATCACATACCATATTTATATGTTATTATCAAGACTCTCTACAGGGTTACTAGAAAAGCAGCCAATTTCCAATGGCGACAGGAACAAAGAGCAGCTTTGGTGACTGCTGGTAAGCTCATCTTCATGCATGTGCCCCTGGCCAATATTGAACCAGATGATACACTAATTATGTATATCATATTTATTGGTGAATTGACAACTGGGGACTTTTCATAAAGCAAAAAAAGGAGTCCACTGACATTTTTGCCTGTTGGCTTCTATTGCAAACACTTTCCATGTACTGAGAAGAAATATTCTCCCCTTGAGAAATAAATCCAGACATTTTATGAGGCATGGAGAACTTTATACTCAGTCATCACCAACTATCCTATGGTCGTAAGGTGCCCCTTACAATGATGGATTGAATCAGTTTGAAGGCAGAGTCCTTCACAGGATTAGGTAGAGAAGGAAAGGTTTTAGAATGGAACCGGTACCTATCTGAATTCCTTTGTGACCAGGATGGGTTGCAGAGATCAGCAAAGGGGTCTGTGCCTTCCTGCACTGAAATGATAGCTCAGTTGCCTGTAATCCCCATGTCTACACTGCACGCCCCTTTTCTCAAAAGCTACATCCGTGAAACTGTGGGGACCAATGCAATGGTCACAACATTTGGCTAATGCATGGTTTAGTGATGGTTCATCAACCACGAATGGAACCAAAACTAACGGAAAGTGGCAGCAGATATAGACTGGGGACAGAATTGCCAATACTAAGGAAGGAACCACACAATTATTGCAGCACTATTGGTTATGATAAACAACTAGGAAAGCGAAAGGAAAATCTCTATTTTCTCCAATTCATGGTTCATGTGGCACATTTACACAATGGAATACTACTAAGCTATTAAAAACAAAGAAACCATGAAATTTGCAGGCAAGTGGGTGGAACTAGAAAAGATCACCCTGAGTGAGATAACGCAGATCCAGAGAGACACACATGGTATATACTCACTTATAAGTGGATTTTAACCATTTAGTACAGGATAAACACACTACAATGCACAGACCTAAAGAAGATAAGACACAAGGAATTCTAAGGGAGGATGCTTAAATCTCACTCAGAAGGGAAATAGAATAGACAAAATAGACAAGTCTCCTAGTAGACAGAAAGGAACATCAACCCACCCACAAAACCTTTGATTCAAAATTCACCCTGACTTCATGATGTGCAGGGACAAAGATAGAGCAGATATAGCAGAGATGGAGGGAAGGTCCAACTAAAGCCTGGCCAACCCAAGACCCACCCCATGGGAGAGAATCAATCCCTGACACTATTAACAATACTCCGTTATGTTTGCAGACAGGAGTCGAGCAGAATTGTCCTCTGAGAGGCTCCATCCAGCAGCCCCCTTGAACAGATGCTCAGACTCACAGCCAAACATTGGGTGACGTGTAGAGAGCCTTGTGGAAAAGTGAAGGGAATGAGAAAAGGACCTGGAGGTGACAGGAGCTTCACAAGAGGACCAATGAAGCCAACTAACCATGGCTCAGAGGACCTTGCATGGACTAGACCTAGAGCCCCTATGAAGATGTAGCTGATGGACAGCTCAGGCTTCATCTGGGTCCTCTAGTAAGGGGAGCAGGGGCTGCCTCTGACATGGACTCTCTTATGTACCCCTGGAAGCATTGCCTTGCCAGGCCACCGGGGAAGAGGACATGTTCAGTCCTGATATGACTTGGTGAGCTGGGGTGGATAGGAAGGGGGCTCTGTTTTTCTGAAGCATAGGGGAAGGGAATGGAGGAGAGGGAAGGAAGTTGGGACTGGGAGATGAGGAGGGAAGGGGCTATGGCCAGGATGCAAAATGACAAAAGAAAGAAAAAAAGAAAGAAAGGAAGGAAGGAAGAAAGAAAGAAAGTTTAAAAAAAAATCAAAGCTAAAGCATATGCCTTTAATTCCAGCACTCAGGGAGGCAGAAGCAGGCAAATCTCTGTGAGTTCAAGGTCAGCCTGGTCTACAGAGTGAGTTCTAGGACAGCCAAGGCTAACCAGGTTCTCTGCTTAGCCTTGAAAAAAACAAAAATAATACATACATACATACATACATACATACATACATACATACATACATACATACGGATTTGGGGTTGGAGTATGGGTCTCTTCTTTAACCCCAAGTATGCTTGTTAAAAGTGAGTCCAAAATCTCTGTCTCATATCAGAAGAGCCATCTGGCATAGGACAGAGGAAAACAAAAAATAAGGTACTATTCTATTACCACTATTCTTATAATCTTTTAGTTTTAATTTGACTCTTTAAAAGTTTTCTTAAGGTATAAATATTATCTCAAATTCTATAAATTATGTATATATAAATGTACATATTTATGTAATATATAAGTATAGATAATATGCATAAATATGGTATCATCTGCCATATTGTTAGTAGTCATACATAGCACTAATTCTAGAAAAAAGCTTCATGTAGCGTCTTGTACATGTTTTCAGGTTCAAGTCTAAATCAGGTAACTAGAAACAAAGTTTGTGTACCTCAGATGTACTTAATAGATTGTGGTCCTCAAAGCTTTTGAAGATTTACTGAATATGGTATTTACAATATTTAAGTTTTCTATCATGCCTAACAGTAACCTTTGAGATCTCCAAGAAGATGATGAGGTTCTGCAAAGATGAATCTACCTAGATTGTCGTAATGCTAACCACTCGGCAAAATTGCCCCATGCCTCTTTTGTTGTCAGGTTCTGTGTAAGAAGTGAACACCTTTGGGTTGACTGCTGTATTTCTACCTAGCCACGATTGATACCAAGCTAACAAACACCACCCAAAGATCAGCTTCAGACTACCAACTGCTCAGGATATTCAAATTGCTGAGTTCATAAGAGATTGACACAAACTAAAAAATACTTGATCTTATGACTGTCATATGCAACCAAACTGGACGTTGTGAAATGCTTGACAGAGCTATCTGGGATCTACTCTCTGTGGTTTGTCCTGTGTTCACTCCCTGTTAACTGGTTGCTTGTTCCTCCACCTCTTCATCTCAGATTAACTTTATTTACCCCTGTTTACAATATTCGAGTGGAGAACTCTTGGATTAGAAGTGTGTTCTGCACCAACGGCCCAGGCCTTAATGTCAACCATTAATAAATGGGACCTCATGAGGCTGAGAAGCTTCTGTAAGGCAGGAGACACTGTCAAGAGAACAAAGCGACAGCCTACAGACTGGGAAAAATCTTCACCAACCCTACATCTGACAAAGGTCTAATATCCAAAATATATAAAGAACTCAAGAAATTAAACACCACCAAACCGAATAACCCAATTGAGAAATGGGGCTTGGAACTAAACAGAGAATTCTCAACAGAGGAGTATCAAATGGCTGAGAAACACTTAAAGAAATGCTCAACCTCCTTAGTCATCAGGGAAATGCAAATCAAAACAACTCTGAGATTCCATCTTACACCCATCAGAATGGCTAAGATCAAAAATTCAAGCGACACCACATGCTGGCGAGGATGTGGGGAGAGAGGAACACTCTTCATTGCTGGTGGGGATGCAAACTAGTACAGCCACTTTGGAATCTATCTGGTGCTATCTCAGAAAAATGGGAATAGGGCTTCCTCAAGACCCAGCTATTCCACTCCTTGGAATATACCCAGAAGATGCTCAGCACACAACAAGAAAATTTGCTCAACCATGTTCATAGCAGCCTTATTCATAATAGCCAGAACATGGAAACAGCCTAAGTGTCCCTCAGTAGAAGAGTGGATAAAGAAACTGTGGTACATATACACTATGGAATACTACTCAGCTATTAAAAACAAGGAATTCCCGAAATTTGTGGATAAATGGATTGAGCTAGAAATGATCATAATGAGTGAGTTAACCCAGAAGCAGAAAGAATCAAATGGTATATACTCACTTATATCTGCATACTAGCCCAAGGGGCATGTCCCATGAAAGCCTTCACTTACCAGGAAACTGGGACAGAGGGGAAGGCATCCTATTGGGACTCTAAATGAGAGACGCATGGGAGAACAGCAAAATAAAAGGATCCAGAGGGTCCTAGAAATCTACAAGTAGAACAATATGATAGGCAGATTTGGGCCCAGGGGTCCCGCTCAAACTAAGGCACCAGCCAAGGACAATACAGGAGGTAAACTTTAAACCCCTTCCCAGATCTAGCCAATGGTCAGAATATTCTCCACAGTTGAGTGGAGAGTGTGATACGACTTTCTCACATACTCTGGTGCCTCACATTTGACCATGTCCCCTGGAGGGGGAGACCTGGTGGCACTCAGAGGAAGGACAGCAAGTAGCCAAGAAGAGACTTGATACCCTATGAGAATATATAGGGGACGTAATCCCCCTCAGGAACAGTCATAGGGGAGGGGAATAATGGGAAAATGGGGGGGGAGGAATGGGAGGATACAAGGGATGGGATAAACATTGAGATGTAACAAGAATAAATTAATAAAAAAAAAAAATAGAAAAAAAAAAAAGAAAAAAAAGAAGTGTGTTCTGGGGCTGAGCTACACTGGATACAGGGTTTTCCAGTAAACAACAACGCAATCTCTGGGTTCACAGTGTGATCCGACAACATGGAATAACTTCACACTCATCCAGTCCCCACTCCACTCCAGACCACACTTTTCACTGAATATAACTCTGATCTATCCACGCCCTCTAGTAGTAGTCAGTTCCAGAAGCTCCCGATTCCATACTGCCACATGGTCCAACAATGCAGACTGTGACCATGTTAGAGACGGTTATAAGAAATCTGCCTTTTCAGACCCTTCATGATATCTTTATGGTTGTAGAATGATTCAAACTGTCGAACTCTACCCATGGAAATGGAAGTGACACAGACAACAGCAGTGAGATTTAGAAGCAGTCCAATTGGGTGTACCCTGCTCAATTTGCTTTATTCAAATTGCGTACGGACACTTGCTGATTGTGACTGAAAGAGATGGAACTACTGACATAGATTAGACAACAGACTGCTTACACTCTGTGTAAGGTTGCAGTTCACTCTGTGCGAGGACAGCTTCAAGTCAAGCTTAGTACATATCTAGAGAACTGTAGGCCAACCTTCATACTGTAGAGCAATGCAACCCTTTCTTTGTGACAAGGTTTTTGATGCCAGTAGGTTTTTTCATTCCTGTCATGGACAGAGTTCTCTATCAGGCACCAGGTTCATTATTTTTTGAGCCTAGGGGTGGATAGGATAGAGAGTCTCTTGATTTTGTGTGTGTGTGTGTGTGTGTGTGTGTGTGTGTGTGTATCTTTTAGACTCTCCCTCCAATTTTAGTAGGTACTGACACTATAAATGGGAAATTTCCCTCCAAAAGTAACAGGCAACTCAACTATCTAAATGGATAACTTGGCTCATTTGCTACTCTACATTTCCTTCACTTTCCATATATCTATTTCCTTTTAATTTTGGAAGTTTAAGTTTATGCACAGCAAAGCATCATCCTAGACTACATTTTAGTCATCATTCAATCTTTGACATCTTCTGCTGTTCGTGCCCCATGGTAGGTGATCAAAAATATTTTGAGTGAATAATGTTGATGAGATATTTTGATTTGCAAAGTGGGAACATTTTAATTTGCATGTATAAAACAAAAGAAAAAATAGCACACACCATGGAGTGCTAATTAATGTTCACTCTCTTCCCACATTTCAGTCATTTTAGGATTAACTTTAAGATTACTAACGAAAATTTGGATACATTCTCTCTAGGGACATTACTCAAAAAGATTCAATTCTCCAAGTCAAACATGTTCCGCATGAAGAATTTTAATCCGATCCTCCAAGGAATTAATCCATGAATTGCACGATTCTTGTTAAATGAATTATAAATAAACTTTCAAAGCAAAACTCATTTACTTCTCTGCAGTACTCATGGCTTCTATTAGTTTCTTTCCAATATGAAGAATATTAATTTGCTAGATTATACTTTTCTCACATGATAGACATGTCAATGCCACACTCTCTTAGGTCTACATAATTCTGTAATTGTGAAGCACATCACTAAGACATTCCAGTCATATGCAGAGTCATTATAGCTCACCAAAAATATTCCACTTATCTTCATCACCAGCAACTGGTAATAGCTCATTTCGAAAAAGAATGAATAACAGCTGAATGTATAGATTATTTCCATGTAGAATGCTATTTAATTTGTATATGTATTTTAATTCAAGCATTTTTATTATGAGCTTTTCCTAACATTAAATTTTCACTTATAAACCTTTTGAAAAAAAAAAACCTAGCTTAAAGAATAGAGTTATTTATTTTTTCAAAGGGCATGAATTTAAGATGTAATATTTTTAAATGTTTTTTTTACCTTATCCAATATGCTTGTAATACAAACTCTCATTTTCTTGCTCTTTTGGTAATGATAGAAGAGTTGGGTTGGGAATGTAGTTCAGCAATGACCATCAACATATATGTATGAGGTGCCAAATGTACGTGATACAGCGAACGTACTTAATTATGAGTCATGCTCTTGCCGTAGCTTTACCTGTTTGAAAAAAGAATGTGTCTTCTTTCTTCAACTTGCTGTGCTGGGAGAATTCTTATCTGAGGAAGCTGAGGAACAGCTGTTTGCTGATGGATCACAGCAGGAGAATAAACACAGCCGTCTGGTCAGAGGGTATTTTTCATTCTCCTGCAACTTGTTTCCTCAATATTTTTGTCTTCTGTTGTGGATTATGAAGTGTCTGTGTGAGAGTAAACATCAGGCAATCACCCTTCCTCTCCCTCCATGAGGAACAGCACTTCAAGGCACATTAGCGATTCATTTATTCTGAACACTGTGCGACACAATTCTTTATTGAATAAAATGAGTCTAAAATAAGAACATGATTTGGGTTTACTTTCCTCATTAATCAAAAGAACAACATATTAAGATGGGAATATTTCTTTCAAATGAGTCATCCCCAGTTTGCCTGTTTTTGTGGTCTTCTGTCTCACAGCATACCAATCACTACATGGCACCCATAATTGCATTCTAATAATAATCTAGATGATAGATGAATAAGCCATGGATGCAGTGATTGGAAAAGGATTGCAAGAGGGTGTTAAGTTTCCAGGACTTAAATATTTCAAAGAAGTCTCGTGCAGAAGAAAACAAGCAAATGAGGAAAAAGCTTGGCAGTAACAACAGTCACTGGACCAGGCAATGGGGTGAGTTTTGGGAGAATAGCAACTAGGTTAGGAAGCACAATAGGAGAGATACATATTGACTCCCATTTATTATGAACCTTCAAAGTCTATTTTGAATTCTGCTTAGAGAAGAATAAGCAGTATGCATGTCTTTGGATTTGGGCAGTACTTCAAACAAGCCCTAAGGTAATTAAAAAATATCCCATTTGAAGGTTATATTAGGGTTTCAGAGAATGCTCACAAATCTTTGTAAGATAATTGCTAATTTTTGGTGCATAATTATCTACACTATATGTAAAGATGTTAATAAGTCAGACAATGTTGACGTTCAATCCTATATAGCATATATATATATATATATATATGGTACAATGCTATTTTACCTTCAATGGTAATCATCTCTTCCTTCTTTCATCCTGATTATGCTAAAGAAAAAAGCACCTGGGCTATAAATACAATGGTGAAGAGAGATATTATAAGCTCAAAGCATGACTTGTTCTAAAGGGACATAACAATCACTGACCATCTTGGCATTACACCTGCAAGGTGCTGACTTGTTTCTATACTGAAGCAAAGACCATTTCTGAGTACCAAGGCTCATCTCAGGAAAACAGAAAGAGTAAGATTTCTAAAGTAACAAGGACAGCAACTACAACAATATTTTTAAATCTTTTTTGTTTTTTTCCTTTGTTTGGTTTTGAGGCAGAGTTTCTCTGTATAGCACTGGCTGTCCTGGTCCTCACTATGTACGCCAGCCTGGCCTGTAACTTGGAGATCTGCCTGCCTCTGCCTCCCAAGGGCTGGGATTAAAATGTGCACGGCCACTGCATAGCTATTTCTAATTCTTTTTAAAAATGGGTCTGTGATGGAAAAAGTCTTGCCTTATCTTATTAGACAAGGAAAAAACTAGGCAAAATGCACAAAAGTGGTCTTGACATTATTTGTTAATCAAGGAGGGACAATGGTTCTTGAGTGATGAGAAACAAATGATTTGGGCTCAAGATAATTTTTTAAAGAGAGTTTCCAGGATGTGGGACAATGAATCAAAATCCAGACAAGTTTCCAAATACTCTCCAAGTCAAAGAGATGGAACAGAGGACCAAATCAGCTGAAGATAGTTGGGCAGCCTACTGGAGAGGTGACACTGAAACAGAGAGAGAAAAATTAGATGCAAAATCCTCAGGCACAGGGCTGGGAATGAGTTTCCTCACAAGTCAATTAGAAAAGCTAGTCATTCCCTGAAAATTGGCTAAGCACACAAAAGGAATTTACATCAGCAGTGAGGCAAATTTAGCCTTAGACTAAAAGCTGTTCTGAACATGCCTAACATATTTTAATTACAAAGCACTAAAAGGTCAAGTTGTTTCTAGGAAACTCAGTTACAGCAAAACAAAAAGATCAAAATATTTATAAAGAGAATAAAATATTGTAAGATAATTAAAAGTTATCAAACCCCTCCCCTCAAGGCTCAGAAGTGTGGAAGAGGAGGCATAGATGTGTTGCACCAAAGAAACAGTATCTTGCAGACACAACAGGACTGATGAACATATGAATTCACAGTGACTGTGGCATCATACATTAAATCTGCACATGTTCAAGCCAGACAAGATGCCAGCACTGGCAATGGGAAGAAGATACAAACTCCCACCCCTAAATAAGAAGCTCTTCACAACTGATACCTGTTGGCAAAGGAAAACGCAGTCTCATTGGGGATATCAACCACATTTCTGGGCAGGTACCACGCCCAGTAGTTGGCAAATACAAGATGAACTCAATGGTATTTTTTCTGTGTTTTTTGTTTGTTTGTTTCGTTTTGCTTTTTGGAGAGGGGAAGCAGGAATTTTTTTTTTTCTGTCTTATGTGTACCTTGAGTGTTTTGATTTTAGTTTTAATGTCTTTGTTCCTCGTTTTTTGTTTCACTTTTTCAAAGAGAGAGAAAGAACACATAAAGATGCTTGGATAAGGAGGTAGGGAGGAGCTTAGGTTTAGGAGAGAAGAAAAACATAATCAACATATACTCTATGAAAAAAAAATTAAAGGTTACCCCATGGAAACAGTACAATACAGCCTGTAATGAGAAAATAAAGTCAATGAATCAAAAAGGCCCACTGATGTTACATTTGGGAGTCAAAGGAAAAAAATGTTCATTACAATCATATTTCATATATTCACAGAAATAAGTAATAGAAAGGCAGAAAAGATCTAAGTTAGACATCTAGGCAAGCACTCTACCAGTAGAACCATTATCTTTCACTCCTTAGTTGGCTAACTGGAGACAAAAGTTATAATGTATGAAATTACATGTATGGGGAGATCCAAGATGGCTGCACTGATCACACACCACGTCTGATCAGTAGGACAACCAAGACTAGACAGCAAGCTGAAGACAAAACTCAGAGCTACAAAACACCAGTGCTGCTGATTCCCAGCTGAGAGGGATCTACATTGTGTAGAGCATAGGTGAGTCCAATCCCTGGCCACCCAGCTAACCCACAGAAAATCGTGGAGGACAACCCACGTTAGGTGCCATCTTGAAAAAGACAGTGAGACACCGGTGCAGCTTTGGGCTGTATCTGCCTGTCTGCTGCTTACCGGGTCTAGGACACAGAGGAGACAGGCAGAACTGACTCCCGGCACCGGCCACAATCCACATTAGCTGCCATCCTGTGAGTAGCTTCAGGCTCAGATCTCTCTGTCCACCTGAAGCTTACTGGCCTGACCCATCTAGGACACAGAGCAGACAGGCAGAGCAGAGGCTGGTGCAGGTTACAATGCACATTAGCTGCGAACCCTGAGCAGCTTTGGCTCAGATCCCTCTCCATCCACCAGCTGCTTACTGGCCTAGCCCATCAGAGACACAGAGCAGTAATCAGAGCCCTGCCATCTCCAGAAGGCTTGTGGAGCACCTGAGCAGCTTTAGTCTCTGATCCCTCTCAGCTACCAGCGGCTTACGAGCCAGGCCCATCTGTGACACAGAGCAAAGAGGCACAGGTGAATCTGGTGTGGGCCACAACCCACATTTGCTGCCATATCAAGAAGGTCTATTTGGCACCTGAGAAGATTTGTGATCAGATCTCTCACAGGCCCCCAGCTGCTTACTGGCCTAGCTAACTGGAATACAGAGCAGATAGGCAGAGCCTTGCCATCTTGAAAAGGACTAGAGGCCACCTGAGCAACTTTGGGATTGGGACTCTCTCAGCCTGCTTCTCTCCTGCTTGACCCAAGTGGGATACAGAGAGGGAAGCCAGCTGAGCCAGGTACAAGCTCCAACACCCACTGTCCACCATCCTGAGAAGGCCTCTGGGGAGCCCTAGCAAACAACCTTTGGCTTGGAGCTCTCTACTTGCTCCTAACCTGCTTGGCCCACGTAGGACACAGACAGCAACCTCATAGGAGGAACCTGTAGGTCTGCTAACTCCAGACACAACCAGATACCTAGAGGACAGCGCCAGAAGACTAACCGCAAAACTCAGAGCCATATGACACTTCCAGGAACCAGTGATCCTGGAGATATGAACATCTATGAAGCACAAGAAGAAGACTTTAAATCTGAGGTGATGAAAATTATAGAAGCCTTGAAAGAGGAAAATAAATCACTCAAAGGAATACAGAAAAATATTCACACAGATGAAGGAGTTTAATAAATCCTATAAAGCATTACAGGAAAATATATGTAAACAGATGAAGGAATTGAGTGAATCCTATAAAAAGTTACAGGAAAATTCAATCAAATAGGAGAAAGAAATGAAAGAAATGTATAAAACTAAACCTGAAGAGGGCATTAGAAGCAGCAAAGAAAACACAAGCTAAGCAAATCTTAGAGTTGGAAAACATAAGGAAGAGAACAGAAACCATGGTTACAAGCAATGCCAACTGGAAAAAAAAAAAAGCCCAGGACCAGATGGATTCAGCGCAGAATTCTACGAGAACTTCAGAGAAGAGCTAATACCAATTCTCTTTAAACTATTCTGCAAGATAGAATCAGAAGGAACATTACCAAGCTCATTCTATGAGGCCACAGTCACCTTGATACCTAAACCACAGAAAGACTCAACAAAGAAAGAGAATTTCAGATCAATTTCTTTTATCAACATTGATGTAAAAATACTCAATAAGATACTTGCAAACCAAATCCAAGAACACATCAAAACTATCATTCACTATGACTAAGAAGGCTTAATCCCAGGCAAGCAGGGCTGGTTTAGTATATGGAAATCCATCAATGTAATTCATCACATAAACAAACTGAAAGAAAAAAACAAAAGAAAGAAAATCATCTCCTTGGATGCCAAAAAAGCATTTGACAAAATCCACCACTCATTTATGTTAAAAGTCCTAGAGAGCAAGGATACAAGGCACATACTTAAACAAAATAAAGGCAATATACAACAAGCCTATAGCCAACATCAAACTAAATGGAGAGAAACTTAAATCAATTCCACTGAAATCTGGAACAAGACAAAGCTGTCCACTCTCTCTGTATCTAGTCAGTGTAGTACTTGAAGTTCTAGCTAGAGTAATAATTCAACTAAAGGAAATCAGGGGGATACAAATTGGGAAGGAAGAAGTTAAACTATCAATTTTCATGGATGATATGATAGTATACATAAGTGACCCCAAAAATTCTATCAAGGAACTCATACAGTGATAAACACCTTCAACAAAGTGACTGGATACAAAATCATCTCAAAAGAATCAGTAGCCCTCCTGTATACAAATGACAAACAGGCTGTAAAAGAAGTTAAGAAAACTACACTCTTCACAATAGCCACAAATAATATGAAGTATCTTGGTGTAACTCTAACCAAGAAAGTGAAAGAGTTGTATGAAAAAGACTTTCAAATCTCTGAAGAAAGAAATTGAAGAACATGTCAGAAGATGGAAAGATCTCCCATGCTCATGAATTGGGAAACCAACATAGTAAAATTGGCCATCTAACTAGAAGCTATCTACAGATTCAATGCAATTCCCATCAAAATACCTACACAATTCTTTATGGACCTGGAAAGATCAATTCTCAACTCCATATGGAGAAAAAAAAACCAGAACAGCTAAAACAATCCTATACAAGAAAAGATCTTCTGGAGGAATCTCCAACCAGGATCTTAAGCTGTACTATAGAGCAACAGTAATAAAACAGCATGGTACTGGCATAGCAATAGACTGGTTGATGAATGGAATCGAATCAATACCCAGAAATAAATCCACACATCTATGGACACTTTATTTTTGACAAAGAAGCCAAACCCATACAATGGAAAAAAGATAGCATCTTCAACAAATGGTGCTAGTCTAACCTGATGGCTACATGTAGAAAAATGCAAACAGATCCACATCTCACACTCTGCACAAAACAAAAATTCAAATGGATTAAAGACCTCCATAAAAAACCAGACACACTAAACCTGTTAGAAGATGGTGGGGAAGAGCCTTGAGCTCACTGGCAGAGGAGACAACTTCCTGAACAGAATACCAATAGCTCAGGCTCTAAAGTCAACAATTAATAAATGGGGCCTCATGAAACTGAAAAGCTTATATAAGGCAAAGGAAACAGAACAAAATGACAGCCTACAGACTGGAAGAAGATCTTCACCAACCCTATATCTGACAAAGGGCTAATATCTAAAATATATAAAGTACTCAAGAAATTAAACACCATCAAACCAAATAACCCTGTTAAAAATGGTGTACAGTGATAAACAGAAATCTCAACAAAGGAATACCAAATGGATGAGAAACACTTAAAGAAATGCCCAACATTCCTAGTCATCAGAGAAATGCAACTCAAAACGACTCTGAGATTCCATCTTACACCTATCTGTATGGCTAAGATAAAAAAATTCAAGTGACAGCACATGCTGTTGAGTATGTGGAGAAATCTGAACACTCTTTTGTTGCTGGTGGGAGTACAAACTTGTACAACCATTTTGGAAATCAATCTGGTACTTTCTAAGGAAACGGGAAATCTTTCTACCTCAAGACTCAGCCATAGCACTCTTTTGCATATACTGATGCTCCACCATATATCAAGGAGATTTGCTCAATTATGTTCATATCAGCTTTATTAGTAATAGCCAGAATCTGTAAACAATCTAGATGTCCCTAGACTGAAGAATGGATATAAAATTGTGGTACATTTACACGACAGAATACTACTTAGCTATTAAAAACAAGGAAATCTTGAAATTTACAGGCAAATGGATGGAACTGGAAATGATCATGCTGAGTAAGGTAACCCAGATCCAGAAATGCATGCAATAGTATATACTCACTCATAAGTGGATATTAGCCTCATAATACAGGATAACCATACTGCAATATAAAGACTGAATCACCGACCAAGGACCATGTATAATGTGGACCTAGACCCTTTACTTAAATGTAGTAGATAGACAGCACTGTCTCCTTGTGGGTCCCACAATATGAGGAGTAGGGACTACTTTTGACATGATCTCTGGCCCCCCAACATTGATCATATCCCCTTGCAGAGTGGCCTGACCAGGCCACAGAGGAAATGATATCACAGATGAGCCTGAATAGGCTGAGGTCAGATGTTAGAGGAGGAGGAATCCCCTTTCTGAGGATGAGGGGAGGGAGGGAGAGGGGATTGGGAGGTGATGAAGGAGGGTGCTACATCTTTTGAGGCTAACCCATCTAAATAAAAAACAACCCATTGCCTCATAGAAAAGCGCAATGAACTAGGTGATTCAACAAGTTTATAGAATACAGCATTATTATATATAAATCATATATTTGTCTTAATAGTTGAAAATTAAAACTCAAAATTAAATTATTTACAGTAGCATCAAAAATGAAACTTAGGAATAAATCTGACACAACATGTACAAACCTGTATCTTAAAACCACAAAATTGTTGAGATAAAAATTATTTTGACAAATGAAATTGTATGTAATATTAATCAGTCAAAAATGTGAATATCATTTGAATGGCAAATCTCCTCATATTGATCTAGAATTAAGCATTTCTACTCAAAGAACTAACATGTCTTTTTATTTTAATTTTTATAGAAATTAATGGTGTGATTCTAAGTTTCATAGTCAATACAAGTGGCTTAGAATATCCAATCTTGAAAAATGATAGCTGGAAGACAACTGGTATATATATTTATTGAAATGATATAATTGTCCAGAAAAGGTAGTATTGGACCTGTGCAGAAAGACTAGACAGGAAGAGTTGGAAATACCTTGGAACCAAAAGTGCAGTCAGATGCATATGATAACTGGTTTACAACAAAGTACAAAAGCAATTTGTTGAACAAAATATTGTATTTTCAATGAATGGTATTAGAGCAATTGAGTATATACTTACATATATTCACTTGAATCCATGTATACTTGAGTTATATTCTACACCATATAAGATATAAAAGCTGTAAATGAGTACTAGACCAAGGAAAGTAGCAAAGGTGTACAACATTCTGAAGAAAATCATTGGAAAAATATCTTTATTTTGATGGAGAGACATAAATGGTTTAGACATGACACTAAACATATGTCCCATAAATGAGAAAAGGAAAAACTTTTTCATCAAACCTGAAATATTTTTAAAAATTTATTTATTTATTAATTCATTCATATTACATCTCAATTCTTATCCCATCCCTTCTATCCTCCCATTCCTCCCTCCCTCCCATTTTCACCCTATTCTCTTCCCCTATGATTATGACTGAGGGGGACCTCCTCCTCCTGTATATGCTCATTGGGTATCAAATCTCTTCTTGGTAGCCGGCTATCCTTCCCCTGAGTGCCACCAGGCCTCCCCAACAAGGGAATGTGATCAAATATGGGGCACCAGAGTTCATATGAAAGTCAGTTCCCACTCTTCACTCATCTGTAGAGAATGTCCTGTCCATTGGCTAGATCTGGGTAGGGGTTCAATGTTTACTGCATGTATTGTCCGTGGTTGGTGCCATAGTTTGAGCAGAACCCCTGGGCCCAGATCTTCCAGTCATAATGTTCTACTTGTAGGTTTCTAGGATCCTCTGGATCCTTCTATTTCCCCATTCTCCCATTCTTCTCTCACCTAGAGTCCCAAAAGGATGTCCTCACATCCAACCCACTTTCCTGGTAGGTGAAGACTTTCATGGGATGTGTGTCTTGGGCTAGTGTCTAGTTATAAGTGAGTATATACCATTTGAGTCTTTCTGCTTCTGGGTTAACTCACTCATTATCATCATTTCTAGTTCAATCCATTTGTCCACAAATTTTGGGAATTCCTTGCTTTTAATAGCTGAGTAGTATTCTATAGTGTAAATGTACCACAGTTTCTTTATCCATTCTTCTACTGAGGGACACTTAGGCGGTTTCCATGTTCTGGCTGTTATGAATAAGGCCGCTATGAACATGGCTGAGCATATGTCCTTGTTGTGTGCTGGAGCATCTTCTGGGTATATTCCAAGGAGTGGAGTAGCTGGGTCTTGAGGAAGCCCTATTCCCAGCAAAACTAAAATCTTATATCTTTTAAAAGACACTATTAATGGTAGCGATGTAGCTCTGTAGGTAGTGTTTACCTAGCATACACAAAGCCATGGTTTCAATCCTCAGGACTATATATACCAGGTGTGGTGGCAAAATTCCAGGTCTTGTGAGATGGAGCCAGAAGGATCAAGATGTCAGAGTTATCCTTGCCTACACGAAGCTAGCATGGGGTACATGACACCCTTGTTTCAAAAATGAATGAATGAATGAATGAATGAATGAACGAATGAATAAGTGAAAAGACACCACCAATAGAACAACAATGAAGAACAGGTCTTAAGTTGGGAGAAGAAAATATTTTCAAGTGATATCTGTATGAAGAACAGCTACTTAGAATAGAAAAAAAAAAAAAAAAACTCTTACCACTCAGTAAAAAGAACACAAAACACACACTTAAAAATCAGAAGACGTTTTGAATGGTGTTTCATAAAAGTAGATATAAGAATAGCAAATAGGTCCACAGAAAACTGTCTCACACAATCTGTTATTAGGGAAATGCAATTTAAAACTGTAATGAAATGCTGTTCCCTGTTACTATCAGAACAGGTATATTGAAAGATACTCAAAACCCTGGACACAGCTGAACCTAAGGCATCAGTGCTCTAAATGTAAGTGGTACAAGCAGTTTAGCAAGGTAGGCACTTTCTTACATATACACCTTCTTAAACATGCACAAACATGCCAGACGATGTCATCACGCCACTTCTCAGTATTCATTCAGATAACTGAAAACATACAGACTCACAAAGATCACTTGTGAATAGTCATAGCAGCTTTCTTTGTGATAACTCCAAGTTGGGGATAACTGATATGTGTATCAGCAGGTGACTAGATACACACATTTTTGGTATATAATGGACTAATAGCTTATAATTGAAAGAATGAGCTATGTGTAAGAATTCAGAATAATTGTGTTCAGTGAATGAGGCCAGACCCCAAAGCACATGACTGATAGAGTCCATTTGTGCTGGACTCCAGAAAATGTAAATGGGAAACACATGAATGATTGTCTGGCTGCAGATGAGGAGCTGGAGGGGAGGAATGAGAGAGCTGGCTCAGGATGATGGATCCCGACAGATCCCGACAATGGTCTCACAGTGTTCCTATGTATCAAAACCCATTAAGCTATAGACTTTCCGTGTGTATCATTATTGTATGTCATTTTAATTCTAATGATGTTGGAATCTTACTGATCTTTAGCATTTAGCCAATCAAATATTTACTTTGGAATTCTATATAAGTCAAGGACATCCATGCCAGCTATTTTGATGGAAAGGATTTGGCACTTAAATCTGGTTCTCATGAACAGAGAAGGCACAGCTCTGCAAAGGGCAGCACCACCCAGAAATCCTAGTCTGCCAGAGACAACTTCTCTCATTCTCTGACTTTTGTGTCCTATTCCAAAAGGTTTTTTTTTTTTTTGCTCTCTTTTTGTGTGCATATTACTTATAAGAACAATGAAGTTCACTGTAATATTTTCATGCATTAACCTTGTTCCCTTTGTTTGTTCCTCCCTTCTACTTAAAGGACGTCTCCCTTCTCCATAGAGTCTGTGTATAAGAGAAGATGTGTTAGGATTTTTTTTTTCTGGGACTGGGTTATTTCACCTAACATGATGCTATTTATCTCTACCCGTTTTCCAGCTTTTGACATGATTTTTTTCATAGTGGAATAGCATTGTCTATCTTTACCACACTTTCTTTATCTACTAGTCACTGGATGGACAGCTTTATGCACCAAGGATCAATATTTGTACCCATAAAAACTGAACACAAATAAAAGCAATTCAATCAATAAGTAGGTGCACAAATAGCACAGTAGCTTTAGCCACTGAGAGGGGCCATCTTCCTAAACAGGAACTGTGGGAGGAGAGTGATATAAAATGGTCGAATGTAGGTGTATAACAAAATATTTGGAAGGATGGGTTGATGTGCATAATTTTAAAACAACATGGATCTATGCCCCATCATGGATTCCATTTTATCTTAATGACTTTAATGACTTTTTAAAATGATCATTGAAAAAAGATTTGTGAAACTGAGAATCCTTACTTTAGGACATTTGCATTGCTGCTGCTCTTCTGCTTACAGTGAGATTACATCATGATGTAACCATTATGAGGCTGAAGCTACGAGTCACAACGCACTTAGCACTGCTAACACACCAAACACTATCGCTTGGCCACACAGTCCACTGCAGAGTCTGGTTGTCTCCAGGACACTGGTGGGACTGAGCAGAAGTTGCAGTTGTCACTGCCTGACATGGATAACAAGCATGCTAGGTGATGGCCACCAGCTGGAGGAAAGACCAAATAATCAAAATGTAAGTATCATTTCTACATGACGCTTATTGCATCTGTATCATTTAAAGTTGGAGAATGGGATTGATCCATAGCAATCCAGGAATCTGGTTGTGCTAAATCTAATTAGACAAATGGAAAGTCTCTATCAAATCTCAACAATTGTTACTCTGTTTAAGAGAAATGCAGATTCTCTGACCCACGCGCAAGGGTGGGGAGGGCTTTTAAATAACGCATTTGGCTAATTGGGACAAATGGGTCTGGTTTTTCTTCAATTGTGATTAAGGAGCTAGGTGAGATCATAAGAATTCTACACAATGACATACTTGAAAATCAACCCATTTCCCCTGTAATGCACGTGATGTCTCCCCAAAGCATTAGGAACCTTTGTTTTACCAGTTTTTCACCACCCAACCTCCCTCCCTGCAACAGGAAAGTGTTGGGGTTATAAGGTTTTCTGAAAGTCACATTGTGACTGGACTGTCCCTTTAGTGGCATGGACTTCCCAGATACTATCATGTCGAAAGACTAAGCCATGCTTGTAAAGTCTACCGTTACTTAACAAAGGCTTTTTACAAATGCAGCCTGGCTATGATTATGCAAGAACTTGTGGATCACTCCCACCCGGCAGGATTCTGGCAGACTCATGATGGTACAACACTGCTATTTTGACATTTTCTTTCTCAGAGTATACAGACAGCTTTTTAAAGAGGTATAAATTTTCCTGAATAGCATTTCAACTATTCATATATCATTTGGTTTTGAAAGCTCCACGCCTGTGCCTGTTTCCCCTTCCATCAATTCTCTTGCACCGTGTGCAGTTTCTAGTCTAAGTACCAGCACACAGAAGCCACTTGAACAACCTACAGGGAAGCAATTATTCCATCAGAGGTCCCTGATCATTCTCATCAGGCTTCTAATTTATGCCTGATTTAAGCATGTGTTTATTGTTGTCTGTTGCTAGCCTAGGGCTGACACTGCAGGGACTGTTAGCAGCGTGGCCTGGCTGTCTATCATTTCCTTCCCCACGGACACAGAATAGTATTCTGACATTTGCCAAGAAGTCACTGGAGAGAATAGGAGCTTGTTCCAGGAATGACCTGAACCAAACCCTTCGCACTGGATTAGCACTCATGATCCTGGAAGCTCATTTTGGCTTTGGCATACACACAGGTCCTACACACAGATAAGCCGGTCAATCTCTCTGAATTTCATTTTTTTCTTCCTTTTTTTTCCCCTTTGAAATTAAAATGACAAAACATCAGCCAATTGTGTAAGACTAGCATCTCTTTCTTAGAGACCATTTCTTGCTCAGTTCCCCGGAAAACATCTGAGATGCTGTGTAGGAACACTCATTGTAGAGCTTTGATCCTATCTTCAACTGATGTAATTTAAATCAACTCAAGTACCATTAGTTATGTAGAATGCTTCGTTAGTGTCAAGTTCTTGATCACTGAGCCTAAAGAAGAGAAAAGCCTTCCTGTTAGCACAGTCGGATGTCTGGACAATGTACCAACCCATACTGTGTGATGGAAGAACTGAGGAGCACTAGAATGTATGTGAGCATTTTACTTCCCTTCATGGTCAAGGAACAGCAACTGCTAGGCTCTTCCTGCGTTATCAGAGAAGATTGGAAGGACCCTACTCTTTCAGGTTGCAGTCCTCCTGGTCAGGATAGCCATTCTGAGGTCAGCATTAGGTACAGGACTCCTTCTCCCCAGCAGGGCCCCCAGCTCTCTGCCTGACTCCACCTGCAAAGTGTCTTTAGACATAGATGCCCATAACTACATTTGATACATGGCCCTTGACACAGTTCCCTGCTACCTCTCCCCTCCCTACACCTATAGGATAATAAGGTACTGTGTTCCCACTCGTATGATAGGAGCGTACTGCCAAATGTAAACTGAACATTCTAAAAGTGCTTGATCTCATCCAATTATGAACATCTATGCTGGAAGCCCCACAACCACTCCCCAAGGGCTATATAGCCTTTGTTCTCCCTGATTAATGTTGAACTAGTTCCTGAAGTGGCCCTGAAGTATTTGATCTTCGTGGTGTTTACAGCCTTGCCAGCCCTGTGTCCTGTCTTCTGCCCCTCTTGTCTCCTCTGACTGGTGGCCATTAGCCTCTCAGGGAAGGGGAGAACCACAATAGAAGTGTCCCCCCCCCCCCAGATCTTTTGCGTGCCTTGCCTCCTGGATTCAATATCAACCTGAGTTTCTGTGTCACCTTTTCCACCACTGTGCTTGCTTATGGCACAGCAATGCAATTATCATCTACAAACTCTGGGTTCCTTCCTATAGCTTCCAGGCTCTAGAAAAGTTTGGTTAAGGATGTGCCTAATTCAGGCTACTATGTTGGTGTGATATGGATGTAGGCAATAAAAACCAGTTTGAACCATCACATTTCTTCTATCCTGCTGACTTCACAGGCTCAAAATGGTATAGCTCTGTGATGTACCAGGCTACTGAAATGGGATGGACTGTGCTTAACTTCATCAAGAAATAATCCTTTGTGGCTTAGGTTACCTAGAATTTGGTTATTTATTGACACAGGTACTGTTGAATATCCCATTTAAGACCAGGTGGTGGATATGGAAGAGTGTTGAAATCACTCTAGAGAAACATTTGTTTCTTTTTAATTTTATTTTTATTCCTTATAAAATTTTATTTCTTCTTTCATACAATGCATCTCGACCTCAGTCTCCCCTCCCTCTACTTCCCTCCTCTCCCAGTTCCCCTCCCCTCCTTTCCTCTTTCCCAGCACTACTGCTCCTCTGTTTTCCTTCAGAAAACATCAGGCCCATTTTCTTTTCTTTTTTTTTTTCTTTCTCTCTTTTCTTAAAAATATATTTTATTAATTTATTCATATTACATCTAAATTGTTATCCCATCCCTTGTATCCTCCCATTCCTCCCTCCCTCCCATTTTCCCCTTACTCCCTTCCCCTATGATTGTGACTGACGGGGAGAAATTTGTTTCTTAGGAAAGACAGTATTAACCAAACTTTCACAGACTAGAACTGTCAAAGAAAAAATAAGTGAGTGGGCTCTGGGTTACTGCAGCATTTAAATAAGCTTCAGGGATGCCACACTGTGAAACAGCTGTTGAAAGTCTTCCTCTGCCATTCTGTCTTTGATCATTGGGAGAGTCAGCAGGATAGTGAAAGGGAGACTTCAAGAATGTAGGCCATGGTTAACGCATATGTGATGAGCTTACAGAAAGTGTATCAGGCATGTTTTCTCTGTTAGCAAAGTCAACTTTTTCATTTTGTGTTTTCTGAGGGAAAATGTACTCAGTGTATTAGATTTTTACTGTCCTTTTATAGAACTACTAAACCAGAATGACTTTGACACAGGAACCAAGGCAATTTTCTTTCCTAATTTACTAGATTTCGTTAGGCCTTAGGCCATCCTTGCTTTAGGGCTGTTGCCAGGCAACAGCTTAAATCCATTGGTTCAAGATACCTCAGAGTAGACCATGTTTGGAAAGAGTAAAACTTTAGTAGGTTCTTTTGACCCCTGGCAGAAACAAAGATGTGTTAGTATTTTGAAATGTAACCTTCAGTACTTTCCCATTATCTTTTGCTTTTTAGGATATTGGCCTCTTAATCTCATCCCACAGAAGACAACTTACCTTCAATGACCTTCACAGACTAGGGGGTGGGAGGCCTTAGAGATGGAGTAGACATGGTAGTCAAGGTGAGTGACAGTGTAAACTACTGTTTTTACTTTTAACAAAGCATTAGCGGTATTAAGGTGTAAGACCAGGTTGAAAGCAGCACAAGGAAACCAAGGGCATTCAAGGTAATAGATGGTATGACATCATAGATTATCAAAGAACAGTGCTGTCTACAATCTGGGGGCTTCCTAGAGGGTGGTGAGCTTTTCCATTCAAACCCACAAAGGAAATACTGTTAGTGGTAGAAGGAAGTTTAGAGTTCTTTTAGTACAAATGCTCCTGTACTGAGTTTTTAAATCAGTGGGTGCAATTATAAAGGATTCACTTGATGTCCTGCTGTTGAAAGATTCAGGAAGCATGTTTGAACTTCTCAATCACCAGTGACTACCTCTCATACTGGCCACTGAGGTGTACTATGCAGATATCTGCTGTAGGAGAGTTATCCTGTTGTTGTACGGATGTAGCTTAATGGCCCGTAGCTGAAGCGGAAAATAGAAGGTGGGACATCTGGGAGGCAGACAGGATTCTGAGATAGAGCCAGGTGCAAAAGATTCAACCAGCAAGATGTGAGAAAGATGGTCGCATGGTGCCTGAGCTTAGGTAACCAGCCACGTGACAGAATGTAGATTAGTATAATAGGTTATTTTAAGTTATAGCCCAGGTATTTGTAAATAATTACCTTGAATCTCATAAGTTGTTATTCTGGGAGCATGAGGATCAGAGGAAAAACCACCTGAAACCTAATGGCATCCTACTATAATCTGTGGTGGGGAAACAGCACTCATTCATGCAACAGCCAGCCTCAAGAAGAAACTTCCATTTATATGTAGAAATGAAATTCACTGACCCAGTCACTGTGCTCTGTCCCTCTCCGTCTCTCTGTCTGTCTGTCTGTCCCTGTCTGTCTGTCTCTGTGTCTGTGTCTGTGTCTGTGTCTGTGTCTCTCTCTCTCTCTCTCTCTCTCTCTCTCTCTCTCTCTCTCTCCTCTCCTCTCTCTTCTCTCTCCTCGGCTCTCCCTCTCGTCTCTCTCTCTCTCTCCCCTCTCATCTCCCTCTCTCTCTCTCTCTCTCTCTCTCTCTCTCTCTCTCTCTCTCTCTCTCTCTCTCTCTCTCTCTCTGTGCATGTAAAAGTCAGAGGATAACTAACAGGTGTCAGTTGTTTTTTTCACCATGTGAGTCCTGGGGATTAAATACAGATTATCAGGCATGTTTAGCAGCTGACCTATCACCATGGCCCCTCCATTTTGGTTTTTGTGTTAAGCACTTCAGAGTCATCAGAGGTTTGTGTAAGCATCAGCTCTACATCTCCTTGTCCCATTCTGACTTCTCTTTCTTTGAACTAGAGGTTAATGTCATTCTTCTTGTCTCAAAGTGGATTCAGCTTCTGAGCAGCCTCTGCAACAAGGGAGATTGAAAACCCTCCTGGGACCACTTAACAGGTGATTCCTTCAGGGACTGGGTGGCTCTCATAGGTCTAACGGCTTCCCAAGGAAAAGTCTCTATTTTCCTTTCCCCCATCGCTGGAAACTATCCATCTCTGGAAACACATTTAAAAAACATGTGAAGAAGTGCCTATGTCCAGCTGGGGAAGATGCCCTCCAGGGAGGGCTGGCAAATAGATTGTGGGGGCAGAGGAGCAGGTACTTGTTTCAGGACTGTGGATTTACAGAGTTCCAGTCGCGATCTAAAGCTGAGTTTGTGGTTTCCCCCCTTACTCAAGGGTTGTTCTCCCATTGCCATAAATGCTACCTCAGCTGCGCTCACAGATGAGGCAGCAGCTGCCGGTGCCCCTCTGTGAGCTTTCATTTGCACCTGCACACCACATGAGCCACGTTTCCATGAGTGGCAGTAGGTAGCTCCATGTGCTGGGATATGACACTTTGGGGGCAGAGAAGAACAGCAGGTAGAATCGAAAAACTTGGGCTGTAACTTTTTGACATCATAAAATGAGCATTCCACAGAAAGATGCCC
This sequence comes from Acomys russatus, assembly GCF_903995435.1. NCBI lineage: Eukaryota > Metazoa > Chordata > Mammalia > Rodentia > Muridae > Acomys > Acomys russatus. The sequence goes on along the minus strand of NC_067157.1, from coordinate 41,179,225 downwards.
GTCTGAAGATGCTGAGGTACAATAGGGAAGGAGGAGGGTGAAGGGAGAGAAGGGAGGAAGGAGAGTGGGGATGGTGCAGGGAAAAGGACATGAAAAGAAGAGAGTGAGAGAGGAGGAGGAGAGAAAATTATGTCATCTGTATCCACTTACACATATATGTGTGTGCTAAATTAAGAAAGAAGGAGGCCTTTAGCCTAAGGCTGCTACTTCTAATTTTTATATAACAAAGTGTAGGCTAATTCAATAGCCAGCAATCTGAAGTCCGTCTTACAATATGTATCATTTCTGTAGCAGGTAACAATGGCACATCTAATCACAGCCAGCCAAACTTGAGAAAATGACGTCAAGCCAGTCAAACCTTTCCCAGATAAGAACAGTGGCTTAGCACACATAATGCCCCAATAAAGTGAGTACTGAGCTATGGTTGAGGAGACAGACTCTCTACTTTGCTTCTGAGTCTAGCATATAAGAATTTGTCCCTCAAGATGCTGGCTGGAGTTCTCTGAACCACCTCTGCCCAGTACTGACCAGTCCATGAATCATTTAATGACAAACTATTCTCATGTATAGCTTTGCTTTTAATATGTGTGCATATGCTTGTGCATGTATATATGTGCCTGTATAGTTATGCATTCGTATATGTTTATATATGTATGTGTATACATTTTTTGTACATTAGCATAGTTTACATATTACATAAGCATATGTAAACCGCTTTTAGCATACTACTCAAATATGTGTGTGTGCACATGTGCATGTGTGTCTACATGCATAAATGGATACATGTGCTTGTAAATATATAATCATCTTTTTATTGGTGTGATAAAACAATGAAAAAGGCAGGTTATAGAAGAAAGAGTTTATTTGGGCTTATGGTTCCAGAGAGAAAGAGTCCATGATGGCCGAATTGAGGCATGGAGGCCGAAGTGGTAAACTGATAACTCACACCTTATATTGTAAGCATGAAGCAGAGAAAGTGAAATGGCATGATCCTTAACCTCATCTTTTGTGAGGATCCAAAGCCCATCTCTTGTGCCATTTGTCCTCAAGACTATCAACTGCTGACCAAGTATTCAAATATTCAAACATCTAAGATTATAGACATCTCACTCAAGATGATCCTATGATTTTAGACATTTGAAAAAAATATGTATATATGTTGATTTGAGTCAATATCATAGGCTTCAACAATTGTAAGATAAAAAAGCAATCAATTTATAACTATTATAGAAATAATTTCTAAAATGTTTGATTTATCCACCTCTAAAACTTTTTTTCAAACTTAATTTCAGTACCAAGACCAGGCTGCCTTTATACTTAAGATCTCAGCTTCTGCCTCCCAAGAGGTTGGATTTAAGCGGCACCACCACACTCTGCATTAAAGCAATGCATCCAAAAATAGCATTTTTGCAAGTGAACAAATTAGCCTCCTGGCCAGGGTGTGTGGGTGTCAGCTATGTGTGTTAGGCTTTCAGAATCACACAGTGGAAACTCTGTTTTGCAGGAATTGTAGTTATTTTCAGAGACTGGCTGTTCTTCACCCACTTCCTGTCCTACCCACCAGGATTTGTAGATCATAGGCTACACTTTGGACAGAATCACAGCTTCAAATCCTTTCAGATCCCCTTCTCCTCACGTGTCCGATGACCCCATAAAAACATTTCAGGTGGATTTTGTTCCACTCTGATGATCTGGCAAGCAAGTTGCGAGTTAAGCCTGATAATTGCTAATAAGTTGTTATCACAGACACACAGACACACACACACACACACACACACACATACACACACATTTTGAGATTTCCAAGCAATATCTTTTGATAAGGTTTTCCTCCTGACCTTCACAGACCTACACCCTTTTTTGTTCTTTTTAAAATATATTTTATTAATTTATTCATATTACATCGTAATTGTTATCCCATCCCTTGTATCCTCCCATTCCCCTTTCCCTCCCATTTTCCCCTTATTCCCCTCCCCTATGACTGTGACTGAGGGGGACCTCCTCCTCCTGTATATGCTCATAGGGTATCAAGTCTTTTCTTGGTAGCCTGCTATTTTTCCTCCGAGTGCCATTGGGCCTCCCTATCCTACACCCTTTAAAAAAAAATCTACCCAACATTGTGTCCTTGAATAAATCCTTGAATACCAATTAACAAAATATTCTTGAATGTGTCGTCTTCCACATATGGTCAACTTATCATGACCTTCACTCTTAGAGAACGCTGATCCTTCCTTTCCCAGTACCTAACACGCCATTCACAGCACAGCTGATGGTGGGATTGTATGCCCAACCCCCCTCTCCATGCTGCCATTTTTCTGGTTTGGGCTTGCACAGGTTTTGTGCACACTGTTCCGATTAATGTGAATTCATATGTGTGGCTGTCTTGATGTGTCCAGAAACTCTTTCCTTGTAGTCATATTCTGTCTCCAACTGTTGTTGTTTTTCTGCATATTTTACCATAGTGGTCCCAGAGCCTTGGGAGGGGAAGTTATATATATGACTATATATATTGTGACAATGTACATATTATTTCTTGAGCATTATTTCGGTTTCTTATTCTCTGCACCATGACCTGTTGTGAGTTTGTGCTAGTTACCATTTGCTCTAAATAGAAACTTCTCAGACAACAGTTGAGAGATGCATTCATTGATCTGTGGGTATAGTGATAAATCATTAGAAATCATTTAATACTGTGTTGCTTTGACAATGTAATAGTAGAAGGTTCTCCCATAGGACCTGTCTAGCCACAGGTTCTTGGCCCAATTATGATACTAAGTATTATATCAGTTAGATAAATATTTGCCTGCTAAAAGGGTTGTTCTATAACTAAATTCTAGCAATACCAAAATGAGGATGAGGCAAGTGAGATGCCTAGGAAGCAGAATTAACACTGAAATTTATGCTTTTCTAAATTTTTTTTTGTCTTAGAAATTTCCCTCATGCAAAAGCCAGATGGAGGAGCCGTGAAACACTATGACCAACAAGAAGAGACCGGCTTCTGATAGCCTCCAAATGTGGCAGTCCATAGGCATGTACTTGCCCTCAATATCAACTCTTGGACAACTCAGATATGATGGTTATTTGCCAAGTCAAATATACAACATCCCACAAGACCTGTCAGTTTGTCACAAATGTTTTTCAGTTTTAAATGAGCTAAAAACAGATTCTTGGGAATAACAACAGAAGGGACTTAGGAATGAAATGATCCTGACTGAACACCAACCTAGTTTTATTTTAGAAGAATAGACATTGTGAAATGACGTGGTCTAAAGAACAACTTTGAAAGATAAAATTAGATGTAATTAGGAAAAAAATGAAGAAGATAAGGAAAGAAATATTTCCAAACTTGATTAGCTACCTCCAAAGTTAAAGTTCAAGTCACGTGGTTCCCAGAAATAGTGATGTACTTGTGTGTTCCAAGACTGAGGTGAAATCTGTCCTTTTCAGGTACAAATGGATGAATGTTGTGTGCAGCCTTTCTTGAGCTATTTTGGATTGGCTTGTGTATTTGCCCTACTCTCTCCTCTGTAATAAGCCTGTTGCTATGCTCTTAGTAACTATGGCTATATCACAGAAACCTAATGCTGAATAGAAAGTTTAATGTCACTATCTTTGGCAAGTGCAAGACACACCCTCTGGCAGAAAACTCTCTGACAGCCATTCTAAAGTAGCTTTACTATTCTTTCTCTATTTGGTCTTCCTTTCTTTCATGTTATCTGTTGTCTTAGAAACAATAAAATAGTATTTTAGCTGGCACCAGTACCTTCTATAACTTACTGCACCTCCTAACACATATCAAGCTCCCAATTGGTTTTTGTGTTTTTGCTCACTGTTCATGTCCTGGTTCATTGCAAACCATTCACTTATCCCCAACTCTTCTTTACTGTTTAAGGCCAACAGACCCATTAATTCTATGGTTTAGATGGTCATCCTTGAATCATGCTAAAGTACTGCAAAGATCTGGGGTTGATGCCATTTCTAAACTTTTATAGCAATGTTTGTTGGCAGTTTTCTCCCTATACCTCACTCTTTCCCAGTTTCAAGCAGAAGTTAGACTCTGAGAAATTTTGCCATAGGAAAACAGAAGAGGGGCTTAAGATATACTGCTGTTTCTCTGTTTTGTAAACAATTGATTTGTTCATCGTGATTGGCACAGTGGGAGAGAGAAGGAAGGTGCCCTGCAATTGGGTAAGAGAAAAGGGGCTAGGAGGTTCACAAGGAAGAAGAGAGAGGGCAACAGCTCCAAGGCAATGTCACATGGTGTAGGCAAGAATGACCAGCATAGCTGGATATCTTTCAAAGAGCTCAGTGGTGGGCCACTAAGATTCAGTCTTTCAAAAGACTGTCAATGTTCTAAGCAGGCCTTTGGAGGGACAGAGTTCTTGGATGAGCCTCATAAGATCATGCAACCTGAATAACAGTGGCATAGAATAACAAATATAGTCAGGACCCAGTGGCTTAGCTAGGTGTAAATACTGGTTCAGTTAATGGAAGGAGCCTCTTGTGTGACATTCAAACTGGTTCAGAAATGCATTGGTCTGTAAAGGACCCATATATGCCACTTGTGGCAAACCCAGCCTACACACTAGTGCTTTATACTTGTTGCTCTGCTGCTTTATTTTGGTCATTAAATTTGTATGATATGCAATGTCCTAATTCATTTGTTTCATATTTGTATTATTTTACCTCAGCTATATAAAAAGTTTTTATAAATCTGTGTGATTTGAGACAGAAGTTTGTCATGTGGTGAACAGTAACTAGGTTTCTGCAAAAGAGAAAACCTAGGAGAGTCAAGTGTAAAGACTTGAATTCATCTCATTGTTCTCACAGATGATTACTTGTTGGGAAATAGTTCAAATGCATTCCGAAACCCACCAGTAATTGTCTCTGCTTTCTCGGTTTCATAAAATTAGTTTATCTGTGTGTAGCTGCAGGCATCTAAGTTTGCAGTCTATGAAAGCATTCTGTCTCCAAGATGACAAGATTTGGGACTTGGCTTTAGCATAAATGTTAGGCAATCTTCCATGATCAAACCAGAGAAGATGTACACATAGGGAACATTCTGTATCTGTTGTTAAGATGTCTGCCTCATGGCTATCCTTTTTAATGCTAGTGACCATTTTTGTGCCATTACCAGAAAGGGTGGGCTGCACTCTCCTTGTGCTTTGATACAGTGCTGTATGCTAGTAAAATTAGAAATACCATCTTCAAATTTAGTATATCAAAAAGTTTATTAATAAAATATGGCAGGATCAAAATTGAACATAGAATGTGACCATAATTTTTTCTTGAGTCAGATTCTCATTTATCTCTTAAGCTATCTCAAACTCATCATGGAGCCAGGGTTGATCTTAAAAATTTGATCCTCCCACCCTTACTCTTAAGTGCTAGGAGTATAAGCATCTGCCATCACATCTAATATGGTGCTGGGGATAAAAAAGGACTTCCCACACATTAATGAAGTTCTGTACCAGTTGAGGTAGCTACATCCTCAGTCTCATCTCCTGTGTGTGTATGTGCTCCTGTGTGTGTACGTATGTATGTATATATGTATGTATGTATGTATGTATATATATATATATATATATATATATATATATATATATATATATATATATATATATAATATCAAAATATTAATCCTGAACAGATACTTCTGATAATGTTTGTCATTAAAAAATTATACTAAACAAGCATTAATAGTACCAACAATGATGCAACTACCAGGTACCTTCTACTTTCCAGATCTGACTGGAACTTCTCCCTCTTCAGGCTCTGGAGAAGGGAGAGGAGCTAATATGTAGCCCACATTACTGAAGAACAGGTGGAAACTTTGAAGGGAATTTTTTCTGTATGGCCTAATGTTACGAGGACAGTGATTGGATTGGACTTGCCAAGTGGTTTGTTTGTTTAAGCAAGCTTCATTTCCATATTAAATGCAATCAGGAGATTTCACTTAAAACTCTAAATTACTTTTAAAAATTCCTACAGCTTAGAAAACTGTATCAGTATCTACATTGCCTTGCTTGCTCTTGCATGTGGTATTTTATGAAATTAATTTATTTATACTTTCCTGTGAAGTCTATGAATGTCTCTCAACTAAAGACAAGGTGTGAGGCTTGGCTTTAGAATAAATAGTAGATAATTTCTTACCATAAATTTGTTTTAAAAGCCCACATTTTTCAGAGGGACATCGAGGTGCTTTGAAATGATATGTTTTCTCAGAACTCATTTGGTTGTTGAACTTCCCTGACCTCATTAGGTTCATAGCACTATCAGACATCTAATCTCAGGGTTCTTTTCCTCTCTAAGAGCTTATTAAAGTATTTTACTAGGACAATCTGTGTTTATCCTTAGTTATATATTAGAAATTTAAAAATAGAAAATTTCAATATATTTACTTACAAGTGAGTTTAAAAGTGGCAGTAAGTGGAGCTTTGTGGTATATTCCTATAATTCCAGAACTGGAGAGTTGGGCTGTAGGGTGAGACATTGTCTAAAAACACCAAAAATTAAAAAAAAGAAAGATAAGGTGAGGATATGGGTCAATCGCAGAGTACTTATCCAGTGTGCAGGAGTCCCAGGCTTCTAAGCACTGGAAAAATTGTAGTTAAAAAAAGTCTATGACACAGTGGTTTAAATGACATTTTAAGAAAATAACTTAGATTTTTCCACATCAAAATTTTAAAAAAAAGAAGTGATGTTTTTCACTCCTCCAAACATCTTGGTATTGTTCTGCCCATTGTGCTTTGTCCCCAAATGGTCTGATATTACGCATCATTTCAGCCCTTTGGGACTGTTAGGGTAGTAGTGTGCAAGAACGAACATAAAAAGATATCTTAGTGTTTTTATGAAATATCATTTGGCTTCATAGTCTCCTTCTAAATATTCAGGGATTCCCAGTGACCTCCAAATGATATTTCGAGAATAACTGAGCAATTATAATCTTTCTCAAGGTTATAAAAATAGTCACATATTTTGTTAGAGATTTGACAGCTCTGCCTCAGACTCTGATGGCAGTAGGGGGCACATGATAAAACATATGTATTATGTACCTGTTAAGAAAATATAAAAGTTAATTTTAAATTCTAACCTTATGAATTTCACACGAGCAACAATTTATTATGCACACTTTCTTAAATTGCTTAACAACAACAATATTAAACAAAACGAAAATAATGCACAAAATAATACAGATGTTAGCATAACACCATTGTAGTCATGTTTCAGTGCATAAAACCTTTACAGCACATAAGATACATCATGCTCGAAATACCATGTAAAAATATTTTAAAATTATGAATGCCCGTGTGTGTTTAAGTGTGGATATGTGTAAGTGAGTGGAAGTGCCAACAGTGGCCAGAAGAGAGAGTGGCCATATCTCTGAAAGAATAACTACAGAAGTCTTAGTTTTCTCTAAGATGAACACTTCATGGCTTACATGTTTTTGAGATTATTCTGAACACATCAGTCCCTAAAAGCATATGAGTTGCATCAAGAGCAATTCAAACTGTTAGAAAATACAGCGTATGTAGAAATAATTTACAAAGAGTTGAGTAATGATTGAGGCAAGTGGCCCTTTGTAGATGATGTTCTCTGTGTTGCCTTTCTCGGTTGATTTCCAAGGCCCCAACCTACCCACAGCATCTTCCTCTGGCTCTCCAGGTGCTTAGTATGAAGAAGCACCTGGTAAAATATACTTTAATGATTCAGAAGTGACGGTTCAGTACTTTAGGACTGTGCTGTTCAGGGAAGGTACAGGTGAACCTTCAGTAGATGCACTGGAAATAGGGTTGTCATTGTCCTTCTTCTTCTTCTTCTTCTTCTTCTTCTTCTTCTTCTTCTTCTTCTTCTTCTTCTTCTTCTTCTTCTCTTCTCCTCTTCTCTTCTTTTCTCTTCTCTTCTCTCATTTAGAGTACAAACTCCTTCTGTCTGTGTGGGTTATTAGACATCAGGCAGATTAATGAATAAATTCATATTGTTATGGCCTGAAGATAAAGTGTCCATCCCCTGTCCAACAACCTCCACATTGTTAAAAACTCGGTCTCCAAATGGCAATGCTGCTTTTAGAAGTTCTGTGAACCTTAGGAAGGAGGGTATAACTAGAGGAGGTAGGTGACAGGAGGCATATTGTGGGGGTGTTTCTTATCTCTGGCCCCTCTGTATGAGGTCAGTCACCACCTCTACATCTTTGCACCTGCAGACTGTAGCTGAAGCCTGCTAAACCATGTCCTATAGTACTCTTCTTCCTCCTTTGAATTCTGTATCTCAGAGCAATCAAAGCCCAGCACAGATGTTGTAATTTATGTGTAAAGCCATTTCAGATTAATTGTGGTAAAGAAGTTTGTATCTGATGAAGTTGGGATTAACTAGTTTGCTCCCATGGCTTATCTATAAACAGATAATCTGTTTTTAAGTAGAATGAGAGGCCTTCCATGGGTAAAACTGAGGAGCAGAAAGTCTCTTTGTCTTCCTTGTTTGTTCTTAACAACCTCCTGTTTCTTAGAGGCATTTATTTACTGACACTAATGGTAGTGTAGCTATAATTGCAAATAATTTTAATCCTTACATTGTTGCCTCTATTGATTGCTTGATAGCTTCCCATGAGGTCATGTAATCTTTGTTGTATCAAAAAAGTTTAAACAAATACTGTCATTTGATAAAAGCAATTGAGACTAAGAAAGCTAAAAGAGTTTTCTGACTGATACTGTCAAGGAGAGGTGACTGAGTTGTAGTAAGGTGTATTTATCCCTGAACTCCTCCATGCTTTTACGGAGTGGGCTTAGAGAGCCACTCTAGAACCCTTGTATGGTCTGTCTACTTTATCTTCTCTTGCTGGCTTACATATATTACATATCTCAGTCAGAGCTGAGATAATTCACACTGGGACTTAATGGGATTGAATGGTTTATATATTCTTTTAACAATTATTTTTATGTATTTCCTTTTTATAAAATTCTTATTTTTGATTTTTATTTAATTATTTTAGTTAATATGCAATGGATTTCATTTGGAAATTTTTATATATGTATCTTAGTATACCTTGATTGACCCTTGCTTTTTGATTTTTGGTGTTGGGGATTGAATTCAAAACCTGTGTGTGCTAGGCAAGTGCTCTACTACTGAACTATATAATCAGTACTGATTATTTTAAATAAATAAATATATAGATAGATGCATGCATACACACATATGTATAGTTATATCTATATCTATAACTATATCTATATATCTGTTCTATATCAGAGGATTGTCTTGAACTATCTATCTTTCTACTCCTAACTCCAAGTTCTAGAGTTGCAGTCACACATGTACCACCATCGCGTAGGTGGTTCACCTATTTTACTAAAATATTTTTTACTTATTCAAGGTTACATCAATGCCCTTAGAGAGCTCTTCTCTTCTGAGCACACACATTGAACAAATAATAACCATATGATGTTTTTCCTCTAGGGCAATCTGACTTTTACCAATAAACAGAATTTAGGTAATATAATTTGCTTATTTAGTCAGTGGAGATAACCTGTCCATGCCCACTGTTGCTATAGTGGCACAGCTTCTGTGTGTGTGTGTGTGTGTGTGTGTGTGTGTGTGTGTGTGTGTGTGTGTTAACCTACTGTTATCTGATTGGATTTGAGACCTACTCCACAAGAAGGACAATATATAAACCTTGTCAGAATCCAATGGCTGGGGAGGTCATACACCACAGGGAGCAAACTTACTATTGTTGTTCAGCTAAACTGACATAGAGCCAGCTACACTCAAATGATTGATGTTTATATCCATAGCCACACAGTACTCTCATCCTTAATCAGAGACTTTCATTTGAACTGTACTGTAGTGAATGCAGACTCATGAGTTCTTGTTATTGTTTTTCTTTAATCTAAATATCAATCATTTAATTTTACTAGTAAAGACTCAGGAGCCAGATGCTGGATTGAAAGCCTGCTACCTCAGAGAGACAGTGAAAGCATCCGGCTGACCTTCCTACTCAGCCTACAGCCCAGAAAGTAAGAGCCTCTGGGTAGGCTCCCAAAAGGAAAATGCCCTTTCTCCTTCTCCATGATGTCTTAAATACCCTTTGAGATGAATTTCCTTCCTTTCTATTTCCTGTCAGCTGGTTGCTTATTCTACCTCTTGACCTAATGTTAATTTCATTTAATCCTTTTTACAGAAATCTCTTGGATTAAAAGTGTGTGCTAGGGCTGAGACATGCCACAACTAGGGTTCACAATAGGATCAAATATATTGTGACAGCTGCTCAAGTTGCATAGAATAAATGATGGCTGAGTGGTCAGCCCTAAACAGGCTATGTATTGCATCTACTTTAAGCCTCAGTGAGCACTGCAGTGAGCACCCAATAAGCACTCAGTGAGCAGTGTAGAGGGTATGAGCTCCTCTAGTTTACAGAGTACTAGGGAACCCAGGAATGCTAAGCTTGCAGGCTCTCCTCTTCAATGGAAAGGATATACAACTATTATCCACATGGAAAGCTGGGATTGGACGTAGTTAATCACCTGGTGATTTTTTACTGTCTATTGAGCCATGCCTCAACAAAAGACCCCAGACTATTATGTTTATCCCAGACTCCTGAGCATTGCTTCTCAATCAATAAAACCTATTCTTAGGAGAGGGCCAGGTATTTGAAAAGAGTCTGCTATTATGCTCATTCCAGGCCCTTCTTCACTAAAGCCTTATCCTTAGCACTTTTTCTCAGTCAATAATAGAACCCATTCTTATGGAAGAGGTCACAGGTGCTTTGCACAGGAGTTTGACATAGCCATGCCTTAAGCTTTGTTGTGATAATCACCACGAGGAAACTTTTTCCAAAGTTGCACTGTGCTTAAACATGTCAAAAATAAACTGCTTGGGCTCAGACTCTAGACGTTTGAACCAACACCAGAAAACTAAGACATGTTGAATCAGAATTCCTTTTTGCCTCACAGGAATCAGTCCTCTGCCATCTGCATTTGCACGGACTCCCACGAGAGTGGAACAAATATAAGAGCTAAAAGATAGAAAGACAGGTTATGATATATTGTCTTCATGGCATGGCACAGCGATTGCAAATGTGATCCCAAAGCTGCAGCTGCCGGCACTGGGACTGCATAAAAGTGGGGCTGGGAAGGGGTTCATAAGCCATATGCCTCCACACTGACCTACTGGCTAACAATGAATTCTGGGGAAGAGACAGTTACCATCTTTAGGCATGTAGTCACAGATGAAGCCACCAAGCTCTGGTGGATAAGTTCCAAACTTATGACTACACAGAGGCTTTTGTTCAAATCAATGTGTCATAAAACAAAACAGAAAGACAGCAATGTGGTAAAAGAAGCTGGATGGCAGGTGTGGGAGGGAGTTGAAGGTGCGTAGGGGTGTGAGAGGAAACACAAAGTATCACAGGGTAAACAACGTATGTAGTAAGACACAGAACCTTTGCATATTCTTGATAGGAGTGTTAATTAGCACAGAGATGATGAGAAACAGAATAAGGATTCCTCAAAGGAATCTGGCCATAGATTGTATTCCTAAAGGAATTTAAGTCAATAGGCTGTGGAGATGAGGGGCCCTTGCACATTTGCTGTAACATTTGTGACAGCCAAATTGTGAAATCAACCTAAATGTCTACTCATGAATAAACAGATAATGAGAATGTGGCATGTACAACCATGAAATGCTCTTAGCGTGTTTCCTTGAAGAAGAAAATCTGCCCAGTTTGCAACAACAAAGATGAACCTGAAAAGATTAGGTGAATAAGTCAGGCATAGAAAGAGAAATTTCTAATACATGTGGAGTCTAAGTGGTTGAAGGCATTCACCGTAGAGTATTTTCACAAGGCACACCCTTCAGGAGCCACACTCTCTGCTTATTGAAACAGCTGTTTCATTGCTCTAGAGCTCATTCACTAAGACAGGTTTGCTAATAGTAGACCTAAAGAATCTACTTATCTGTACCTTCATAGTGTCAGGATTATATGGACACATGACCATACCCAAACATTTTTATGTGGAGTCTGGAAATAAAACTGAAATTTTCATGTTTGTCTGATAAACTTAGCTGTCTCCCAAGTCTAGTATAAAGAACTATAAGGAAAGTAGATTTTTAATTGTCCCATCTCCACAAATAACAAGCTTATAAAGTAGTGTTTGCTACTTTACTTTAGTCATTTCGTAGTATATACATTTCCAAATAACACATACATTTCCAGTATACGTAATTTATATTTGTCAACTGAAATAGAGAAAAATAAATATACATTCTATAACATAGTTCAGTTATTTCTTTTCAATGATATTTATAATTTTTGTTGTCAATTATCCCCTGAATCCAATTAATACTACTCATAACCACACTAGCTATGTGTGGTTTTCCAGTGAGTCATGGGCACCTTACCAGTGGCCACATCCCCAAAGAAGAGTGGAGTGACTCTCCCTTCTTTAGCAGCCAGCAACTTCCAATATCACCTCTGATAAAGATGTGGCTCCATCCACACTCATGCTGGAAATTGGACTGGCTTGATATTGTTCAGGTCTTACACATAGATGCACACAACAAGCATATCATGCACTGAAGTCAACATTTCACAGAATTCTGCTTCATTTGCCAGCTCTCACATTCTTTCTACTTCCTCTTGTTTGAGCTTTTCTGATCCTAGGAGGGTGGGAGGTTGATATAGATGACCCATCCATATCTGAGTACTCAGAGTTATTAATGCTCAGCCCTTTGACCAGCGATGGGTGTTTTCATTAACTACTATCCAGTGCAAAAAGAAACTTCTTAAACCAAAGTTGAAAGCAGTAAAATCTATAGATTTTCTTTTTACACACATTATTTTCAATGCAGTTTGATGGCATGACCATTGATTAAAACAACATCTCCTACTCCAAGCCTTTGATTGTCTCAGGTTATGGGCAGTGGGCTAGGTGTACAGTTCTAGATATGAAATCTCTTCTGTGGAACAGGCCTCATGTTTAATCAGAAAGCAGTTGGTTACCCAATAACCTTCATGCCACCTTTTCACCAGTGGGCACATGGTGCCAACAGGTCAGTGTTGTAGCATTCAGTGTCTAGTGTTGGGTATGATCATTATATCTTTTCCTCTCCCTTGCAACCTGCATAGCATCATCTGGAACTATGTAATTAGGCATTGGGAAGAGTTCCCTAATCAATTTGAGGCTGATTTCTCAATGCTCTGCACTCAAAGTGAATGGTGCCCTCAGGAATTGGGTCTTACCATCTAGTTATGGTGGGTATCCAAGAACAGTGACAGTTGCCTGTGCTGTTTTGGATGCTCCAGTGGCCTCCCTAACCAATGACAAATAGGAAAGATTTTTGTTTAATAACCCATGTCTTCTGGGACAAGCATTACCTACTGATGCAGGGTACATGTTCAAACTCTTTAAATTTTTAAAAATTGAAATAGAATTATATCATTTTCTTCCTCCCTTTCATCCCCCAATCCCTCCTATATACCATTTTTACACCCTTTTTAAACAATATATATCTTTTAATTAGCTTATAAACTAGTGGATTTCCATAAAATGTCTTCATTTTTTCTTAGATTTGACCAATGCACACCTACCATCTGCTTTCCCCTATCCTTCAACTGCCACATAAACCTTTAACCCTGAATTTATCCTCCCTCATTTATCATATCACATGTATTCTATTTTCTACCCTAATTGATTTTATTTTGGGGCTTGGAATATCATAATCTTCCATGTAGCTTTTTAAAATGTACTCTGTATTCTGGCTGGTTAAAGTTTAACTACAAAGTATTGTTTATTATATCTGTGCATGTATATCCATTGTACAAAGTAATCGCTCTCATGAAGATATTTAAAGAGCTAAAGAGATGGCTTACACATTAAAATTTAGGCTCACGTTGAAAAATACAAGACATGTAAAAACATATGCAGCATGTGCTTTATTTATATCTAGCCCCTCCCCTTGCCTTCTCTTGTCACCCTTTCCTCTTCTACTTGTACATTCCTTTCATCAAATAGTCTTCCATGTACTTGAATGTTTTTTTTCTATTTTCATGTTGATGTATTATTCCACTGAAGACAGAACTGGTCCCATGTACAACATGCTTTCCTTTGATCTGACAGTCTTTTGCTTATATTTTTAAAAATGTGACTAGTTACGGTGTTGCTTGCAGACCTCAACAGATATGCTCACATAAATACTACAGGTAAATAAAAGGACCAACAAAAAAGTCTATAAATTGTTCATATTTAAAATATATTCAAGGATGGAAACATGATCGTCAGCGAACATGTGATGGTCAATCCCAAGAAGACTGCTGTGTGATCAGATGGGCTTAGCCACAGCGGCAGCTTGTGTGCCCGTATTTCCCAGGAAGTCTTCATACAGTTCCATGCTCAAGGTTCTCAAGTTGTCAGTTGGATCTCTCTTATTTACGGCTCTGTATCACTTTGTGCTTATGTCAGCTTCTCCCTGTTTGCTTGTTGCCTTGCTTCCAGGGCTCTAATGCTTTCTGGCTTCTAAACAATCCCTTATTAACCTGCCAGCTCTGGGGAAGCCAGCAGGGAGTGTAGAAAGGCTCTTCATGTTCTGAGAACAGAAAATTCTATCACATCAGGGTCAAGTAACTTTTACAAGATCTCAGCTCATCAGAAACAAATTGGAACCTTCTGGCTTTGCACAGAGAAATTAAGACAAACTAAAATACATCATTAATCATCATCCCTTGCTCCCAGAGGAAAAAAAATCTATACCTTGTCATTGAAGTTGTTTCCATAGACATGCAGTTGGAAGCCTGGGGAATTTTGGTGTATTTTCATCATATTTCTATCCATGACAATCATTGTTTATTGGAAGTGTAACGCTGATGCAAAAGCTGAGTATGGGGAATGCTGGGTTTTGCCCTTTGTTTTCATTTAACAGATTGTCTATAATTATAGAACACAAAATACAAGCAGATAAAAAGAACAGAAACCTGGGATGGTGGATCAGTAATACCATGATAGTCCTCAGGAGACTGAGGCAGGAGAATTGCTTTGAGTTTGAGGGTAGCCTGACTCACATAGTTAGTTAAAGGGCAGTCTAGGCTACAGAGTGAAAGCATGTTTTAAAAGTCCAACAAACAAACAACAACAACAACCTCAGTAGAGCATTAAAATCGATGCTTTATAGATGAAATGTTATGACATTTAAAAAGGGATGATATGGGGTTTAATTAACCTCTTCCATCACAGAAGCTTCATCTTCCCCAGCCTGTGCTGAGATAAGATTGTAGGTGGACTGACAGGTCTCACTTGAAGAACCAATCCATCAGAAAGGTCAAAAGTAAGAAAAAGATAACAGAGCTATACCAAGTCTGACATATAAGAATATTTTGGACTACATGAGATATACACATGGTGCATGCTCTCTATAATGAAATCCACATATGTGGTGTGTGTGTGTGTGTGTGTGTGTGTGTGTGTGTGTGTGTGTGTGATGTGTGACAGAGAAAAGACTTTTAGAGGTTTTATTTTTTGATTCAGAACTTAATCCTCCTATTTGATTTCAATTATTTTTGGATTTTGGTCAGGGATTTCTTTTTAATCCATATTCAAAGTGCTACAATGTAGCTCAGTTTTATTAAAGTGAACCATGTAAGGCTGCCGAGTCTGGAAATTAAGGATTGTTGAATACTGTCAACTTTTTCATTACTCAAAGTTGACATTAGATTTCCATTTAGTTTAGGTACAAAAACTGGCTAAGTGTCCTTGGTAGAGCAAGCCACATTGAAAAAGACTTTAGGAGGGCAAAGCCATGCAGGTGTACTCTCTGCTTTGCTAGTACAGGCCTCCATGACAGGGAAGCAAGGGATGAACTGGGCCCCATGACACTAACATTATGATGCCTTGCATGTACTTCCTCTAGAAACTAAAGAGATACATTTGTAACCTCACAAGGAGCCTATCATGCAAGTCCCTCTGTTATTCTATTTTTACCAGTGAAGAAATGACTCTTAAAGTTGTTTGTTTCAACTTGAGAAGGCTGAAGTGCTACATTGATGCAATGGACACATGAATGGTTAGCTTTTGAGAACAGGAGACCATTCCTCATGGTGTGTGTGTGTTCCTCATCCATTCATTGAGGTGAAAATTGTAAGAACACGTCCCTAAGATGAAGGAATTCAGCTGCCAGGTTGTTTTTGGACTTAAGATTACATTAGTTTCTGCTAGAACCACCCTCCCCCATCATATGAGTCAGTTCTTTAGACTAAATGTCTTGGTCTACTTATTTATTCCTGCATGCACACATCCATCATGCATTTTCCTATTATCTATTGTATATCTAAGCATATGTACTACTGGTTCTATTCCTCTTGATAACAAGCCCAGAGTCTGAGGTCAAGTAGCTGTTCTCTTGCAGTACTATACTGCAGGACAATGAGTAATTGACTTGCATTTATCTGGCATGCAAGTCCATACTTTTACTCAGGGCTTCATGATATCTCCACCTGGATTCTTATTATAGAAAGTCACAATGTATAGTTCTTCACATGAGAATCAGTTTGTTAGCCTTATTAGATCATTTGTTCAAGAAGATGAAAGCATTTGTTCCCTTGTATTCTAGCATGGTCCCCAACATATATTTTCACTCATTATATATTGGAACAAAAGGCTTGTGTAAGGTGTGCTGCTCAGATTTCTAAAATGCTATAAGATATGGGTTGTTAATGTTATATAGAAAAACAGAGTTTTTGTGATATTTTAAGAAGTAAATACAGAATGTGTTTATTGAAAAGTTAGATTGTCATGATGGTTCAAAATGCAGGGAATAACTGACTATGGGGTCGTCTGCCCCATTTGACACACCTGCAGCGTAAGTACCCCCAAAACTCGGGGAATGTTCTGGAAGAGGAGACAGAAAGACTGTAAGAACCAGCGGACCAGGACATCTCCTGGGAGATTGTGTCTTCTTCATAGGAGAAGGAAGCTGTACCCCTGAGATTTCAACAATCTCTTTGTCTAAGCAAAACTTGAGTAATGACACTTGCTGACATGCCAGTGTGGGCAGGGGATATCTCAGGGGCACCACCCTTAGACGACAAACTACAGGCAACCAGTGTTGAGAGGAAACTTATTCTCTCCTAGGGATGTGCCTTATAAGTGATTGTTTAATATCTAAAAACCACATATGAGCATTACCAGATGGACCCATTAGTTGTATTCATATATTTATATGTACATACACATGTAACCATAACAACGAGAAAATAGAAATAATATATAAGAGTAGAAGGAGGGGTTTGAGGTATACGAAGGACAGAGTGAGGGGCAGAATATAACAGGGGACTGAAGATGATCAGCATATATTATAAACATATATGAAATTTTATAATAAAATATTTTATTTTGTACAACTAATAAATGCTAATAAAAATGGAAAGAAGATTGTTCACAAGCCACAAGGAATATCTGACAGCATTAATGCTTGCCTTTAGCTTATTTCTCAGCACCAGCAGCAAGGGTAGAAGGACTGTTTCTAAGACAAAAGTAAAGTGACATTTCTCTAACAATGAAAAAAAAAAAGCAATCAAGGTTCATTGCTGTAGAAGGCAAAGTTGTTAGCCATTAACCTGAGAAAGACGATAAGGTTGGACGTCCAGTGCTGGCTCTGATTGACCAATGATGGCTCTGTGAAGCACTTAGGAAGCATTCTGAGGTGACAAGGGGCCCTGAAACAGAATGCCTTGTAATTGGGAATGTCCACTTTGGACAAGGGAGGAGTATCAGGAGACAGTGTGCAAACCATTTTTATGCTCACCCATATGTATGTATACGTATGTATGCATGTATGGATGTAAATTATATAGGCTTGCTGTTGGTACAGAGAACAAGAATAAAATTCAGCTTGAAAGGAAGTGGAAAGCTCTCTGCAATCAGATGCAAAGCGCTCTAAGTGCTTAGGGGGAGATTGATTTCTCAAACACCAACTTTGGCATATATATATATATACACTATCTTACCAGTTTCCTTCTTTCTGTCACCATCCACACAAGAATCAAGTGAACAATATTTGTGTGGACTTGTTCACAGGATTAGAAAAATCAGTCCTCAAGGTCCAGGTACAAAGATTATGCTCAGTAAAAAAAAATTTTTTTTTTTTGGTGCATTAGTTTAATCATAAATTAGGCATTGATCTCATAGTTTTATGTTGTCAGCATCTGCTTAGTTTGGCTCACGTGTTTATTATACTGTTCCTCACATATAGAATGTGTTCTTCATGTCAAGCACACATCCTGTAGGATCCGCACTAACAGGGCCCTTTGTTTATACACCCACCTGGCTCTATTTTGTGTGACATTGTCTTTGCTTCCTCTTGGTTCTTGCAAGGCACTGTTGCTTGGAAGACAAAGAAGGGGAAAGAGTAACTTTTTTCTTTCATTTTTCTTTCTGATGGAGCTAGCAGTCGTCCCATAGCCATTCCTTTTCAGGTGGTCTGTCTTTTCTTGGAAGCTTTAAAATAGTATGTTTGTTTTTCTTTGTCATTTTCAGTCTTATTGCTGTGCCTTAAAGTGAATTCACCTTAATTTTTGCTACTTGAGATTTATGAGGTTTCCTCCATTTGAAGAAGGCCTTTCAAAGTTATTAGAAATTCTCACTGTTAAAAAAACTTTCAAGTATCATCTATTCCTAATTTTAAAAATATTTTCTTGAGTCTGTAATTAGGCATTACTATAGCTATTGCCAATCCAGCCTCCTTTCTAATTTTTATATTTTGCATTTTATTTATTTATGCAATAATCTAATGGTAGTCTTTGACAAGATTAGTGATCAAATGTTCATTTATTTAGTATTTTTGAATTAATTTGGAACTTCATTAAATCTAGTCACTATCTGACACATTACTTATTTATGATTTTATGTTTTTTGTTTAAATTTCAATTTTAAAGAGTTTATACATGAGTACCATGTTTACATTATTTCCACACCTTTCTCTTTTTCTCTCCAAGTCCCTATGCGCCCTACTCCCTCTCAAATTCATGACCTTTTCTTCTTTAGTTCTATACATATTCTCATGTACACACACACCCCTATATTTTATGGACTCCCTTTAGTGTTTCTAGCTTACACATGCATTTAGTGCAGATTACAAGTTTTGTTGGTTGTAAATTGCTTTGTCCCCACATATAGGACAGCTTAATGACCTACAATATCAGGTTGTATGGTAGATTCACTGTACACTGGTTCGTTCCATGGGTGTTACTCGCCTGCCCTGTTACATATTTCCCCATTTCTGCTTCCCTGCCTGTGATTACTATTGTTTTAGTACATTTGAATTATTGTTTAGATTACACATTTTAGTAAGAGTGATCATGTTATTTTCCTTTCTGTTGTGGGCTTGTTTCACTTAGCACAATGCCCTTTAGGTTTTTCAAGGTAGTCTTAAAAGGCAAGACTTTCTCAAGGCTAAGTATATGAAGTTCTTTGACGACTTCCCCATCAGAGGTTCTTTAGGTACTTTGGTGAACTTGTCTCATCACTTGTCTCTTGTAAAGTGCACCACAATGAATGTAAGAGGACAAGTATTGATTGTTGAGTTTGGGGCAAAAATCAATTTGAGGACCAGGTGAACATTTCACATTATCAGGGCTGGTTCATTTTTACTTCTATCCAGTGTCAAAATCAAGATAGACACATGCCTTTATTTTCCAATCTGGTAACAACAGGGCACTCAGCAAATGTGGGAAGTATCTTGGGATTGTCCTGTAGGTCTCTATATAGTAAGCAACTGAGGACAGACATTTCAGGTCACATTAGCACCACAGAGTTCCTCAGAGAAAAGCTACCCTTGCTGTTTGTTTGCCTCCAGGGGGTACCACTTCACCTAAGTTTTAGGGTTTGGTTTTTCTTATTGATTTTCTTTTGTGTTTCATCTCAGTAGTGCATTTAACACGAGTCATAGAAAAATATTTTATCTAATCAGAACAGCTGTTCAAAATATAAAACCTACCATATTGTTGGAAACAGAAATAAACAGTGAAATGTAACCGTGCCACTTTCCACAGGCTTCTGCTGAGGACATTTGACTAGAAGGCACGGAATGGAATATCTGCATTACACAGAACAGAACTCACTTGAGCAAATTTCCCTGACTTCTCTTACTTGCAGCTTTTAATGTTGCGAATGTACATACGAGCTCAGGAGCCTCCTGCTGTCCTGGACTCTGCCATATGAAAATAAAGGGGAATTTCTATTGACTCAATTAGGGTCTTCTTGGGTGTTTTCCACACACATCATTAGTCAGACATGGTTGATCATGCAGGGTAGCAGGGATGGAGAATGTTGAGGTCTGTGCTGTGTGATGCGGCAGCCGAAGATGAACACAGGGTGTGGCAGAGCTCTATCCTCTCTCTTTCTGGGTCCACGGATCCAGTCACCATAAGTTTGCATGGGGAAGAGCAGGTTGCTCATCAAGTGGACCATCTGGGACTACTCACCCAGACACAGTTTCCCTCAGCAATTTCCCTATGCCTGGCTCTGTTACCATAATGGATGCGTTTTTGTCATCTGTTCCTTGAGAATATTTTGAGATATCAGTGTTTCAAATGTTAGAGCCTTTTTGGCAAAGGATGAAGAAGTGTGATAATTTATCATCAGGGCACGCATTTGAAAAGTAAAAATGCTCCCTTGTCTCGAGCTGTTAGCTCAGTTCAACCTCATGAGAACTGTGTTCCAAGTCCATGAGTCTGAAGCAACTGGAGGTAACCAGATTTGTGGCATGAGATGACACCACTGCAAGCAAAACCTTAATAACTAGTTCAAAAAATGAAAATAATTTTAGGCTTCTACTTTTTCAGTGTAGCGTCATATCACTTTACAGTGTGCTGACTAGATAAATGTGCCTGTAAATTTTAGCGTAGAAACAAGAATTCCACTTGAAGTAAAATTGTCCCTTGTCTTGTTTAAGTCAAAAGGGTGTGAACCAAAAGAAGTGAGGACACTGGAGCTTGCCACGCACGTTCACGAACTTTTGCTGTTGCTTCGGGCATGGTTTCTTGCTGTGTAATACGGCCTTGTTATCTTTGAAGC
The DNA here is from genome assembly GCF_903995435.1 of Acomys russatus. Classification (NCBI taxonomy): domain Eukaryota; kingdom Metazoa; phylum Chordata; class Mammalia; order Rodentia; family Muridae; genus Acomys; species Acomys russatus. The sequence goes on along the minus strand of NC_067157.1, from coordinate 41,158,169 downwards.
ATTTTTTATGAACAATAGGAAGTAAGAACTAAAGTAACATTTAGGCAGGTGCCAAATCAGACGGAGATGCCCCTCTTCCTCAGTGCGAGTAATAAGGTGAGAATCCTTCCTGTTGTGCCTTTGCAGAGCCTGTTTCCCAACCCTCTACACAAGGGCTGGGAGCGAAGGAGTCTCTTTGAGTTTCCTAAAGGACATGGCATTGAAATTAGCCTTTGAAGGATGATGCTGGCACAAAAAGTTTGCTTTCTTTTTCATAGCAGGATTTCCCCCTCTTTTCTATTGTTACAGGGCTATCCTGATAATCTCCTGTGAAGTGGAGAGTGATGCCCCAAAGATGCAAACTTATATGTTTGGCTTTTGATTTACTGAGTAAAACAAATGGAATAAATACAAAAACATAATTTCACTCATAGGAAAAGGAAGAAGTGTGCATTTTTGTGTTTTGTTTTGTTTTTAAAGAGAGAATGTCTTTTAAAAAGAGACTTCTTAAAAAAGATTTACTTACAAACATATATTTGTGCTTTGTTTGCATGTATGCCTGCATGACAGAAGAGGATATTAGATCCCATGATAGATGGTTGTGAGCCACCATGTAGTTCTGGGACTTGAACTCAGGAACTCTGAAAGAGCAGTCAGCGATCTTTACTGCTGAGCCATCTCTCCAGCTCCTCTTTTTAATAATTTATTTATTTTTATTTTATGTACTTTGGTGTTTTGACTGCATGTATGTTGTGTGAGGGTGTCTCCTGGAACAGGAGTTACAGACAGTTGTGAGCTGACATGTGAGTGCTGGGAATTGATCTGAGGTCCTCTGGGAGAGCAGTCAGTGCTCGTAACCACTGTGCTGCTTCTCCTGTCCAAAAGAAGTGTTAAAAAAAAAACAGCAAAGGGTAACAGACACATCCAGGTGAGAGGGTTTTGAGGGAGAATCAGATAATGACAGAATGTTTGGTCAGGTGTCATTACTATGTTAAACTTCTTTTCTGTCTTCTATGATATATTCGGTAAAATATGTATTCTCATTGAAATGGTAGACTTTAAAAGATTATGCTTTCAACCAAGAACTAAACTTAATTGAAACATGGAGTTAGAACAGCCTGTGTTCTGTTTTCAGGACATTATGAGTTAAATACAGAGGCTGATCCCAGGGCTCTGGTCATAGTCGGCTTCCTCACAGGCATGGTTAAGATGGATAGAAACAAGAAAATATTTTGTACAAAGCCATATGGAAAGGAATAAGTAAATATTCTCAGAGGAGATCATTTTGGAATAAGATGCTTCATATCTTTTTTGTTCAAACTCAATGGTTGTCAGGGAGCAGATGCTTGAATCTGATTTCTCACGAAACTCTAAAGTCAAAATGAACTGGATTCATTATTGTAAGCATGCCTTTTTGAAAACTTATATGTTTTGGAAATATAAAGGGGATCAGAGGCCCTCCTTGTCAAGGATAAATAAAAAGCATGATTTAATTGCAACATGGAGACACGTGAGGGAACATGGCAAGAGAAAAGGCAATAACAACAGTCTATAGCTGTAGCTAGAAGGCCAGTGAAGGCCAGTGTTGATTTGAGCTCCAGTTACCAACAACAACAACAACAACAACAAAAAAAAAAAAAAAAAAAAAAAAAAAAACCAAAACCAAAACCAAAACAAAAAAACCCATAGAATATTGGTTTGGCACTTAGTAGTTTGGAGATGGTAATATGCATTTATAAATACAAATACTTTTTGAAAAAGTATTGTAGTGTGTGCCTCTGTGTGTGTGTGTATGTATGTGTGTGTATGGTGTGCATGTGTGTGTGTGTGTATATATGAGCATGCATATGTCCCTCATCTCCTCCCAGATGCTTCCCACTTTCTCACCCATGCAATTCAATTCCTTTTCCCCCCTCTATCTTTAGAAAACAAACAGGCCAATAAGTAAACAAACCAGAATAAAACAGACAAGAAAAAAAAAAACAAATAAAAAGCATGAGAACACACACACACACACACACACACATACACACACACACACCATAGAAATACAAAAATCAGAAACCATAATAGATAATCAAAAGACAAGTAAGGTTTTAAAAATTGTTTAAGCAAATCATTATGAGACCAAACATCTCTAAAAATATCATTGAGTTTGTATTGTGTTGACCATGTACTGCTGTGCATGGGTCTCCTTTAGTGTGGTCTATATGCTCAATAAGGTTCCCTTTGGGGGGAAAAACCTAGTATTTCTTCATGATGTGTTGTCATTGGAGATGGCATCTGGGTTAAGGATGGGGGCTCATGGTGCCCACTTTCCCTCTCAGTGCTGGAGCTCCATCTGGCTTAGACTTGTTCGGGCCCTATGCAAGTTGCCACAGTCTCTGAGTTCATATGAGTGTCAGTTCTGAGGGGTCTGGAAGGCACTGCTTCCTTGGTGTCTTGCATCACCACTGGCTTTTACAAGCTTTCAGTTTATCCTTTTGTTCTTTTGCACAGTTTCCTGAGCTCTGAAGGGCCTCCCCTCTATCCAACTCATGTTTGATGAAGAAATCCCATTCACGACTGAGTGCTCTAAGGTCTCTTGCTATTCTGCACACTAGCCAGTTGTGAGTCTCTGTATTAGTTCCCATCTCCTGCAGGAGGACATTTCTTTGATGACATCTGAGTGAGACACTGGTCTATGAACATAGCAGAATGTCCTTAGGAATCATTTTATTGCTATGCTCCTTTAGTAGAATGGTATTATTTGCCTTTCCCCCAGATCCATAAGTTGTGTAGTTTCATGTTCCTGGCCATCCAAGTGCCATTAGGAATGGGTTCCATCTCAAGAATTGGGCCATAACTAAAATCAAATATTGTTTGGTTACTCCCACAAGCTTTGTGCCACTATTGTACCAGTATATCTTGCAGGCAGGACACCAGTGTAGATTGAAGGGTTTGTAACTGGGTTGGCAATTACTTTGCTATTCTGGTAGTGTGGATAGCACTTTCTAGTACTCTGGTCAGTACGGGTGAGGGAGGAGTAGTAGCCAATAGAGGTGAAACTCTAGTTAGTCAACAGCTTGACTCCTCCATGTTTAATGACATACATAGTTGTTGTTTTCAACAACAGGGTTTTACCATCTAAACTAGAGAAATTGTAGTCTGGTTTTGCCCAAAAAGCAATGTTACAATTTATAGAAAAGACAACATAAAAGGAAATTCATGTGTGTAGAGTTTGCTGTGAGCCTAAACTGCTGGCTCGGGAGATGAATCTTTCTTTTGGTGCCACAGATCTTGGGGTGGGCCACTTGCAATGGCCAGCTTGGTATTTTCTACAAGGATACTGATTTGTAGGGTCCTCACATTAACTATGGCACCTATAGTCTTTGTTCTTTCTGAAATTGGATTCTGTGTATGAAAACTTAGAAAATCAAAGCTATCATCATGAGGCATGCATTCTTTGTCACCTGGTGCATCACTGAAGATGTTTGCTTAGAGATCTGCTCCAAGTATGGATTGCACAATCCAAATACTGGATTGTAGTGACCAGGGCCTGAAGTTTCAACCGAGGTCCAGGAGATGGGTCAGGAGTGCAGAGAGACTAGGGAGAGGAGTCCATCATAGTGCAGGTAGGGACTGGCCAGGGGGAGCCCAATGGGCAGTGGAGTCCAAACTTTTAATGAGAAATTGTTCAATTTAACCAAAATAGGGGCTACTGTGACTTTTTTGATTTTAATAGAAAGCCGATAGATTTGATTACACAACACCTGCCAGCAAATCCAGAGAAGTTATGCAATAGAAATAAAGATATGCAGGCCTGAAAGCTAACTGGGAGGGCAATGACAGAGGAGGTGACAAGTGCTTGAGTATTTGTCCATGCACATTTTATTTAAATTGTCCAGACTGCAAAGCAGGAAACACTATTTTGCTGCTGAATAAAGGCACAGAAAGGTTAACTTCAACACACACACACACACACACACACACACACACACACAGAGAGAGAGAGAGAGAGAGAGAGAGAGAGAGAGAGAGAGAGAGAGAGAGAGAGAGATATCTAGGAAATGGTAGAGTTGAGATTTAAACACAGAGCTTCAGTTTCACCAGCAGACAGCATTGAAAGAGTAAAATGAAAGGAGAGGGTCATCAAAGAATAAGCATATGTCTTTATCTACAGGAGCATAGAAATTCATATTGATACCCATTTATCTGTATGCATATTTGCAATTATATGTTTATTTTACTTCCTTAATTCATCCTGTGTATATGTGTTCTGAATGTTGTGTAAAAACGTTGGAACTATGGAATAATATACTAGGTATAGGTTTGTCTGACATAGTAAGACCCAGGTGACTTTTAAAGCATAATTTCTAAGTATGGCTATAAAAACACTTTTTAGGAAAGACTAATATTTGAAGCAGTGACGTGAATTAGGCAGATCTTCCCAACTAACTGGTAGTCTGCAAATTCCTCTGCATGTTTCTCCTAGAAGACACAATTCAATATGTTTTCGCACCCTTGTAACAGAATACTATGGCTTGGGTAAGTTAATAAACAGAACTATCTTTGCTTATCAGTCTGGAGACAGTGAAGTCTAAAACTTGGTGTCTGTCATACGGTGAGAGCTTTCTTGCTTTTGTCACCCCATAGCAGAAGGTAAAATGGCTAGACAGAGTGAGAGGAGGCCAGAAGGCTGGATTTCCCTTTTCCTAGGAACTGGTTCCCATTCGATCTCACTCCCCAATAGTACACAGTGATGACTAGGTTTCTGACACCTAAACTTGGGAGGTGCATTAAAAAAGCATAGAGGACCCTCCCCACTTTTTGGCTTTTCATTTTGTTGACATCACACTGTGATTTGCCCTAAGTTACTCCATATTGTGTAAAACAGTGGTTTTAGTTTCTCTGTGCCCTGGGAGATAATTTTGCAAGTAGTTTTTTAACTCTGTTGTGAGGTTGGAGGATGAATCTATGCTTGGATAGATGAAATGGATGTCACCGTCTGTTCATCTTCACCCCTGTGTCATAGATTCATATATAATTTATTCCTTGGTGAACAAAATTTATTAGAGTGAACTTGAATATAAGGGTCATGAGGGAAGACAGGAATAATGTCTGAAAAATCAGGATCAGGAACCCATAAGAAACATCACACTGAAGAAATGATGTGATGTTCATCTGGACCCCATAGTGAGGTCACAACCCAACAACTTCCTCCTGACCACCTATTATGTGTCTTAACTGACTGACAAAGAACTTGCCACCATCCCACGGCCTTCAGCTTGGCTAGGTCTCTACTGTTGATGTAGCCAATTGGAATTCCTGCCGGCCTAACTCATGTTTGTCCACCTGGACCAGCTCTATGTCAATCTGTCTAGATCTAGTCCTCATCTTCCCTTTACCTGCTTCTCAACTGTAACCCCGTAGCCATAGAGCTTGTCCAGCTTGCTCATTATCTTACTCTGTATATTCATAGTAGTTCTTAAATTTGCATCAATAATCATTGCTGTATCCACTCTGCGGCATCAGATTGAAAGTCATTCTATTGGCTTCCACAGTTTTGAGGCTTTTGGAATTGGACCAAGCTATGGTATTGGCTTCCCTCATTCTCTCATTTTTAAACAGAGCATCTTGGGAAGTGTTAGCCTTTGTGCTGAATAGTTTCATGTCAACTTGATACAAGCTAGAGTCATTTTGGAAGACGCACTCTCAGTCAAGGAAATGCCCCCTCCAGACTTGCCCATGGTGCATTTTCCTGATTGACGATTGATGTGGGAGGGCCCAATTCATGACGGAAGATTCCAAACCTGAGTTGGTGGTCATGGGTGCTTTAAGAAGCAAACTGAGCAAGCCACAAGTAACAAGACAGCCAGCAAGCAACATTCTTCCATGGCTTCTGCCTTGACTCTTGTTTCTAAGTTCCTGCCTTTAGTTCCTGCCCCGACTTTCTGTGATGATAGACTATATACAACCTGTAAGATAAAATGAACCTTTCCTCTAGAAGTTGACTCTTAATCAGTGTTTTATTACAATAGAAACCCAGATAAAACAATCTTCATGATTATACAAGCCAAACAAATCCTCTGCCCTGTATCTATGCCTTTTTAAATAGCTTTGGTTCCGTTTCTTATGAGACCATAGGTTAATATACTGATAAGTGTGTAAAAGGAGTATTTTGTCTAATCTTGTTTATCATGTGTATTTTTTTCTGGTGAAGAAATATCCTTAAGCTCTAAGTTTGAATAAAGAAAAAAGGAAGGAAAGTTATTCTAGGCAGTGGGAATATCATGATCAGATAGCTAATTTAGGAAAGAGCCTATTTTTTTTTTAAGTTGGATATGGCTAGGGTTTGGAAATTTTGGAAGAAGATGGTAAGAGGTAAGGCTGGGATAGCAAGCAGATTCTGGTCGTGCAGAGAGAGCCCTATAGAGCACATTTATTAATAAAGCCACTAAATAATAGTAGTAGGGAAGCAGTATTTTCACTTGAAAAGCTCTCTCTCGTTTGGGGTAGTAAGCTCTGAGCCTTGAATTTGCACTCTTGCACCCTCTCCAAGTAGATCTTTGGGGCAATATCATGTTTTTGTGGGCTAGACATTAGGGTTGATATGTGACTAATTTGGCCAATGGCATGTGACTATGACCTGAGCAGGGAATTTAGAAGTGGATGCATGGTTTTTCTTGGCCTGTTATCTCTGCATCAGTCATGTGCAGAGCATGTTCAGGGAGCCATGAATCTCTAGTTGAGACTCAGACCAGATCTCATATAAGCTGGCCACAGACAGCAAGTAAGACAAACAAAGGATGACTGTTCTCAACCACTGAGGGTTTAGAATAAATACAAGGAGAAAAGTGAGTGGTCTATGGGAAAGAGTGGTACATTGGAATAAAATAATAATAACAGAATTAAAAATTGAATATACCTCAGACATGTTCAGAAGTGGTCATAAAGAGGATACATTATAATGTGAAGATAAAAGAAAGAAAATACAAGGATAATATACAACCAAAGAAGCTTTCAAAATTGTTAATCCTTAGAATCCTAAAAAATGATGAATAACTCTGAAGTTTTCAAGTGATAATGTTCGATGTGTGAACAAAGGTAATTATTTTTGTAAAACAATTGCATAGTCCTAGGAATCCACTGGAGTGGAGACAGGCCAGAGCATTTGCTGATGCTCTGCAGGAACCAGTACCAATCTAAACTTCAAAGACTCTCTACTCTGCTAGTCAATGCAATGCCTTTCCTATTGACAATGAGAGATCAAGCTATGTTAAGCCTCTGAGATTGCCACGGGCATGATAGTTTCTACTGCTCAGAAGCACTAAGCCATCAGTCATCCAAGCAACAACAATAACAATAACAAGAGTGATGGAATGCCCTGATTTATTATAGTGAAGTGTGGATGCTTGCCTGCCTCTCTGCCTAAGGCATATTTGGTGCCTGAACTTTACAACCTACTCTTTTCCCACACAATTTCCTGGCCAGGTTATTCTTCGAGTTGGTTATTACTATTTTTCCCAAGAAAGCAATGAAGCATATTCTTTCTGATGTCAGTGAGCTGCCAGCAGCATGGTTCATTAACATAATGAGCAAATGAATATAAGGAACACAGTTGTTGAGAACGGGGCTTCTAGACACCAGAAAAGTCATGACTTCAGCTGAATTCTGACTTACAGTATCGCCCTGCCAATCAAGGGCTCAGTCATCTGTGCACAGCTAGGTCCGTGTGATCTTACTGATAAAGGTTAGGGGTCCAGATTCACTTGTGACTTATCACCAGTCAAGTCAGCTTTGTGGGTTGATTTTTCTGGGTTCTTCCTGCTGGATTTGCCTGTTCTTGATGCAACTCCAGCTTAACATTCACCTGTTGTCTCCTTTAAACTGAACTTAGTTACTGGAACTGGTGAAACTTCATTACTCTTTGACATAAGTCAGGATAGTTGGGCAGGGTATGTAACTCAGTTGGTGGAGTGCTTTACTAGCATACATAAAACTGTGGCTTCTATGCCCAATATCACTTAATGCAGGAGTGTTTCTGCACATCTGTAATGGCATTCCAGGTAGATGGGGGGAGGAGGATAAATGGTTAATCAGTTTGAGACCTGCCTGGGCAACATGAGACCTCATTTCAAAATCGGGACAACTAGGTACAGCCATTATTAAATGTCCTTATAGGTTAGTGAAGTCCAGAAAGACTTTACTAATATGCCATTTTGGCTTCCCACATTCAATGTTTCTTTAAGATTTCCTTTATAATGATTAGCGCACAGCAGTGTGTACTGGTATTTGTTTCTATCTTTTTCTTTCTATATTTCTTGGAAGCCTACAGGAGACATGACCAAGTATGAGGGAAGAATAGGACAAGGGTCAAAGTGATGTAGAAATGTATAAACTGTGTTGGCCGTATAATTAACCTTATAGTAGCCAATGGATTCTTGAAATATCCTCTTAGCATTCTTATTTTTCACATGTACTGAAAAAACCCTTTGCATACTTGAAATAAATACTTTGTTCTAAATTTCAGCTATTAAAAAAATACGATTTCAATATCAAGGGGCAGGGATGTGGAACTAGTAAACAGATTTTAATTCTTGTTCTGCACGGCCAGTGTTTGGCCTTGGGCAAGCCATTTAGCTTTCTGAGCTATGGAGTCCTCATCCAGAAGGTGAACAGGTTTTCTTCAGTGACTTTTTGAGAAGGGGCCCTCTCTGTGGGGCCTTCTATGGCTTGTCAGCTGACACCAGCCTGGTTCTATTATTTTGCTCATGCTATTTTTGTTTCTGAACGGCTCTCTCAGGATTCAGTCATCATTCTTTGACCTTTCTGTAATTTATCTTGGCTATATTGATTAGTGTGAGTGCCATTCATTTTTCATGATTAAGAAACAGCAGTGTCCTTTGTCTCCATTCTGCCTGCATCCTTTTGAGGCTGTCAATCTCATTCTTTTAAGCTCAGGAATTCAGTCTAGCAATAAGAATTGCTGAGAAACACAGACACAGCAAACAAAAGTAAAATGTGAAGACCAATAAGACAAACAAGTCATGAAGCCTGCAAAAACGAAAGCAAAATGCCAGAGACTAAAGAATCCAGATCAGGGGTTAGTTGTCCACAGGGATGGAGAAAAGATACTTGCTTTAAACCACCTCCACACTGAAATAACACGAAGATTATCTGACTAGCTTTGTGAAAAGGACTTCATTTCCAGGCTGTTCTGAGCTTTCAGTAAAACATTTTGCTTCAACCTTGTACTTTATCTTCTTTTACTGCTTTCCTTTGCAAGTTTCTTCCACTGGCCTTTAAGTAGACACCTTGAAGGGCATTCCAGACAGAAATGTAGATGACCAAGCAGCTCACAGTGCAGGATACATGTTCACTCAAGCCTGAAATATATTTATCTACTGGAAGGAGTATGCTGTAAGCCCTAGGATCCTTCTATGGACTGCAGAGTGATGCAGCTTTCAACTTGCATCGCCCTTGGGAATTCAAGAGGGAGGGATGCTGTTCATTTCCATTATCCCTGATGATGGAACTACCTGAGGATGACTCAGTGGCTGCACTGTGCTTCTCAGTCTTAAATGCATCAGAGCCTTTACTAATCCTCATGAAGAGACAGAGCTTTGGCTTTTGAACTCAATGTTTTTCTTTCAATTATTTGTTTTATAATCACAAGCTCCTAACACTTTCCACTCGTTACTCATTGGTCTTCAACTCTTTTGAAAGAGGTTTTTGATTTATTTGTGGAACCTCAGATTTATTTACGATGATTTCATATAAAAAGCAGAAAAGTGTAAAAGTATAATGTTTTGCCATATACTTTTCTATGGCTTTCAAAGTATAGAACGTAACCCAAGTTCTATATAGTCCGGGTGGGTTCTGTGTACAATACCTTCTGATATGTCACAATTAGTGATAGTTACATTATTTGTTACAGTTCCTGCCTCTGGAGGCTCCTTGGCATCTAATGATAGACACGGAATTTTTACTCTTAATTTTGCACTTCCTTCATTCAAAACAACACTAATGTCAAGAAAACACAGGCAAAAACCTGAGAACTTCTTTCTTGACTCCTATTGTCAACTGTAACTTACAAATGTGTCTTGACTTCTATTGTCAACTGGGGGCATATGTTGAAAACTAAGTCAAACACCCAAAGTCTTTAATATTTTTCTTTCTTTATTTTTGTTTTCTGAGGCAGGGTCTTACTCTGTGACAGGTTGGACTGCAAATCACTGTGTAGCCTAAGTTGTCATAAAATCCAGTGATCCCTCTGCTGTCACTTCTTGAATCCTGGTCACAGATATGTGACAGCTATGCACCATGCACAGCCATTTTCTTCAGAATCTTTACTTTTGAAAAAAACTTGAATAACATACATTATATGAAAATCTCATCCTAAAAAACTTTGGCTTGCTAAATGAAAATAAAACCACTTTTTTCCATCTGTCTGAATGGCTTACCATTAATAACTTATAACAACAACAAACATATATATAGGTATATATATTTTTTTAGTTCTCTCTGAAGCAGTTTTCATATGTGTTTAATTCCTTTGTCAAAGGCATGTGTTAATACATTTAAAATTAGAAAATACTAATTGTGTGTATATTTGTATTTGTATACATCTGTAAATAAAGTGTTATATGCCCAAATACAGTCAATATGTTTTTCAGGTATATCATAAAGTTTATACTTAGTTGCCTGTTTTACATTATAATGGATCAAAATTAACAATAAATGTAGCATAATTGTCATTATTCTAAATTTCAATTCATTTAAAATGGGAATTGGGGATAATTTCTATCATCTACAAGTACTGTTAAAGTAACTTGCATTTTTTCAGTGACTTAGAGTTCTAGACTTTGCATACTCATAATTTTTCATTTTAATATTTTAGAGCTCTGAGATGTGTATTAAAAAGAATTTATAACAGCTTAAATGAGCTAGGATTTTCTATTTTTGAAAAGCTTTGAGGTATGTATAAAGGGAATTTATAACAGCTAAAACATTTGCCTAGATATTAAGAACTTTTATGAAATAATGGATGTTTTCATATCACATTTTATATTTCTTCTTAATTATGAATCTTATTTTATTAAGTATGCCCTTATTATTAAAAGGCAATTTGTCCTTTGAGAAAAATGCTGTATTCTTTATCACCATTCAGTTCAAGTTAGAATGGAATAAAGACAGAGTATGAAAGATTTGTGCTGTATTTCAGAGATGCGATCATGGACCTTTCAGATGTCCTCCTCCTATGAGTGCTCTTTAACTTATGAAGGGATACACATAGACCCATCCCATGTATGTTGAAAATACGATGCAGCAAATGCATTTAGTGCACATAACCTATCCACCTGAGCATCATACTTAGTATGCAGCGCTCTGTGACATCAGTTCTTTCCTTCTGTGTAGTCAAGTTATGACTCTCTACCCTTGCCCAGACTCTCAAGGGACCATATGATATAACGCTAGCCTGGGAAAAGATAGACAAAAGCAAAATTCCTACCACATGTGTTTCACTGTTGTACTAGTGTGAAATCAGCCAATCTTCAGCAGGACCCTCATAAGTCAGGAGCCATCTGCACATCAATCTCATGTATGTATGAAAATTTCTGGTGCTATGATAGGAAACACTAAGGATTGCTTTATTGGGTTAGTCATACACTTCGGGAAGAGAATGGAGATGAGTGATGTGACGGCTGAAGTGAAGGCACACCCTTCTGAAGCTCGTGTAGGTCTTTCTTCCTCATCAGAAGCCAAAGTAAATTTGGCCAGCCCCAGTTCCTGCTCTGAGAATTCAGCAGCGGCAGTAATGCTCAACATGTATTTCCATTTACTTTTTCTTTGGACTATTTCCACTAACACTTTCAGATTCTCTCTCTCTCTTTTTTTTTTTTTTCACGTTACCAACAGGAGTTTAATAGCTTCACATTTAGCTGAGTCTTGTGGTGTAACCTCTGCTCTTGGGAGATGTAGACTGTAGGATGAAAACAAAACCTCTCCAGATGAAAGCTTCCAGATTAAAGGGAAAGTCCAGATTCTCTTAATCTAAAAATTTGAACTACAGAAAGACCAAAGGTTCAGAGAGTGATTGTCATGGGAGAGGTGCTATGCTATTCATAGAGTCTAAGCTGGTGGCTAGCTCCCTGCAGCCAGTTGGGAAAGCACTGGGGGCAGGCACCTAGGGAAGTGAGAAAGTCTTATCAAAGATGTTGCTCTGGTTTCTATTTGGAGAAACAGAAAATGCTGGGTAAGTAGGCTCAGGAGGCTGTGGTTCGTTGTTGGCTATGTGGATCTTTCTTGGTCCTGGGATGATTAGGTACAAGAGCCTGATGGTGGAGGGATTTGGAGTTTGCTTCTGAAAACCACACCAGTGGGTTAGTTGTTTACCATCTCTGGGAAGTGCTTGACTTTAGAGGAGAGTCCTCCTACCACCAACGAGACCTCAGAAAGCAAAGCATCAAAACAGACAATAAAATGACATAGGGTTGAACTTTTGTCTCTTTCTTTCCTTATAGACATGAACCCAAAATAGAACCTATTCATTGGCTTCCACAGAAGTCCCAATAACAACAAGAATTTTGTTAGTTTAGGCTGAAAAGTGTTTTGGAAAGCTGCAAGGCATTATAAGGGATTCTCTTGCTTTCTGTCCTTTGCAAGCATTTCCCCTACTTTGCAACATAATAAAAAACAATTCCCTTGCTGCCTTTGGGGGAGTGTATATTTATTTAGTTAGGCCTGCAGAAGTCTCAGCTTCTATATTACAAGCAGGGGTTTGATTTTGTTTTTTGAGCTTTAGTTTATCATCTCTCTCTATGACAAATACTGCCGTCCGCTGGTAAGAAAATAAAATTCCCAATCATTATTACCTCTAAGCACATACTGATAAGATCCCTGGAGGAGAACCAGAGATAACGAAAGCAAGAATGTGATTTCAAATTAAGCACAGATTTAAAGCCAAGGCAGAGAATGTGGCACTGTGGAGTCCTGAGTGACAGTTGAGCATGTAGTGTTGATAAAACTGCGACTGGCATTGTTCCCTGAGGCAGGGTATGATCCATGAGTTTGTGCAGAACAAATTTATTGTATTCCTCCATAATGTAACACCACAGCTCATGTCACCATTTGGAAGGGGCAGGGTACCAGGCAGAATTTTCAAGGTAACATGAAAATGGTTCCTGTAAGCAGAAAATGCTGCCAGGCTTGTGTGCTGAATTGTCCCTGCAACTCTGGATTTCTCACGACCTTCATTAAGGACTCTTAGGCAAGGGACTAGAATTGTGCAAGGTATTTTCTGTGTTCCCTCGGCCTCTCTGAGGCCTGGTCATCTCATTTAGGAAATATGATTGTATAAATTACAAAAGTGTCTCTAACAGTGTTCAGTCTTGAGCTGAACAGACTTTTTTCCAGCCATAATAAAGTTATGTTGCTTATAAGAAAATGGCAGTGATCATAGTAAGCAAATTAAGCCAATCTTAAAAAGACACCACCATTTGCTGGCGATTTTTAGATTTTATATAGATGCATATAGTCATATAAATATGTACATGTACCTACATAAGATATATATTTATATTTTATGAAAGTAGACATGAAAGTAGAAATGAAACTAACTAGGGGTAACAAAAGGTACTAAAGAGGGGGACGTGAAATAACCAGGTAAATATGAGGAATATTCTCTGTGTTCAGTGTATACATCTATGAAATATTTCTAAAGATAAATATTTAAAGGGTTATACTTAATGAAAAATATTATCAGGGTGTTTGTGAGCTATCTATGTGGTTGGTATAAGGAACATATTAAGAAACAGAAGATTAAATAACATCATACCTCACTTGTTAATGGCTTGAGAAACTAAATACACAAGTGGATCACATACTAAAACTGAACTTTGACCCATAAACTACAGCACTCTGCCCAGAAATCTACCCCTATCTATAATACCCAATCTGGAGAATCAACCTACCGTAAATCAGACTTACAGGAGGTCAGAGAGCCATCACTTATAACATTTCTAGAAATCAAACTGTAGTTCTGATAATGGGTGGCCACAAATGACCAAGATTTCATTGAAAACTGATGGCATTCTTAATTTCTGTCCTTGCAGTCAGAGATTTGGCTCATTTGGTAGAGTGCCTACCTAGCATACATGGTGCCCTGGCTGGGTTCAATTTTTAGCACCGCATATTAGGAGCCACATGCCATGTGCTTGCAAACCCAGAACTAGGGAGGTGGTGCCAGAGTGATTTAAGGTCAACTTGGGACACATGAATCCTTTACTTAAGAAAAACAAGAAAACAAAAACAATTAACAAACCCATAAACCCTATATTCTGTTCTTCTCTTTAATTTAGGACCAAACAGAGAAACCAGCTATGTACCTTTCATCAACCAATTCCAATCAATTACTGGCTTCCACCTACCTTAGCCGCTGCCTTCCTAGGTCAACATCTCCAGTCAGGGTACAACAGAGCCTACTTTCAATATAAAGTTTTTCTACTCTTCTTCCAACCTTTGAATCTCTGTTAAAACACAAATAATTCCATCCCACTGATAATGCAGATCTAGAATAAATAGCCTCTCATGTCCACATGTGGTTAGTTTTTATTTCCACAGACACAAGAAAGATAAGGACTGAGTATGGTCATTGATGTCACTTTACAACCAAGGAAGAACTCGATGATTGCAAAGGTTGGATGATGGTTCTTGGCTTTGTATGTCAGTAGGGAAGCAATAAGGACTAGGTGGACAAGAGGGCAAGGAAACCTATATCAGTAAGATGCTGAGAAGCAGTTGTAGAAACGGTAAAGTCAACCAGAACTGCTCCTCCAAGATTCCGAGGGCATGACACAGGACAGCCAATGGCTTCAAAGGCCATAAAACACAAGCTGAGTGATACTTGCTGCTGTTCATCATCCTGCTGAGAAATTTCCAAATACTACTGACTTCACCAGTTTTATGGCAGTATATTTTTGCCTCCCAAACTGCTTCTAGTTAGCCTTGAGATGTATTTAGAAGGATGTCCTCCCCTGCCTAAACACATCAGAGGTGGCCTTAAAGCAGAAGAATGGCCCAGGGAGTTGCTTCCCAGTGGAAAAAGATACAGAAAAAGTAAAACACAAAAAGTGAGGTTATCAAAACCATCACCAGAAGAATAAAAGGGAACAGAGCAGCAGTCACTGGGCATAGAACAATTGCAAGTAAGGCCTTTTAACTGCACAGAGCATCTTCTGTACCTCACTGATTTACAACTAAGCATGTTGTGTTCTTTTATTTATGTTTATTTTCTTGTCTATTACCTTGTTTGTGTGTTATTAGTGATATAAGTCACTGCTTATATAGTGATATAAGTCAAAGCTAAGATCTGCTCTCCTAGCTTGGCTCTATGGAAGCTACGTGTTCCTGCTCATCCATCAAGAGTAGTGGTTTTCATGTCTCATCAGATCCCACCTCAAACCAATTAAATCATAACCTCTTGATGTAGTTTAAAAATTATTTCTCAGGTGATTCTAATGTGAATAGAGTGTTAAAAAGTCCTCTCCTGGAAGCAAAAATTTTCTTGACAGAAAGTGTCACCTTGAATTGTATTCACTTTGTTTGGGAGTTGTCAAATTTTAATAAAACAACTTCCACCTTGCTTGTGTTATAGTGCCCTTGGCACAGAACTGAGTTATCTCAAAATGGCTCTGGAGCCTAGCTTGGCTTGTTTGATGGTACTTATCCTAGTGTCTGTGTGTGTGTGTGTGTGTGTGTGTGTGTGTGTGTGTGTGTGTGTGTGTCTCCTGTGTGTGTCTCTATGTATCTGTGTGAGTTCTGTGTGTGTCTTGTATGTGTGTCTCTGTGCCTGTGTGCATCTGTGTGTGTCGTGTGTGTGTGTGTGTCTTTGTGGTATTACCTAATTTGAAGTAATGTAACACTGGAGGGAGACACAGAACAAAAGTTGTCCCTACTGTACTGTTTGTATCTTGAATATGGAACTCATAAATTATCTGGAAAGCTGATGAAAGCAGGAAGAGTGAGTGCAAGTCATGATTGTTGTATATAATAGCCCATAGTGACATACCATCATATACTAGTGCTGACGCAGTGTCCTTTCAACAGTGCCAGTGACCAACTAATATTGAGTTAAAGACTCATAGTCTAGAGATGAGGTTGGTCTTGGCACTGGTAAGTTAGAGGGAGCTATAGGTGATGATCTGATGGCATAGGCACTTCTCAAGCCTCGTGGTCTCAGCGGTGGATGCAGATGTATCATTGAGATGGGTTTTGTGAGGGATAGCGTCTTCTACCATTCACAAGAGCATACCTACATCCAGGCTCCTTCGCAGAAGAAAACTAAAACCAGAGCTGCAGGGCTCCCTGTTAAAAGCCCTCAATAACTGGAGAGTTATGGAGGACAGCTAGTATGCCAGTATCTTCACCAAAGCATCAATCTGTGGCAGTAGAGGGTCTGGCTGCTGTGCTTACTATGACCAGAACTTTCTTTGCACTAATGTCTCTGGCCATGGCAATTGAGGTCTCCCCAGGAGGTGCACAATGCAGGGAGGGCACGCTTCACTTCTGGCTCCCTTTGAATGAGGCTGTGTTTCACTCAGCCAGCCCCTTGCATTGATAGCACTACTTCCCTGTAAAATGGGCACATTTGTCTTTAACACTTGGAGACACACAAGACTTCTTCTTGGCTTTGATCTTCTCATTCATCTAGGAAAAAAAGGTCTGTTCCTATTCTCACTCAAGGTAAATGAATGCTTTCACATGCCATTCTGAGCCCAGGGCCCTCCAGTATGGGCGAAGTGCACTGGCAGCCTGAATTGCCTTTGTTACTTACTATTACCTGGGAACTACTCTTGCAAAGGCCCACAGACTGCGAGTCACACATCAACCTCACCACCGATTTCTCCCAACATATTCTCAAATACATATGCCACCGAATTAAAAAACAACATACATTCCCCATGCTTCACCTAGTGTTTGGCCAATTAGTCTCAGCATTCTTTCCGAACCTCTGCTGGGTGGAGCCTCCCAGAGCACAATTCTGATAGACTCTGTCTGTATGCATAGCAGGGGTTGGCTCTTTTTCATGGCGTAGGTCCCGGGATGGACCAGGCATTGGTTGGACATTCTCTCAGTCTGTGCTTTATCTGGTCTATTTTTATCCCTGCACATCTTGTAGTCAGGATAACAAAGTTTTTGTGTGTAGGTTGGTGTTCTCCTCCCTCCAGTAGGAGTGTAGTCTAATTATAGGGTGGTAGAGGAGGAGTGGGGGAGGAATGAAAGGACCTGGAGGTAACAGGAGCTCCACAAGAAGGCCAACAGAGCCAGCTGACCAAGGCCAGAGGGGTCTCTGGAGTGTGAAGCACCAACCATGGGCCATGCATGGACTGGACCTAGGTCCTCTATATAATGTGGCCCATGGGCAGCTCAGGCGTCATGTGGATCCACTAGTGAGGGGAGCGAGGGCTGTCTGGCATGGATTCTGTTGCCTGCTTTTCAATCACATCCCCCTAACAGGACTGCATTGCCTGGCCATAGGGGAAGAGGATGAACTCAGTTGTGATGTGGCCGGATAAGCTGAGGTTGGGGTGCAGGAGGCTCTCTTTTTCTAAGGAGTAGCAGAGGGGAGATAGAGAAGGGAGAGTGGGTCTGAAAAACCAGGATGTAAAGTGAATAAACAAACAAACACATACATACATATAACAGATAAATAAAACCATAAAGGGCACTATGCTTTTTTTTTTTTTTTACAATTTAATATATGCAACAATACCACTTACCTAATGCTTCCAGAACTCCATTTGCATGTTTGTTCATTCACTGAACAAACAGTCTGTGAGTGTTTATCAAATGCCATTCTCACTGCTCTGAATGCCAGAAACA
Organism: Acomys russatus; assembly: GCF_903995435.1. NCBI lineage: Eukaryota > Metazoa > Chordata > Mammalia > Rodentia > Muridae > Acomys > Acomys russatus. The sequence goes on along the minus strand of NC_067157.1, from coordinate 41,140,325 downwards.
CAGCAGTAAACAATACAGCACAGGAGGAGGGAGGCTAAAAACAAGCATACAAGTAGCATGCATTTAAAAAGGATGTAGAGTGACAGGATAGAAAGTAAGCCTTGGTGGTGGCAGTGAGGGCCATGGAACTCCACAGCTAAAAACCAGGACATTGGCTCAGACCTCTGAAACATCAGAGGCATGGGTGAGACCCAGTCTGTAAGGGTTGAGGGCAAAGTTGCAATTCAGTGGTTAAAAAAATTCAAGTTGATGTGTATGATAACATATAGATTTCTAGTTGCTGGTAAAGCATTCATTTTGAAACTCAAGTGAGAAGACAGTGCAAGCTATAAAAATAGAGAAGTTATCATGTAATCTGTATTTTATAAAAATTATATTTTCAAAATATTTCCTTTATTTTTTTCTATGGGATGTTCATTTTATTTAATTTTTATGATCACTCTATGAATGGTCTGCTGTTCTTTGGTTGTGTCTTTCCTGTTCTATCAAGCAGAGTCTTGAATGGCTGCCATGGTGTTCGCTCTAATTTCCACTCTTTTAAAAAATTGTTCTTGCTTTATATATTATATCCTGAACACAACTTCCTCTCCCTCCCCTCCTCCCAGCCCCTCCTCTCCATCTCCCTCCCCCCCCCCATCCATTCCTCTCCATTACCCTTGAGAAAAGAGCAGGCCTCCCAGGGATACCAACCAAACAATGCACATCATGGTACAATAGGACTAGGCACATCCCATCATATTAAGACTGTATGAGGCTACTCAGTAGGAGGAAAAGGATCCCATAAGCACTCCAAACAGTCAGAGACAGCCCTTGCTCCCACTCTTAGGAATCCTATAAGAAGACCAAGCTACATAACCATAACACATATGCAGAGGACCTAGATCAGACCCATATAGGATCCCTGGTTGTCGGTTTAGTTTCTGTAGGCCACTATGGGTTTGCTTAGTTGGTTCTGTGCATTTTCTAGTGCTGCCTTGACCCCTCTGGCTCTGACAATCCTTCCTTCCACAGTATTAGGCTGTTTGGCTGTGGGTCTCTATATCTCTTCCCACCAATTTCTGGTCATCTCCGATGACGATTATGGTAGGCTCCAGTCTACAAACATAGGAGATATAATATCATTAGGAATTATTTAGTTGATTCCCTGGCCACAGCTTCCGCTCCTGGATATGTTTGGTCCTATCCTAGGTCTCTGGGATATGCAGCCTCTGCTTCCTGGCTCTCCAGGCAGTGTCAGGCATGGGTCTCAGGCTGGACCAGTTATTGGTTGGCCACTCCCACAAGTTCTGTTTACCTTTACCCAAGCACATCTTGTAGGCAGGACAAACTGTAGGTCAAAGGTTTTGTGGGTTGCTGTCTCATTCCCTTCACTGGAAGACTTGCCTGGTTACAGAAGATGGGCAGTTCAGGCTCTGGAGCCCCCATTACTGGGAGTCTTAGCTGGGTCACCCAAGTAGATTCTTGGAAGTTTTCATTGCTTTAGATGCCCACCTTGCTCCTGAAATGCCTCCCCAATTTCAGTTGACTCTTCCAGTATGCTCTTCCTCCATCCCCCCCACCTGTTCCCTCCTGTTCCATTCACATCTGCCCCCAGCATCTGTACGTGAAGAAATCTATTTTATTTCTTTTCCCCAGGGAGATCTATGCATTCTCCCCTCCCTTAAGCCCTCCTTGTTACTTAGCCTCCTCAGGTCTATGAATTATAGCATGATTATCCTTTACACCTAATATTTATTTTGAGTAAATACTATGTTTGTCTTTTTGGGTCTGGGTTACCTCCCTCAGGATGATATTTTTCTAGTTCATTTGCCTGTAAATGTCATGATATGTTTGTTTTTTTTTTTTAACAGCTGAGTAATACTCCATTGTATCAATATACCACAGTGTCAAGGGACATTTAGGTTGTTTCCAATTTCTGGCTATTAGTAATAAAGCTCCTATGAACATAGCTGAGCAAATGTCTTTGCAGTAGGATGGAGTGTCTTTTGGGGATATGCCCAGCAGTGGAAAAGCTGGTTCTTGAAGTAGATCAATTCCCAATTGTCTGAGAAACTGTCAAATTGATTTCCAAAGTGTCTGTACAAGTTTGCACTCCTCCCAGCAATGGAGGAGTATTCCCCTTGCTTCACATCCTTGCCAGGATGTTCTTCTGTCACTTTAAAAGCTCTAAAAGGCCTTAAAAAAAAGAGATGTGTCACATGATCTGTCTTTTATGAAGATAACATTTTCAAAATATTAATTTAAAATTTTGATTTTTATTAACTTTAATTGAAATAGGATTACATCACTTTGCTCCTCTTTTTCCTCATTTTAGCCTATCCCAGCTACCCTTCCCATTTGCCCCACTGTCATGTTGATAGCCTATTATTATTATTATTATTATTATTATTATTATTATTATTATTATTATTTCTGTTACACACATGTCTCTATGTATATATATATACGTACATGCAAGCTATGCACAAATATGTTCATTTAACAGAATAACACTAGTGTACTTTTCCTTAGGGCCTATGAACTACCTAGTCTCTTGTTCTTGGTTATTTTAGCAGGGTCATATTCAGGTTCCAACTTATGGAATGGGTCTTAAATCCAATCAAAGTGTTTTAAGCCACTGACCCATCTCTCCAGCCCATTAGGAAAACTGCTTTAGCAGCTTTATGAAGACTAGAGAATGGTGAGCCATAGTTGGACAGTGTAAGTTGGTTACCATGTATTGAATGAGAAACATCCCTCATAGCTTCAGGCATTTGAACCTCTGGTCCCCAGTTCTCTTTTGGGAGGTTCAGACAGTGCATCCTTCCTGGAGGAAGAATGGGCCTGGGCAGAGAGGGCTGTGAGATTAAAGAGCTTGCTCTTGCTGCTTCGTGCTTGCAGTTCAATATATATGCTCTCAGTTTCTTCTTCCTGTCAGCACCTCTGCAACTTGTTCCTGCATGATAGACCTTTATCCCTCTGGAATCACAAACCAAAACAAACCCATTCTTCTATAAGTTGCATTGGTCATGGTGGGTTTTGTTTGTTTGTTTTTATCACAGTTACAGAAAGGTATCTAATATATTAAGCTCTTGCAGAGATCTAGGTGATAACCATAGAGTGAACCACAGCAGTTGCAGGGGAGGTGGAGGGAGAAGAAGAAGGTAGCAGAATTAATAAGACTTTGTGATGGGATCAGAAATAGCTAGTGTACAAATAAAGGAAATTAGAAGAAACCTGATATTATCATTTACAAATTCAGAAATAATGAATAAACCGTTTCCTTCTCTCTTCTTTCATTTCTCTTCCTATCTCCTCACTTTCTCTTCCTTCCTCCTCAGTAATGACAATGCCAGGCATGGTGGCACAAGCCTTTAATCCCAGCACTAAGGAAGCAGAGGCAGGCAGATCGCTGTGAGTTCGAGGCCAGCCTGGTCTACAAAGTGAGTCCAGGACAGTCAAGGATACACAGAGAAACCCTGTCTCAGGAAAAAAAAATTCTTGCCTATACCAGCAAATGTTGTACCACTTATGAGTTATAGTTTGTTGTACTTGTTCTATTAAGGGAAATTTGGAGAAATCACTAGACGGTAGACTTGTGTTCGGGAAGCCTGTTAGACACGCATATGGTCACATGAAATCAGCAGTTGAATATTCAGTATGTTATGTACTCAAGGAGATAGAAATTGGAAATACAGACCTAGAGTCATTGTGCAACACATAAAATGATTAAAGTTAAAGGGCTAGATGTTGGCTCCGTTTTTTAACAATTAAACTTTATTATACAACCCAACTAGCTTACACAAGAGGAACAAAAGGTTAAAGGGAAACAAGAGTGAACCTTCTGGTATCTGTTCCATGGGAAGGGTCCCTAGGTGTCTCTGGCCTGTGTGCTGGTCCCGCCTATTCGCTGATCCTTTTCCCAATCCACATGTGCTTGAGCTCAGTCTGAACCTGCTGTCCCTCTCCTCCTCTCCTGTCTGTCTGTCATGTGCAAGGGCCAGTCTGCTCCTCCCATCGAGGGTACACAATAATCCAGGTGGAATCCCCAGGTCTGCTTTCTGAATTCTAGGCCCAGGATGGCTCCACCCAGTCTATCTCAAGGTTAATCTCAGGGAGTATCCATGGTGTGTTCAAGGGCAAAGCCCGCCATGACTGCTTTCACCTGTGACAAAGCTTATAATCCTTCCCACAGCTAAATGCAATTTTAAAAGGAAGAATTTGGAGAAAGAAAAAAAGAGAGTCTAAGCTAGTTGCTTGTCCAAGAAGAGAAACGCCATAAGATATCTGCAGAGTGGCCAACAATATGAAAGATTTTGAAATAGAAAGGATACTTAACAGATCATAGTAATTATAAACAACTCCCACAGCACATACAAACCCCAAATTTTCCATGTTGTGCTTCAAGTAGAAGGGAATCATTGACTAGAAAAGGGTGTGGCACCAAGGGAAGGTTTCTTTTAATAGTGGGTTACCAGAGCATGACATTGTCTGATGGCTAAAGAGGCAAAGAAAGTCAACAGCTAACAGCAAACTCAGAGAATTCTCTGTAAAATCTCCTCCCCTCTCCCTATCTGCTTCCAGCAGAATTAATTATGTCCTTGTAGTTAGTCCCATAGGATTTGCTTAATTATATTTATAACATTTTGTTATGGTTAATTATGTAAATTTTTGTGTCCCTAGTGGATTGTTAAACTCCTTGGGAGAGTAGGTGTTCTTTGTTGATTGGCAGCTCTGCTAAGGCCTTTATTAGGCACATTATCTGTGTGATTCGGCTCCTATTCACAACAGCCCTTTACGGGGACATAATCTGTATTTTATAGGTGATGGAGTTGCAGCTCAAGGGGGCTGAGTGACTGGCCCATTAATATGGTTGGTGAGTTGGAGGCAGAGTCAAGCTCCCCTTTGGCACACTTGTCTGTCAATGGCTTCTGTTAGGTATCTCCGGTGTCCAGTAAGCACATTTCAATAACAGGTGTGCACAACTCCCAGCTCAAAGACAGTGAATGCAGTAAAACAGAGCTACAGATAATAAACCTTAAGAACCAGTGCTTATCTTTATCCCTCCGTTTCGGATCACAGCTTCCATTTGTTAAGCTAGGAGGAATATCCCAGATGGTCCTCCTCTACCTGGTTCTGCTTGATTATTGAGCAAGAGAAAGGCAGCTCAGAGATCTCATGCTGGAGGTCCATGTGCCCATGGCATCTGCTACAGCATCTCTGCACCTACCCTGGCTGACCAGGTGAAAGAGCTACTTGGGTTTGAAGAAGTTTGGGTGAGTGAATGAAGGCAGATTACTGCAATTAGGCAACCACCAAAGTCAGAGAATTTAATCTCTTAATGTTGTTAACTCCCCAGGTAATAGTTGTCTGATTTTGTCTGGTGTTTTTCACTCTTAAAAATCCTTTTACCAACATGTTATGTGACTATTTAACCTCATGGAACTAAAAGAAAAAGAGAAAATGTCATGTGACAATGTTAGAACTTATCTCAGCCATCATCAAATATACTTGCTCTTTTCTTCTATATAAATTTAATGCAAAAATATATTTTTCTACTAAGAAAGGAAAGCTACTGATCTCAGATACAAATATTCACTGTAGGCAAATAATATGAAATAAATCCCTCTGCACTGTCTCAGTCATCTTTCCTCAGCCACACTCTCTGATCTAGCAGACCCCAGCATGGCTGGGTTAATTGGGCCCTAACTCTTAATAAGCATGGATCTCAGTGTTTTTCACGTGCCTTCATTGGGTTGCTAGCCTTCTGGGAACTATAAACACACTCCTATGCTCAGAATTTTCAAGTTTTGAAACTGCAGTGTACTCATAGCTGAGGCACAATATAGATGAGAATTGGTAAGTGCCAATCATTCGTTTAGAAGATCTGTGTTAATTTCCCATCATGCACTCTAAAAGTGTGTTAAGGATGGGATGCTTAGCTGAAGAAAACAAAGTTCTTCAAAGACAAACTCACAGTTCAGAGGAGAGACAGACCATAACCACGCAATGTCAACATGACAAATGCCTCAATATGGAAAGGAATAGAAAGCTTGGGGGCACAGGGGGGAAGTCCTTAACATCATTAAGAACTCTCCAGAAGGCTTTTGAAGAAGAACATGCTGGAGATGAATGAAGTGCAAATTGTAGTAGCTACAGCAGGAGACGTGTGTGATAAAAATGAAGAAGACATTCTGGAAAGGTAAAGGTCTTTGCAAAGGCTGAACTTTCAAAAAGCAGAGCATGTAGCAGATGTCAGGGCACTAGGCGTGTGTGTAGCATGCTGGGAAGCAGAGAGCGATAAAGCAACAGATAAGAGAGGCAGGCTCACAGTGGGAAATGGTGACTAAGTTTTGCCCAAAAGAATGCATTCCATGGGGAAGACGATACACAGCCATGGAAACACTTTAAGCAGATCAGCAATAAGAGCCAAGCAGAACAGATAAAGCCAGAAGAAAGGCTAAAAAAAATGCTACGCTCATTCATGCTTGTTATTTTTGAGCCTATGTGTGTGGGGCTGAGGAATGAAGATCATTGAAAATACAGATTGAAAAGATTAGATCAACAAATGCTATTATCATTTTCATATTTCTGGAGAGGCATGGGAGAGACTGGGCAGTCTTCTTCCTTCTTTCCTTCCTTCCTTTCTTCCTTCCTTCCTTAGGTAGACTGAATGGATGACACCACTTTCTTGGTTTGAAGTAAGAGGGGCAAATACTGAATTGGCCTCAAGGCACATGTCCTAGTCAGTCTTTCACTGCTGAGAAAAGTATCTGAGATAAACAACTTAGAAGAAGAAGGATTGCTTTTGGCTTCTGGTGCCAGAGGGTGTGGCTGGACCTGAGATTCCTAAGAGCATCATGGTGGAAAGAGTATGGTAGAACAAAGATGCTCACCTCTAGAGGCCATGGACGAAAGAGAGAGAGAGAGAGAGAGAGAAGAGGAGTCAGGATTTAGGGTGCTTTCCAGGGCAAGGTCTTAGTGACCTAATTCTACAAACTAAGCTGTCCTAAAATTCCAACCACTTCTCCAAGCTGTGTAACCTGATGGGGGTGAATACACAGGCCTTTCATACATAGGCTGTAGAGTGCATTTCACAACCAGCACTCTCTATCTGTGTTACTTGTTTCCTTTTCACACACAAGTGGCTGATCGCTGTCACTGCATGGATAGATAGGAAGTCCTTTCAAAACATGCAGCACTTAGAACTAAAGTAGGTCATGGAATAAAGATTTTTGTTTTGTTTTCTAGACAGGGTTTCTCTGTTTAGCCCTGGCTATCCTGGACTCGCTTTGTAGACCAGGCTGGCCTTGAGCGCACAGAGATCCACCTGCCTCTGCCTCCGTGAGCACTAAGATTACCGGCGTGTACCATTGTGCCCGGATAGAATAAAGATTTAAATGTTGCTTTTCATCAGTTTGTGGCTGCTAAATTGTTTAACAACTTGACTGTCCACACGGTCATATTCTGTACATCATTATCAACATGTTGACCCATTTCCAGATCTGAATTGGATCCATCCTAGACTGTTTTTCCTCCATTTCCAGTTCACTACCTTTCATGTATTAACTCCAACATACCTCTACCCCAGTGGACACCCACCATCTGCTCTTCTTCTGTGCTATCTTTGCCTCCTCAAACTCACGGTCAGCTCATCTAATCTTGAGCTTTCTGCTTGCCTCACTGCACTTGACAAAGGTTACTTCACTCCCTCGCCTGCTTCCTCTAGCTGCACCTGTTCCTCACTATGGCTGGAAAGAACACCTGAAACCAAAGCTCACCGGTGTCATCTCTACCTTTTGACATCGAATTTCGAGGGTGTCTTTTAAGTGGTGCCTGGAAATAAGATTTACTATTTTTTATACTAGGTGACTATTTCTATCCTCTTTGATCTCTTCAAACTTCCAATTACTGCCTATTTTTTCCTTCAGTTTTAAGAAATAAATTTATTTCCTCTTTAAACCCCCCCACCTCCTCAAAAAAAAAACCTGGAAATTTACATAGAAACTTCCATTATATTTACCTGCTATTACAATAAGCTGTTCATGTTTGCTTTCTTGTCCACCATTTAGAAAAGATACAAGCAAATTGGAACACAGGCAGGGAGAGAGGGATGAAAGCATCTCCTTCTACTGGTGAAATGGTCATAGATGTTTGTCTAACAGAATTACATCAGCTGAAACACTGCCACGTGTATACTTAAATGTTATGCCTACTTCTTTACAATTAATTCCCCAATTGCCAGTTGAAACAGATATTACAGATTGGTGTCTATCAGTTTCCTGATTGACCCTTGACCAGACTCTATTAGCTTGTGGATGAAGTCACTAACACACACCATTTGCCTATTTACTTCACAGTACCTATACCAGACCACTGGGGGCAAGCCTCATCAGGGCTTTTGCCATTTAGCAGGGAGTTTCTTTTTTTTCCCTTAATAGCATACTCCCTACTTCATTCACACCTTTCTGTTTGTGTGATCCATTCCTCTTATTCAGGATACAAGAACTTGGAGAGCAGAGGGAGTATGAATGAATTGCTTACATCGAGTCCAGCCCGGAAGCAGAGGCAGAAAATGCTAGCATGGAGCTCGGGTTCTCCTTTTTACCTCTGGGACTTCAGTTCATTATCTGGTGTTCTTCTCCTAAATATCTTCAGGATACATCAGCGGTGTACATCCTAGATGATTTTGAATCCAGTTCAGTTAGCAGTGGAGACTAACCACCACAGTCTCAAAATGTGATGTAACAGATTTTAGACAGTATGTGTTGACATCATGGTTTGAGGCTAAAAAGCTATTGTAAAATAATTCTACAACTTACTAAACAAATAGTGTCTGTTGTCTAACAAATGATAAGACTGCATTCACCTTTGTGGGTGAATAAACTCACTGTGCCTGTCTGTCACATTTTCCTGATCCCCAGTCATCTTTCCTTCTACATTGCCCAGTCTCCTAGTCCAAGCATCCTCTATACCCCTCTGTTCACTTTCTAGACTCCATTACAAACGTGGCAGAGGAACAGTTCTCTGTCCTCGCCAGTCTAGAAGACGCTAAAATAGAAGGCCCTGGTAGAGCTTTCTCCCTTACTCAATTATCAAGCTATTGCCTTAAAGAAGGATAATTCTTCAACAAGAATTCAGGAGATACTTGTTTAAATAATAAAGATGTGAATGTCACTTCATGACATTTCTAAGGAATCTGAGTAAGCAAATGTAGCTCTTACAACTGAAAGGAACGTAAGCATTCAAGTCTAAGGCAGGGCTGACCTCTGGAGCTTTAGAATATTTCATAACTCCTTGAAAAGCAAACTTCGAGCATCAGTCTTTCCACTTCTTTCTGCACTATAGATAGGCTGTCTCTGCTGTCAACTCAGTCTCTGCTGTTGGGTTTGTGGTTGGCAACTTTCTGTTACTTCTCATAGTTTGATAGAATGGGATGATCACTGTCATTTCAGAATTCCGGGTTGTTAGTTTGGAATCCCGATCTGGACTACACTTGTGATTGATGGCAGCAGGCAATATGAGAAGAGGAGTGGTTAATTACTTTTACCTTAGATTAACACATGGTTTTCTTAATTAGTCTTCCTCAAAGGTAACTATTAGCCAATTCTGTTTTTTTTTTTTAAAGGGCAATTAGTACACTTAATATGCTGTAGCCTTTATTTGTGAGTTTCCCACAATCTGGAGCTGATCCGTGCGTAAATGGCATTCTGATTCCATTAAAGTTAAATTTCAAACAGACAGTAAAGGGCAAAGCAAGAGCTGAAAGTAATCACAGAGAAGACAGCACATCTGCTCCCCCAGAGTGGCCATCTTGCAGCTGCTGTTGAAATGGATTAATCCCTCCTCAGAAGCAGCCAGGCAGCTTGAATGGTAGGATGCTATTAAGCGACGAGATAAGTCCATATTTGGAAGTAAGGTCGAGAATTAAAGTGCCCCAACCAAATTGCCCCAATAGCAAAGTGCAGCTCTGCACTTCTCTGGAATCAGCTAAATTTCTCCTGTTGTTGAAAACACAAAACAGTGACCTCTGTCTTAGCCAAGACCTTTAAATGTAAGTAACTGAGCTATGGAAAAGTGATGTGTGATTCATTATAGGAGCAACTATATTCACTTTTGTGCTTAGGTCACATTCCAGAAGCAAGTCATAGATTTTTAAAGCAATTTGCAAAGCCCTTCAAGTCATGAAGAAACACTGACTTGGTGCCATGGGCCATAAGCCCATGGTGACGATGACAAAAAATGTTAAAGATTCATTAATTAAAGAGGCCTTTGGGATTTTTCTACTGACAGCTATAATGCTAGTGTTGTTGTTGTTTTCTAAGAATCGGGTTTGATTTTCTGTATTTAGATCCATGGCAGCATACACCTTCAGTCTCAGTTCTTGGGGAGTGGAGGCAGGAAGACCAGAGTTCAAGGTCATGCTCAGCTACACAGTGAGTTCAAAGCCAGCTTAAGCCACACAAACCTCTGTTTCAAACTCATTCTCTCTAAAAAGAGTGCCAAGTGTATTATTGTGCACTGTAATGCATAGATTACATACATTATTAGAGAAAACACTGGAGTTCGTGATAAGTCACTATCCTTGCAGAAAACTTACCTTTCTCCCTTCCCAGACACTGCTGACCTTCACATTCATTGTCAACTATTCATCTAAATCAGACAGTTTTTTTGCAATGACAGAGATAAGATAACATCTGCTTCTACTTAAATATTTCTCACATTATGCATTTTGAAGTGCCTCTGCCTGTAAAAAATAGTCATGAAACTAATAATGTCTTTAGAAAGCTACTTAGAACAATTCTGTGTGCATATGAAATGCAACTGTTCTTTACCACAGCAATCTTTTGTTTGTTACTATTTCATTTTTTTCTCGATTTTCATTGTGTCATGAACATATAACATGATAACACCATCTAACAATTTTTCTGTGTACAGCACAACATTATGAGCAATAATCCCAATGAGAAAAGAGATATCTAGAGCTTTCTTGCATGCTGAACATTACCACTTCTTCCCTCTACCCTCTGGTAAGAACCAGTGTACTTGCTGTTTCTAATAATTTGATTACTTAAGATACTTTAAAGAAATGTCATCCTGTAGGCTTTGTCTGTCTTGGACTCTCTCTCTCTCTCTCTCTCTCTCTCTCTCTCTCTCTCTCTCTCTCTCTCTCCTCACTCCTGTGTGTGTATCACATTTTTTTACACATACACCTATTGTTTCTCTATTTCAGCCTTTGTAAATAGTGCTGCAGTGACCTGGAGAATACAAGCAGCTCCTCAAAATTCCAATTAAGATTTTTGGAATGAACGTCTTAAAGCGTGATCATTAGATTCCAATGAGAAATTCTCACTCTGTTTTCCATGAAAGCAACTGTAATAAACCCCTGTCTGAGAGATTAAGTCCATCAGAAGTTTAAGCTCTTGGCATCCAACTCTGTCATCTATTTTTTCCTTTGGCCACATTATTCTTTTAGAGCCTCACAGAAGTTTTCATTTTTAAAAAACATCTGGGAGACCTGCATAGACAGACAGTTCACTTAAGACAGCCCATAATTTTACAAGGCTGCCATGGGAATTTAAGTTTGAAGTTTTATGAACCCTTGCTATGGTTTGGGTGTAGTTCATCTCTGCCAAATTGCATGATGAAATTTGATTTGCAATATAATAGTACCAAAAAATGGTGGGAGCTTTTAGAGGTAATGATTTTCTTAAAAGGGATTAATTTTTTACATGTTTTATTTTCTAAAGAGCAGCTGGTATAATCTAAAGATTGCTTGCTGTTGTATTTTATCTCTTATGTATGCACCCACTTGCTTTTCTGCTTCCCAGTTGAATTGGAACTGCCCAGCCCTGACCCTAAAGAGTGGCTTGGATTTTCCAGACTCCAGAGCTAAAAGTCAAGATAAGCTGCCATTTTAATAAATTAACCAATGTCAGCATTTTGTAACAATAGAAAACTGACTAGCCCAATCTCATAGGTGCTCTCTGTTTTCCCACTCTATGCTCATCCAATGGGTCCCTAAATTTTCTGCCCAACCTGTAATTCTCTATCATTTTATCACCACTGGCTGAGCTGTTAGTTTCATTTAGCTTCTAGATGCCCAAGTTAGGTTTTAGTTGCCCCCTAAAGTTTCCCTGCAGTTACATGTTCAATTATTTCCCTAACCACTTGCTGTAGGCAACACTCATCCTTGAGAGCTGTAGTTCCAGTTATGCTCACTAGCCAGGTGGGTTTGTTTTTCTTTACTACTAATTTCAAAGACCCATGTTTGTTAAAAGTTGATGCAACTATGGCTAGAAAGTAGCACCCTGTACTTTATAAGTCTTAGGAGGTGGTGGTAGCTCTTGCCTTTCTAGGGATACAGTTACTTTTAACTGATCATTCTGTCACTGAAGGGCAGTGCTTATCATTTCTATAGTAAAATACCCAAGGCAGATAATCTTTACAGAAAAGAGGTGTGTTTAGCTTATAGTTCTGGAAACTAAAAGGGAAACAGTACATCTCTGGTACTGACTTCATGGTGAAAGGCAGCAGAAGTATGTGTGGGAAGAAGAGATGATATTGTCAAGCAAGAGCCAAGGAACTTTGATTCCATAACCATTTCCGATCAGCTGTAAGGACTTATTGTAAGTCCAACCTCCCAGCATTACCTCACCGAGGGCCAACTTTTCAGTAAACAAACAAATAGTTTATCTGCTCTCCCTCACTCTTAAGTCTCTACTCAGCTGATAAATAGTAGATCCCAAGGTCTGTGTCAACTCCAAACCAATGCTTTCAAAAGGTTGCAGGAATTTCCCATGCCTGAAAGGTGGGATTGCTGTGGTAAATGGATACAGGCCCCTTTGTGAAAAGCTAGTAGAAGAATCCATATGTGTGGCCTGTCTTAGGGTCTTGAACATTGGGAGATGGGAAAAGAAGAAGAAGAAGAAGAAGAAGAAGAAGAAGAAGAAGAAGAAGAAGAAGAGAAAGTTTCTCGCAGCTGATCATTACTATTCTTGTTATTGAAGGAAATATGACACTGTTAAGGTGTCACATGAGGAAAGCTGTTACAGTCAATTGATAGCACATATATAGATTCACAGGCTGAGACAAGTTTAACATTTCTATTAAGTGTGAATATGGCAGTAACTTTGACCTAATGAGGCATTGTTACTTTTTGGTCTACCGGCTAGAATTCATTTTCAAAATACTTCCTGGTTTGTTTATTTTTTCTTATATAAGTTGGTAGAATCCCTCAATTACTTTACTTTTAATCTGGCTCTCCATTTACTGTCACACTTCTGGTGTTGTTGGTATATGACTGAGCTACGTACCTTAGTGGCAATGTGGAGTCATGGAGTTGGAGTTTGGGTACACTAGTGGCCTCTTGCAAGGCAATTGTATCTAGTGGTGTGGAAGTTGTATTTTATGCTCATCAAATATGTGGTCTTATTAAAATGACAACAAAAATAACAATTGACATTTTTAGGCAGAGGTACGGTATTTAAGAACTGGCTGGGGACCCTTTCTTTCTCTCTTCCCCTTACAGTCACCTTGCACTCCAGCAAGTTAGGAGCAAGATGAATGGTAAGTTCCCTGTCAATCCATTGGACATAGCACATGGCAGAGAGCTATAGTGCTTGATTTTTAGGTTTGTGGCTCTTACTGTGTCATGGCCTATTTATTTTCTAAGTATCCCAGTAACAGGTAACTTCAGAGTCTTCAGTTATGGACATATGGTGATATAATTAGGTAAGAGATAAGGTGAGCATTTGCTGACAGAGGGGAAGCACATTCCTAGAAGTTATAGTTCATAATTTAAGCAAGCACCTTCCTACATAGACAACCAACATTCATCTTTCTTTTGATAATAAAGTCCTTATTGCTTTCAACTTTAAACAGTTTAATAATCTTAGGCACCTAAATTTGAAGATTTGCTTTTTATAGCATAATACAAAATAATTCTAATCAGAGAAGCAATATTCTCATTTATATAAATTTGTTTGTAAATAATTCTGGGAAAATGGTTTCCTGACTTCTGGAGTTTTCTATGCCATAAGTAAAGTGATATTAGTATTTCAACAAATATTTTTCTGCAATATCTGCGTAAATGTGTTCTGAATTCCTGGTGTGTACATTTCTGCATCTAAAACTGTGGGAACCACAGGGAAAATACTGTTGTCTTTGAGTAACTTTTAAATATTAAATGATTATTGTGTACAGTGAAAATGATTGATGTGGAGAATACTTTGTACCTAAGATTATAACCACTTTGTGCTTAACATTAACATTTCTCAACAATTGTTCAGTTCTGGGTTTACAATGCAGTGAATAGTACCTGGAATATGGCAGGTGTTTACTAAAATTTCTTTGAGTTACTGCATATGTCATATATATAATGGTCAGCTCTTGGCTATAATTTAAGAAATAATTTAAGAGATAACTCATGAAAAATAAGGTTGAATGAAATTTTATATATTGAAATTCAGAATGCATTGTAAGCAGAGAGCAACCAGAACAAAGAGGAAGTGAAAATGATGGCACCTGATCTGAGTCTTGAAATTCTGATAGGAAAATTATTTTAATACTTTTTCTTGTTTATATTACATCCAGACTGCATTTTCCTCTCATTCCATCTCCACCCAGTCTCTCCATCTTCCTTTCCATTTCCTAGATCTACCTCCATTTAGCCTCAGAAAAGAGCAGGCTTCTCTGGGACATCAACCAAATACAACAACAAGGTAAATAAGACCAGACCATATCATCACATCAAGGCTGAACAAGGCAATGCAGTAGGAGGAAGAGTGTCCCACGGGTAGGCAAGAGTGTCAGGGATAGGCCCCTGCTACCACTGTTAAGATTCCCACAAGAACACTAATCTACTTAGCTATAACAGATATAGAGAGGACCTAGGTCTGACCCCTACAGGCTCCCTGATTTCTGTGAGCCCCCCTATGAGTCTCCATGAACTTCATAAGTTGATTCTGTGGGCCTCATTCTCCTCCTCTCCATAACCCCTCTGTTTTCTCCTCATATACTTCCTCATCATCTTTTGCAGAACTCCCTGAACTCCACCTAATATTTGACTATAGTACCCTGCATCTGTTCCCAGATGTTGCTGCCTGAAGTATCTTTTTTTTTTTAAGATTTATTTATTATTTATACAGTATTCTGCCCACATGTGTGCCTGCCCAACACAAGAAGGTACCAGATCTCATTACAGGTGGTTGTGAGCCACCATGTGGTTGCTGGGAATTGAACTCGGGACCTTCGGAAGAACAGATGGTGCTCTTAACCTCTGAACCATCTCTCCAGCCCCCCAAAGTATCTTTGATCTCTTTCATGACCATTCTAATAGGCTCAGTTCTCAGAACACACAGGACAAACTGTAGGTCTAAGGTTTTCTCTCTGGGTCAATGTCCCAAAAGCTCCACTTGAGGCCTTGCCTGCTTGCAGAGGATGATCAGTTCAGGTTCCTTGTCCCTCATTACTAGAAGTGTTTGCTAGGATTACTGTGTAGATCCCACAGAGTTTCCATTGCACTAGATTTTTACCTTGCCCACAAAGCAATTGAAGTCATTTCTCCCAGTGTTTTCTCCCTCCCCCTATCTGATTTCTCCTGCTCCCACTATCACTCACCCCAGTCCACACTCAAAATCTATTTTATTTCCCCCTTCCAGGGAGATCCTTGCATTCCCTTGTAAGTCTTCCTTGTTGCTTGACCTCTATGGGTCTGTAGACTGTAGCATGATTGTCTTTTACTTTAGAGCTAATATCCACTTAGAAGTAGTATATAGCAAGTCTGTCTTTCTGGTTGTGCGTTACCTCACTCAGCATGATTTCTTTCTAGTTCTATCCATTTTCCTGGAAATTTCATGATACCATTGTTATTACCTGAATAATAAGAATACTCCATTGTGAAAATGTACAACATTTTCTTTATTCATTCTTCAAGCTAAATAATCCAGTTTAAAAATGGAGTATAGAGCTAAACAGAGATTCTCAACAGAGGAATCTCAAATGCCTTAGAAATGCTTAAAGAAATGTTCAACATCTTTAGCATTAGGGAAATGCAAATAAAAATGAAACGACTTTCAGATTTCATCTTACACCTGCTAGAATGGCTAAGATCAAAAACACAAGTGATACTTACGTTGGTGAGGATATGGATCAAAGGAGGCACTTCTCTACTGATGGTAGGGTATTAACTTGTACAGCTACTTTGAAAGTCAATATGGCAGTTTCTCAGAAAGTTGGGACTCAATCTACCTCAAGACTCAGCTATGCTACTTCTGGGAATATACCCAAAAGATGTTCCACCATTCTACAAGGACATTTGCTCAACTATGTTTGTAGTAGCGTTGTTCATAACAGTCAGAAACTGGAAACAACCTGGTAGAACATTTTAAAGGTAAAGTAAGATAGGGAAAGAAATTATTGTTCTAGGAAGAAGTGACACTGTGATTCACCCACTGTGGAATAATGTGGAAAGAAGCTAGGCTGAAACCAACTGAAGCCAGTCATTCAAAGCCATGGAGATGACTTGGGCCTGATTACAGCTCAGTCCACTGGTGTGTACTTGCTTTTAAAAAATTGTGTGGCTCCTGAGACGGATGGGATGTTCATGCCCTCCTCGCCAGTTGATACACTGAAACAGAACCCCAGTCTGATGATACTAAAAGGTGCACCTTGGGAGGCAGTTGCACAAGGAGTGTGGTGTTCTCAGGGATGGCATTAGTGTGCACACAAAAACTTCCCATGCATCTCTCAATCTCTGTCCTCACATATGGAAATGGGAGAACATGTGGAACTTAGAAGATGACCCCATCATAAATCACCCACACCTTCACCCAAGTCTTGGGATTCCAGTGTTCAGAACAGTGATGGCTACATCTCTGTTGTCTGTGAGTCCTCCTTTGTAGGACTTGGAATTTACTAGGATCCATTCTTTGTGCTCCATCATATTGTCCTGCTTTGAACATCAGTTATATAAAACAAAGAAAAGTAAAATTACATCAATTTGAGTTTTAAATCTTCAACAATTATATAAGTAGGCCAGTGAGAACACTATATTTTTCTTGAATACAAACTTAGATATAGGAGATTTCATAAAACACATCTCTGCATTATAACTTAATATCAAAAATTGTTCAATAGTGTTGCTACCTATGATAAAGAGCTATTTGAAGGCACATTTGAAATCCAGCAAAGACTTGCATACTCAGTTTGTGTTTTGATACTTAGAGTAAGTACAGCACATGGGACATTCGTGACAGTGCATCAGAGATTGTGACAAACAGTTCTCTGAAAGCCTATAAGATCTGAGTTTCCCTGCATCTTTTTTACTTAGGTTAGTTCTTGACAATGATGCATAAGAAACAAACTCCAAAGTCTTAGAGGCTTTCCCTTTGTAGCTGTCCTACCATGTAAGTTAGAAAGTCTTATAACTGTGACTAATCTGGGTCACAGTTTATCACTTCCTTACTGAATCGCAGAAGTGACCATAGTTTCTCCAGCTTCTTGACTTCCTTAGCAAGATGGTAGGTCTCACTTTGGATATTGTAGACACCAGTTGGAAGCATCTTGTATTTTTGACTCACAATGTTGAGGACAGCCATGAAGGAGGGCTACCAAGATTTCAGACTTAGTTTCTTATGTAGCATCGATAAGAAATAACCAATGGAACAGGGTCAAAAGATAAGAAGAAAGGAATACAAATAAGACATGCAAGGGACAGGAAACTTAGGAAAGAAGTGGAATCAGTAGGAGCTGAGGAAATGACAAGTACCAACCGAGTACATCTTCTGTTGGTTCAACTCAAATTATTTTATGAGTTACATAAAATATTACTGGAAGGGCTCATTTTTTCCAAATATTTCATAAATTAATACTAAAAATGAACTATATGAAAATGAGAAAAACTAGAAAAAGTAATCAGAGAGGTTAGCAAAGTTGTTATCAAGTCATTGTCTGTATTAAGCTTAGGGAATTGGCCCACCATGCAGTTAGTGATCACTTAAGAGAGTCCCACTTACCCTTGAGGTGTTCATCACTACGGTCTTGTACCCTGTTTGCTCATTTCCGACTTGTTCGTTTCTGATCTTATTTCACAGAATGGAGAGTGAGGCAGCTTTAAACAAGATCAGAAACTAAATGATTCATTTGGTTTCCTTGGTCGAATCAATTCTTATCAGATTTGCAGAGTGCGACCGAAGCCTGGCCAGAGATCTCAAGGCTGCTTGCTGCCAGCACAGAATTTGTGTGACTTAGCAAGCTAATAGCAGAGTGGCTGATGTTTCCCATGTTTTTGTTTTCAACTGTGTGAGGTCATACATTTTAAATTCCCAACTCGTTGCTAGACTATGTTCTTCAAAATGTAGTCTGCATTGCTGCTAAACTTTAATGAATAGATTTGTTTGTAATGGCATATCATTCCATTTCATGGGTATGTGGTGGGTGATAGGCTTTTTCTGTTTTATTTTATTTTATTTTATTTAACATAATATTTTTATTGATTATTTGGAAATTTCACATAATGCATTCCAATCACTTTCACTTCCCAGTCTTCCCAGGTCCAATCACTCCATTGTGACCTCCCAAAAATCAAAAGAAGAAAAAAAAAATACCAAGTCCAATTTGTGTTGCCTGTATACTCACTGGAACATGGTCAAATTCCCACTGGGCAGCTCCTTCAAGAAAAGTGAGTTTTTCCCCAACTCCCCGCCCCTGACCAGAAACCAGAAGACATCAACTATGAAGCGCTACACTTTAGCATCCCCATCACAATTTTTAGGAGCTCTCTTCAATGACTTCCTGCTTGAACTGTTTCTCTTTTGAGGGGCATGGGAATGGAGGACAGAGGTTGTCACAAAAGCTTTCTATGTCACTCATTCTCTGCTGTGAGTTAATTTTCTTTTTGAGGTAGGGTCTCATAGAGTCCATATTAGTTTCAAACTTGCCATGAAGCCAAAGACGGCTAATCCTTCTGAGTACTGGAAGTGCAAGAGTGTGCCACCCTGCTTGGTTTTTGTACAATGCCAAGGACTGAACCTAGAGCTGCATGTACACTTTATCCCGAATGAGCTGGAGCCCGAGTCCTACGATATACAATGGTTCACTTTATTTTTCCTGTACTTTTTTGTTACATGATATTAAGTCTTATATTTTTGTTATCTTGATTCATGATGCAATGGTTACATCAGTGTCTAAAGGCTTTTGTTATAGTTACAATCTTGTCTTCAGTGACATGCTGGAAATAAAATGAATTTTTACATTGTTGAATAATTATGGAAAATTTCATCCAAAGCTAACCTAATAATTCATGTGCTAAAAATAGTGATAAAAAAACACATGTTTATACTATAAGGAATTCATTACAAAACAAATATCACACCACATTCTATTTTACACAAATCAAAGTATGCCTTCTGTGCCACATGTCATACTGTCACTAATCTGTCTCTTTTTCCATCATTCATGGGTAGTAGATAACATGCTGCAGGTAATCATACATGCTGGGAGGAATTATATCATTGTGGAGATCACGCCCGCTCATGCTTCTGTGAGGTCCTTCCCAGTACCTTTTTGACAAAATATCTTCTTCCCAGTCGTATGCAACCTACTATATATCTGTATATCTATCTTTAAGAGATAAACAACAAGTTAAAATGTTCAAAAAAAAATGTCCCTATTACATTTCAGTTAGTTTTCCCTAATTCACTTAATCAAATAACACATATTTGTAGACAAGAATCATGATCTATTATGAATTTTATTAATTAAATAATTATGTTAATTAATCTTTGAGTTGTGTACATGGTCCTACAATAACAAGTGGCTGAATGTTGTTTTATATCAAGCTATTTATTAACTTTAGAAAGGTGGAGCTATACATTTAAGACACAATGGTACAGGCAACATTTAAGAGGAAGGGGCATGGGAGGGCAGGGTAGATGCAGGAATATAAGGAGGAACAATTAACACTAAAAACATTTCATAGAGGTCGTATGGGAACCTACTATTTTAGAGGTTTCCTAAAATAAGTACATGCACATATATAAAAAGAGCTAACATGGACTTACACTATAGTGAGACAACAATGTCCCTATGATACAGCATAGAATAACAAAAACTCCACTGCAAAGGCTGAGCTGTCTCTTCTAGAGTTACTGGCAAGTGAAGTCCCATAGACACCCAAACATCACGAGCTACGACCAGTGCTCTTCTTTATCCTCTAGAACTTGCTGGTAAGACACAAATTGCTGAAGTCACCAGGTATGAGTCATAAAACATGAAGAACCCAAGCTCATATTTACCTGGAAGGGAAAAGGGGAATCACCGGTGTCATGCTGCTGTGAACTCTGCAAGCTATGTCAATGACTAGTCTAGCAAGACATGGCCACTGCTGAAATAGTGTCAGGGCAGTAACCAACTACTTTTGATTGGATTTAATGTTTACATCACAAGTTGGAACTGACCCATGAAACCATTATCAGGTGGTCCAAAAAAGTGTTGCTAAATGGGTCATAGGCCCTACCAGAGAACCTATTATTATTACTCTACATATGGACAAAGTGCTAAGCCAAGTCTTAATGACATCATTATACCCAAAGATTTAGTCCGTCGGTGAATCTTCATCTTTTCTGCAGTAGACAGTGATTAACTCCTAACCGGTCAAGGTGCAGAGACTGGAAAATGCAACCCTAAGCCAGATATCTATATTATACTCCTTTCCAAGGCTCAGAAATCTTGGTGTACAAGGGGAAAGGAAGATTTTAAGGGCCATAGGTAATAGATGAGTAGAAGAAAAGGGTTTTTCTGGATATAGCAGCTATACATATGAATCCATACCAGTTGAGATGGCACACACAAGAACTGTACAGGCTCTGGGCAGACAACATTCCAGCACTGAGTGTGGAAATAGGCTTGAGGTCCACACTTCACTAAAGAGGTGTTGACAGTTTGCTGCTGGGCGTGATGAGAGAACCAGTTTTCCTTAGGAGTACAGCTCCCAGAGGGAGGATTGACCATTCTTTAGTAAAGGTCACTCATCCCAGATTGTATGGGCATCACAAACTGCACTGGATGGATCTTTTTTTTAAAAAAAGGTCACAAAATTGGGTAAATAGGGAAGACAGCACAGGATCTGGGAGATTTTGGGGGGAGGGGTGGATATGATCAAAATGAATTAAAAGAAATTCTCAAAGAACTAATAAAATATACTTTAAAAATAAATATAAAATTTGATTATTTTCTGCTATATAGGAAATTAGAACAACTGAAATAATAGAAATAAAAACTTTGGTTTTGTAATATAATTAAATAACATTTCTATTAAAATCACAATTTTGGTAATTATAGCTATCATAAATAAGGTATAAAGAAACCTTACGGTTTCATGGCTTCAATTTTTCCTTAGTGGAGGTAGGTAATAAAAGTGATTTGAGTATACAGACGCAAATAAATTCACTTATGTTTGTGTGAGTACTATATACATGGAAAGAAAGAGAAAAGAAAGAGAGGAAAAATTGTAAAGTATCAATAGTTAGGAGAAAATTTCTAAATTTTTTACACTATTCTTTTAATTCTTACATGAATCTCAAATAACTTCAAAATTAAGAACTCACAGAAACAACAGTAAGTGAACTAGAAAAAACTCTTTCCTTTTCTGTGCAATTTGAATACTACATTAATTTAATAATTTGGGGATAGAGGACAGCTAGAGTAGGGCCTTTATTTCTAAATTTGTGCTTCCTCAGTTATGGAAGCATCACCATAAAACATTTAACTGAGCTATGATGAAGCTAAAAATGAAATTAATTGCTTGTGTGCTTATAATCTGAGCTCTACAGACTAATTATATATTCAAAAGTAATGTAATACATATTTATAATGAGTATTACTTACCATGAAACTGAATTAGTCTTTGTTCTAGTCAATGTAATAATCATTTACCAAAATTTTGAAGATCCAAGATGCTAATTTCATATTTATTTCCACATCAATTTGTATGAAACAATGTATTTATAGTCATGGTTGATGTAGACTGCTCACTGGCTTTTCTCAAGTAGTTCCAGTTTTCTAGGAATGACACACATGACAGGTAGAAGAGATTGTTTAGTTTCAAGGTGCTTTCCTAAGATAGAATAATAAAGCTGGAGCAAGGCTGGCGCTTGGCCAGGCTTTCAGTGGACTGTCAAGCTCCTCGTCCAGATGGGGAGAAGAGCACAGCTGATCTGGAGGTGGAGTGAGTACATGGGAACCTGTGGGCACCTCCCTGCCATCAGCCTCCCCAGCTGTCATCTCAGCTGCAGGACAGTCAGTTATTTGGGGATGTGCCGTCATTTAGAGGATGAGGACACTTCTCCGAGGCTCATCTCAGGATGACGTCGCAAAAACAGGCAACTCTCGAAGCTGGGAAACATGAGCTGTGTGGCAGATGGCCTCCCTGAGAGGTGTGAGACTTGGCCGTGTTTGGTTTGGCAATCATGAGTGACACAGAGCTGTTTGATGTCAGTGGACATCCCACTTCCTTCCCATCATCACCTTACTTTATTTCTACACTTAAGGATTTCAACCATCCTGAGTAACCTCATCCACAGCTGTGGTGTCTGTCCCAAAGGATCAGCCATGCACTTTCAACCATTATACTTAACTGCATTCATGCCTTCATTGCTGTGCTGAGGAATGAGTTCTTCCATGCTTAATTAAAGAATAAAAACATCTGTCTCCTAGTGTTTCAAGTAAGTCTTTTAGATGACAGTCACCACAGTTTAATTTCCAACTCTTCCTTCTGCTCCACTTTCAACACCTTGGCAAAGTGTTTAACAATAAAAACAGACACTATGATATAAGGTCTTGGACTGAATATTCTGGCTGACTCAGAAGAAAACAAAGACTATACCAACATAAGAATTTTAACACCTATCTTATATCACAAAGAATTTGGATTATGACTAGATAATGACTGAAATGGATTCAAACAGGAAAGAAGAATCCATTCTATTGGCACATTATACAGTATTGTGCCTACTTTGCAAGACAAACACAGCTGCCATTTCTCCTTCCTTCCTTCTCCTTACCACATAATGATATGTACTAACGTGATGATCTCTGGCTGGTTGCTGTCATAGGGGAAAGTATTCGACCAAGCGTAAAACAGTGCTATGCTTTGGGACAGATGAGTCTGCCCATTACATGAACTTTACATACATTACACCACTTGGAATGGAGACAGCATCATTGAATTCCACCAGATGGCCACAAAATGCAGCAGACAGGAAAGAATCCATAAACAGAGTAATTAATTGGGACAGCAAAAAAGGACAATATTTCAGAAAACGTGTAGCCATTTAAGGCCATTCCACATTGAGTCATTCCAAGTCCATTGAAGCTGTGGATTATACCTCCTGAAGTATCCTTAGGAATATAATCTATAATTTGGACATTAAGAAATTATTGAAAGCCTTTATGTTAGTTGGTTCCAAATCGATTTGACTGTGGGTTTTGTGATGACTCCATAGTACCAGGAGTCTGAGTCTTTAAATCACTAAATCACTCAAATCTGCGTGTAAATGTTTACGGCTGATCCCCAGTGTCTAGTATGTAGGGGTATTGGGAATGAGATGTTGTTATTACAAACCCCACATGGGTCATTCATTCAACATTGCCACACAAGGAATACCCCTCTTTGAAATGCTTGATGGATCTGCTCCATTATTTCAGCATCCTCAATAATACTTTCCCACTAAGCATAATTTACATATATAACTTATGTGACATTTCCCACAAACCAAACTGCTGCTCCATTAACCTTGGCTTACAGAGAATTCCATTAGAATCTCATAGTAATTTTGCCATGCGAATGTTTTCAGTGAAGGCAGTAGGCTTTGCTTTTCTCTCCTCTTTTATGTCTGTTTGTGTTTGTGGAAAGAATGAAGCATAGGCATTTTCTGTGTTTCTCAGCCTAATTAGACTTTAGAGTATTTGATAGAAGACAGAAGGCTCGTCAACACAAACTGCAAGCAAGTAATTTTGAAGACAGATTTTTAGGTTATACTTGACTCAGCTATATTTGAAGGTTATTTTATCTCAAACCAGAGAGAAATTTACTATCAGTGTTAATCCTTGGACAATAGGGCCTGAGATTTAGGATTAAGAGGGAATGGCTCAGAAATATGTCTACATGTCTGCAAATTTCAGGAGACAGAGGTTCACACAATACATTAAGGATAGGGCTCATAAGAACTACCAATAAGATAGCACATTCTTTTCCTTGTTTTATGTTTCTGTCTCCTAGTGAACCTGGTAATATTTCTGCATCCTCTGCTGGGAGACCAAGAGGAAGACCAAAAGGGCTTAGTACTTTATGCCTCTGCTGGTGGGTGATTGCTTAATATGCACATTAGGTGTATGAATAACCAGCTATCCACACTGTCCAGATTGTGTGACTGAAGTTATAACTTTTAAGTTGTTTCTCTTTGCAGTTTTCCTCTCTCTTAGGGGTTATAACATCAAAACAGAAGTCATAGAAAATCAAACCAAGAACGATGTACATGTTCTGGAACTGAGACTGTCATCCTATTTATTTACTTCACTCAAAAGGCTTTGATGAGGAATGTTTTGATGACTGTGCCTCCAAACAGTTGCAACATCACATAAATAATTGTTCTACAGCTTTCAAGAGAATCCTGTCACAGTGTCTCACAAGTTCTTTTTACTCAGCTCTAATTACATAGATTGTTATATAAACAGATGTTTGATACACCAAAGTCTACTTCACTTGGGAATTATAATTATTCTGAGTTCATATGCCAGTGGGCTGAAAGAAACCTCCTTTGATATCATCAAGAAACATTTTTATTCAGTCTTAATGTGTACAGAAAAGGCAGCCATAAATCAGTCCCCTTTGCTTCATGCTCCAAGGGACAGAAAAGACTCAGAGAGAGAAAGAGAGAGAGAGAGAGAGAGAGAGAGAGAGAGAGAGAGAGAGAGAGAGAGAGAGAGACAGACAGACAGACAGAGACAGAAAGACAGACAGACAGAGACAGACAGACAGAGACAGACAGACAGAGTTAGAGATAGAGGCAGAGACAGAGACAGAGACAGAGAAACAGAGACTATACAGTGGGTCTCAGCTCCATCACTAATGGAAATCTTTATCTTGATTAAATGAATTCTCTCTCAAGGTACTCTTACTTCTTCCGACAGCTCCCCTAAAACCACAATAAAGCCTTACCTCTGTGGTGTTTTGTATAATTTACTTGAGGCAGAGATGAACTTGATAGAGTTGAAGGTATAATCGTCCACAGGTGTGGAAGGTATGTCAAAGTCACAGAACTAACACTAATGAATGAACTCAACCATGCATGCAAGATGCTTTCTGGGTGTCTGCATTGGATATTATGTTTCTGCTGATATAGAACAGTAAATAGGATTAGACTAGGTTAGATTAGACTGCTACCCCAAGAACTTTATAGTCTAGTATGGAGACAGTTATTACTCAACAAGTGACAAATGCCAGTCATAAATCTTGAGGGGTTTATGGATTGAAAGTATAAAAATGTGAGGGTTTGTATAAATGAATTCTAAACTTAATCTGAATGAATGCATAGGGCAGAGCAGGGAAAGAGAAGATGAGTTAGGAAAACTACTTGTATACTTTGTGTCTTTGAAAAAGACTAAATAAGTTGGAAATTAGACAAAAAGTAGATATGGAGTGAGATGTGAAATGAGAAAGGATAGTTACAGAAATCCTTAGGATTTATTTGTTTGTTTGTTTGATGAAGTCTCTCACTTTACTAGAACTTGCTAGTTAGACCAGGATACTTTGGTCTCTACAACCTCTGAGGTTTTACACTATTGCCCACCACCCCAAGCTTTTCCATGTCAATTTTTATTTATTTTGAGTGCAGTACAAGGATATGTAGTTTTTCAGAAAAGATAATCATACTTATGTTTTTAAAGATAAATGCAGCTACAGTGTAAAGTATCAGAGAAGGAGTCTAAGTGGACAGGAATTTGGAAGTGGAGAGTCTGTAGTCTGTGGTTCCCAGAAAGGATGAGTGGAGGCTGAAGTATATTTAGTAATAAAAGTAGATAGAAATGGACATACTTTAGAGACATTAAGAAGGTAAGATTTAGATATGACTGTCCTTACAGTCTTTCTTGTAGACACCTGTCCAGAGCCCTAGCTGAGGTTGCCTTGTACCTCCAGGTGTTTTTAGCTTTATTTCCCGGGTTATGAGGTGGTTTGAATAAAAATTGCTCCTATAGGCTCATTCATTTGAATGCTTAGTCACCAGGGCATGGTAGGATTTGAAAGGATTAGAAGGATTAGGAAGTGTGGGCTTGTTGGAGGAATTGTGTCACTAATGGTGGGCTTTAACATTTCAAAAGCCCATGCTAGGCTCTGCTTCTGTTTGTCTGTCTGTCTCCTCTCTCTCTCTCTCTCTCTCTCTCTCTCTCTCTCTCTCTCTCTCTCTCTCTCTCTCTCTCTCTCTCTCTCCTTATAGAATAGGATGTAGAGGTCTTAGTTACTTTTCCAGCACTATGTCTGTGTGCACACTGCCATGCTCCCTGCCATAGTAATAATCATCATCATCATCATCATCATCATCATCATCATCATCATCCTCTGAAACTATAAGCCAGCACTCAATTAAATGCTTTCTTTTATAAGAGTTTTCTTGGTCATTCTGTCTCTTCCCAGCAATAGAACAAGCTATCTCTTGGGGATGCACTACTGAAACCTCAGGGATCAGCTAGAGTTGCTTCTCTGGTCTGTATATCAGTAAGATGCTTAGTAACTGGCCATATCTAAGACTCATAACATTATATTTCTTAGCTTCTTGGTCCCAAACTTTTGAGATTTTCCACAGGCATTTCATCTTATCATTCTCACTGTTCTCAAAGAATAAACATCCATGGAATTGTCCAGTGTTATCTTACATAGCTTAGGCTGTCCTCAGATTGACTATGTAACTAAGTAGGCCCTTGAACCCCTGATGGTACTCCCTTTGCCCCTTAAGTGCTGCACACACTTATGTGTGGACACACACTACCCATGTCTATGACCAGCATTCATAATCCACTCCTTTCTCTATCAGATATGACCCCTGGAGGCTGCCTTGTCCCTCCTGCCAGCCAGCCTCTCAGCTCACACGTTGCTCTCCTCTCCTTTGCCTCTCATTGACTCACTTCTGCTAGGATTCCTCATACTGCCTCATACTGATCTCATGCCTGCTTCCTAAGCACCAGAGTACATTCTAGAACAATGTGGTGTAGCAACCAGTGTTGCAAACTATTTCCTCTTTGGCTTTCACTG
Organism: Acomys russatus; assembly: GCF_903995435.1. NCBI lineage: Eukaryota > Metazoa > Chordata > Mammalia > Rodentia > Muridae > Acomys > Acomys russatus. The sequence continues at coordinate 41,113,039 of NC_067157.1, read as the reverse complement.
ACTCTCCTCTCTCTGCGCTGTTTCTTTTATCTCTCTAGTCACTTTCATTAGTCTTTATAAATTTTTCATTATCCTTTATTTACTGGCTCAAGTTTGGATCCTAAGCAATCTTCCTTTTCTTTATGTGCCCTGTTGGGTTTGACTGTTATTCACATGTTAGTATCCTAGCACCCTAGTATCCTACAGTGTAGGCAAAAGTTAAAAAGGGCTCCCATCCATTCTTTAAAGCTAGCATTTAGAAATGTGCTATGGCAGCAATTAACGGAGTTGTAACTATTGAGGTTTAGAGGACTGCCCAATTTTCTGAATTATCCAGAAAACTGTAACTTCCCCCTTTCTTCTTCCTATCTCATTTCTAGGCATGCTTTTTCTAACACTTTTGTTTGCCCCAACATTTTGGGCTTGCTTACACTTTCTCCATGTGTGCCCCTCCAACATATGACTGTTGACCTCTATGCTGGCTTAAATGGCATAGCCTTTTTCCTTCTTGTCTCCAGTCTTCTCTCCTGGGCCAGTGCTGAGTTTTATAGCTTGACTGCCTTGGAGAGATTTTTTTTTCTCCTATACTCTAATAAAATTGTTCTTGGACATAAAAGAAAACCCAGTTATGAACCAGATATTCATATTGAATTGCAAAACTAAATAAAAATAGTAAAGGTTAAAAGCCAGAAAGTTTCACTTTATATATTGAAATAATTAGTTATATGAAGTAGACTACTTATTATCACAAGATACAGTCAATTGATTATAGACAACTATGGCTTGAGGATATTATAAACAGAGTCCAACCATTAAGTTAGCAGAGAGTTGGTGATTTCTCATGTGGACATTGCAAGTACAAACATTTGCTTCACATATTAATCCCATGAACAATTCTGTGATAGATTATGTCCACATTTTTATACATCAGACAATTTATTTCTATAGAATCACACAGTTTTTATAGAATATCAGTTTTTATTATATAATAACACCAGTAGTTATTATAGAAAACATCAGATAATTTATTTCTCTATAATCACACAGTAGAGCTGGGGCTTCGAGTATTATTTTCTGATTCCAAACCATATAGCTTTCACATGAGAAATTTTGATTCTTCCATGTATAAAATATGCTGTTTCACTAATAGGATGGTTATTTTTTGAAAATGATAACAATAAATGATTTTTAAAAATATGCTAGAATCACTCTGTCAAGTACAAATCTAGGCAGCCTCTAAGGGAGGATTGATTCTCATACAAAAGCTGGGTGAAAAGTCATTCTGATAATTGATAATATTTCAACAGTAATGCATTTTAAGGTACAGAACTTAAGTAACTTAAGTAAGACTCAATAGCAGTTTGAAGGACTAAACACTAATCATCCAAATATCAGATCACCCTTGAACCAAGTCAAATTGCCATTCAGAACTCTTATATGTATTTTTAGCTGTTTCTGATAAGGGATGCATTACTTTGATGGCTTTGGAAAGAAGCAGGATATTAATCTGCATCAGTTACCGATTTGTCCCTACAACAAAATGTTTGCTAGAGAAACTTAAAGAAAGAATTATTTTTTTCTACACTTTCCATCCATCATGAGGAAAAGCATGGTGGAGTTCATGCCTGCAGGAGCCTGTGGTATAGCTTTTTCTACATGTTGACAGGCCAGGAAGCAGGGGTCTTGGGCTGAACCCAGAGGCAGATAACACATTCAAGGTCTGCCAGTCAGTGACCCCCTTCTGTAATCTAGACCCTAATTCCCAAAGGATCCACAATCTGCTGTAACAGCATGATCAGCTTTAGAACAGGAATTTAAATGGATGAACTTGTGGTGAAACATTTCATATTCCAAGCTTAATAGTATCTAAAAAAATGCCCACTGGTAGACTGCAAAACTTTTTTTTTTTTTTGAAACAGGTTTTCTCTGTGTAGCCTTGACTGTCCTAGACTCACTTTGTAGACCAGTCCGACCTTGAACTCACAAAGATCCACCTGTGTCTGCCTCCCAAGTGCTGGGATTAAAGGAGTACGCTGCCACCACCTGGCACGCAAAACTTATTTTCAATGCATTAGTTTTGCTTTTGTTTGTTTGTTTTCAATTTTTAACTTGTATGGGATTTAGTCTTCACATTATGAGTCCTTTCAGTGCATCTAGTCCATTCATTTAGACTTTGCAGACCGGATGTAGAAAATCATTGTTATCACAGTAGATCCTATGGTATAGTCACCTGAGGAGCTGAAACCATTCTTAGATGTGTGTGCTAAGTTTATTGAAGATGACGGCTTGACAATGGCATCAGCAAGAAAGGACAGTTAAAGGAGATACAAAACAAAGAAAGTGAGGCATGAACATTGTCAGGATTGCATGGAAACATGCTGCTTATCATGGCAATTTGTCTTTCGCTAATGTGTAACTTTTTGCTTTTCTCTGGAGTTCTGACCCAAGGTCACTTTGAAACAGCACACACTGTAATCATTGATGACTCATTTTCTTACCAGGGAGCGATCCTCTTAGTACTTGCTTTTAGGGAAAAATGAACTCATACCAATGGGAATGGTGTAGTCTTTAGAGGGAATGGAAGATTGGTCTTTTTTTTTTTTTTTTCCCTTAACCTCCTTAAATTCCAACCTCAGAAAAGCAAATCAAATAAAACAACAAAATGAACAGACAGTGACAGTAGCTTGTGTCAATTTCTGAATTTGTTTCAATGGAGACATAAGCCAAATCAGTACATCTTGTTCAAGGAAGATGTTGAAACTTTCTTCTAATTACACTAAAGTAAAGACTAAGACTAAGTGGGCCATCAATATTCCTTGAGAGCCAAGCAGTAGAGGAGGCATTCAAACAGCCTAGATACCTGTCTTATTTATGCATAGTGCATGCAGTTTATGTTTAGTGCATAGGTGTGCACATGTGCATGTGAGTGTAGAGGTCAGAGATTGACACTGGGTGTCTTCTACTACCAATCTTCATCTTGTCTTTTGAGACAGCATCTTTATTTGAACCTAAAACTTGCCAATGCCTAGACTGGCTGGACATAGAGCTTTGGGATGCTTCTGTTACCACCCACTCAGCACTATGGTTAGGTTACAGATTCACCTACTTGCATATGGGTGGTAGGAATCCAAAATCTAACATTCATGCTCGGGTGGTGGCTACTTTACAGACCTAGCTCATCCACAGCAAAGGTTCAAATACAAGCTATGATGTTTAACCTAATAATCTCCACAGCTGCTTTCTGCTTTAGAAGATAGGCTTAAAACAGGGGCCATTTATATTTAGTGACACTGCTTTGGTGTCTTTTTAAGGAGTTAGAAGAAATTGATGAGCTTATGTTTCCCCATTTGTTCTTCTAATTATCATTGGAATAGTCCTGGGACGATATCTAAGGCCCAGGTAAGGATTGTGTTAGTTAAGAGAATGGAAGCTCCTAAGGTGTGGATCAAAAAGAGCAAACAGTTTCAAATCTCATGAAGCATTCCATGCACCAAGTAACCCATTCAGAAACTCTTTTTTGCACTTGCCCTTGAAGTTGTTCTTAGGAAACCACAGCAAAAGCAAGAAAGAACAGCTATAATTCAAGACATAAATAATCAACACAGTGCAAGAAAACAGATGGATGAGTGACAAATGGAATGCTGTAATTTCTAATGCTGATATAAAAACTAAAAAAAAAAAAAAAAAAAAAGAAGAGATTCACAAAGCAAAATGGGTTCTCCTTTTATTGTTTTATTGTTTGTTATATAGCATCAGTATGTTTCTGCTTTAAATAGCTGAATGTCAGTGGTTTGTCCCCCACCCAGCCCTGAAATAATGCCTTTCCCCAAGAGCTTGCAAAGTTTTAGTGCATTGCATTTGTAAATGGACCAGAGCTCATCATGTTCCTCAAGTAAATACTTTATGGAGTACTACTTTTTTTTTTTTTCATTTTACAGTGGCAATAATTACCTTTATTTAAATAAATAGAGGCTTTTTATTGGTATTCACGAGCCACAATCCATAACCAAGCAAACTGCCTTTTAATGGTTTTTATTGTCAATCGTACATTTCAATGAAAAATAGACAGGAGAGTTCCAGTTTTAAAAAGTCATATATTGTAGATTGCACCAGTGATTATTATATTTACCATGTAAAAGGCATTTTTAGCTTCATTAAAAACTATTATATTTTTCAGATTGATTTCTTTTAAACATTAATACTGAAGCTGGGAAGATGGCTGAATGACACTTGACTAAATAATGATATGATTTATTATTATTACTTCAGCTAATGGTACTACTTGAAGTCACAGTAAATCTAAAATTATTACTTGTAAATTTTGTGCTGCTCTGTTTTCCAGGAGAAAATGGAAATGTGCACACATAAAACACAGGGACTTTGTTGGATGTTTACAGCTCCCCAGACTAAAGCAAATGAGAAACAACCCATCAGCTTCTTATAGTGTCTTTCCACACACAGAGTGTACATTCTCCTGTTGAGTCAGGCATAAGATCAACTTCTGTGTGCTGTTTGATTGTCTCTGTGATTGAACATGGTTGCTCCTTACTTATATACTCATTCGAACCTACGGTTCATGGCTGATTGTATTATCTTTGTATCTAGAACCTAGAACATTGGACTTATTTCAGTGTGCAAAAAAATATATACATACGTCCTACTAGAAAAGTAATGAACTTTAATCTTAGTGTTGACACTGTGTATTATTACTTTTGTGATGAAATTTATTGTTCCAAAACTTTGTGTGTCAGGGAAGAGCTGTGAAAATTGCTTCACAGATATAAGCACTTGCTGCCAAGGCTAAGGACAGACAGACAGACAGACAGACAGACACACACACAAGTATTCACACACACATGTATATGAACAAATGGGATGTGCATATACTCAGAGGTAAGGGTGAGACTTTGAGTATCTTCTACTGAGTATCACCTTATTCCTTTTTAAACAATGTCTTTCACTGAACCAGAATCTTGTTGTTTGGGCTTTTATGGGTGTCAGTTATCTCCAGGGATCGGTCATCACCTCAAAATTTGGGGTTATATGTACATGCAATAAGGCCTGAACATTTGCATCAGATTTGGGCACTTAAGAATCATGCCTACAGAGCAGTCCCTCTTGCCCATTCAGTCACCTCTTCAACCCTTTGGAATATTTCTATATTATCTCATTGATTTGTGCGCATTGGATTGAATTTGGTAGGTCTTGGATTAGGGTCCTTCATATCATATCCTATCTTGGATTGGGAACATTTCATGCTAAAGAAAAGTGTGTTGGCTGGATGAATGATCTGTTACAATGGACTGTGTAGGCCATGCCACTGAATGTGCATTTTCAATGAGCAGGAGTTAGCATTTAATGAGATTTTCAGTGGCAACTACATGGCATTTTTTTTTTTTTGAAACAGTAACAAGTCTTATCCTTTTATTACTATGAGAATCAGAAGTAAGTGATTTTGGATTTCTTTATGAAAGAATACATTTTTTAAAGAATGATTAAGGCGAATGTGTGGGAAAACATCAATTTTTTCTGCATAGTTTATACATTATTTTCTATGCAACTTCAACACTGAATAAACCATCCTATTGATGATTATTTTATAAGCTATTCCTGAAGATTCATGAATTGTATGGAGTTTTATCTGATATATCCTTTATACTAATATTAACATCTTCAGATAACATTGTGCTAAATATAAGTGAAGCTTTCTGATATTATAGTATCCCAAATATGCATATGCTCTATACTCTTACTGCATTTTGTAAATGTCCAATATTGTAGTTTTCACTTGTCTCAAGAATATTTGTGGTATTCAAATATATCCTTGCTGTCCAAAACACACACACACACACACACACACACACACACACACACACACACACACACACTTCAGAAAGAATACATTTTTTTCTGATGATCCTCCAAATTTTAAAGAATGCAGATAAATGAAAGATGAGATTTTACTCAGATTAAATATCACTTAAAATTAATTTCTGATCTTAAACTAAGAAGTAAATCATTGCAGGTATATTTTAGTACTACCTAGACAATATAAGGGACCAAGAACCAAGAAGCCAGTGCAGGGAGCCCACATGGTCCTTCAAGTAAATCTTTTTATTAGCATTGCTCTGGACTGGAGAAAAAATCAGTTGTGACAGTTGAAAGCAGAAAACATGTTGGGGGAAAGTCTTCATCAGTCCATGAAATGTGAAAGTTCTGGCTTGTTCTCAAGACACAGTTACTCAATCTCCCAAATAAGAAAAGTCAAATATTCTATGGTCTTCTCATCTTCAGTTTGGACTCTTAGTTTTTTTCAGATAACAAATATATCCAAATATAACTTTATAACCAAAACTCAATAAATAAATGCTGAAATAATAAAATGAGCAAGAATTGATAGAATATATTTTAAATGAAGTTACTCTATAACAGGGCACCAATACCTTTATTAGATGCCTTAGAATAAGAAATAAAAACCCTTATGTCATGAATACATTGCCTCTATTGTAGCTGTTGGCCAGAAAGGTCTTGTAGACCCTCAAGCATTATAAAATGTTCTTTTTTACTTTCCAGAGCATAAGTAAGATCCTATTGCTAAAGACACAACATACTTGAGTCACAGAAATAGGAAAAAAAAAAAAAAACCAAGCTGGTATTCAGTGGCTAGATTTCAAAGGAGGTATGCAGAAAATGATAATCATCAATCATCCCTAGCCATGAACCCATGAACCATGCATACCATAATAATGACTTGTTTGGCAGGATATATCCAGCAGTGTAAAAGTGGCATGAATGTCATGGATGTTCTGATTGGATATCAGGACAAATAGGTTGAACCCATACCTGACACCATTATGAATACGAAGAACTATGGCTAGAGAGGTCCTAGGCCCTAGGGGAGTGCCTACTACTGTTACTATGCTAAATGTACACAGTATTAAACTGAGTCCTAAAGGTTTTTCACTGTTCCCATAGAACAGTGCATCTCTTCAACTTTCCGTCATCAAAAGGGCTTCATTATGCTATAGACAGTGATTAACACATAGACCTATCTACAACTGATCAAAGTACAGAGAATAAGTGAAGGCAAAGTGTTCATCCCTATATCTATAACCACCTTGTGGTATTTTGAATGAGAAACATTCCCCATAGGTACAGGTATTTAAACATTTGGTTCCCAGTTGGTGGTACTGTTCAGGGACATTTAGGAGGTCCAGCCTTGCTAGAGGAAGTACACTCTGGATGAGATTACATGTCCTCACTCTACTTGCAGTTCACTCTTTAGTTGTGCTTACAGTTAAATATGTGCTCTCTGCTCCAGGAGCCATGGCTGACTAATGGGTCATTCCTCCCCACCAGGATAGTCTCATATACTTCTGGAACCATAAACCTAAATAAACCCTTCCTTCTATAACTTTCCTTGGTCAGAACAACAGAAAAATTACTAACACACACCCTCATAAAAGGACTTGAGGGTCATTATGGAAAAGAGATTGGAAGAGATCTAGAAATGATGAATGACAAGAAAACTATTTCAGAACCATAATAGTTCTGAATATCATTTTAAGAGCACTGATATGTCTGTAAGTGTTTTCTTAAAATACAGGAAAGTAGAACAGATTGTTAAGGAGATGGATGAATGGAAGCTACTGTACACTGATAGTGTCAATGCTCTAAAAGACACTCAGAATTGTCATATGACTCAGTAATGCCACCATTAGATAATTGCCCCCCAAACTGAAAGCAAGGACTCCAACATATACTTGTGTGCTGATATTCATTGCACCACTTTCCATAGTAACTAAAAGATGGAAGCAATTCAAGTAGTTATAAAAGTGAAACGTTAAAAAATGTGTTGCATATATCCAATGAAAAAATTTTAAACCACATAAATATTAACATTCTGGTACATGCTACAACATGGATGAACTAAAACTTAAAAGCACAAAAATGACATGCATGTACACAGAATAGAAAAATCTATAGAGATAAGATGTAGTTTACAGGAACTGAGTCAGAGAGGAAAATACATCATTGATTAATAGTTATCTGAGTTTGTTTTGAGCATGAAGTGGTTTCACAAAGATGTTTATGATTGCTGCACAATACTGTGAAAGTCGTTAATACCACGGAATCATGTACATGAACATGGTTAGTGGTTAATTTTATGCTATATATTTTATCACAGTGAAAATATTAAGAGGAAACAACAATAGAAAAATGATTGTCATTATTCATAGAATTCAATCTATCTCTCTTAACTATGGATAGATACACTTTTTATAATGCATGACTATGAACAGTGGTGTATCAGAAATGAACGTAAAAATCTAAACAGTAAAATTAAAAAGCTTATTTGGGTAAATATTTAAAAGTCATAAAACTCACACTGATCTATAAGAGGCCACAGTCTTTCCAAACCCCCAGGGAAGACCAACCTGCAGATATCCAAAGCTTCCTTAGAGCCCACTCAGCTACTCCAACATTACCCCCTCCCCTGTCTCCATATCTGGGCCCACAACGCTGGCAGAAGTCTTCTGCTCTACCAGAAGGCACACCTACTAGCCAGAACCCTATTGGCTTCAACATAAAACCAGATATACTTCAGTATATCAGAAAGAATGGAGTAGGATTGAATGCATTGGCACAGGAGACAACTCTCTGAACAGAACACCAACCGTTCAGGTTCTAAGAACAACAACTAATATATGGGACCTAAAGAAACTGAAAAGCTTCTGTAAGGCAAAGGAAACTGTCAACAGAACAAAGTGACAGCCTACAGACTGAGAGACGATCTTCACCAACCCTATATCCGATAAAGTGCTAATATCCGAAATATATAAAGAACTCAAGAAATTAAACACCACCAAGCCAAATATCCCAATTAAAAATGTGGTACAGAGCTAAACAGAGAATTCTCAACAGAGGAATATCGGGTGGCTGAGAAACACTGAAAGAAATGCTCAACACCCTTAGTCATCAGGTGAGATTCCATCTTACACGTATCAGAATGGCTAAGATAAAAAACTCAAGTGACAGCATATTCTGGCAAGGATGTAGAGAAAAAGGAACACTCCTCCATTGCTGTTGGGAGTGGAAACTTGTACAACCATTTTGGAAGTCAATCTGGCTCTTTTTAGAAAGTTGGAAATAGTGCTACCTCAAGACCCAGCTGTACCGCTCTTGGCCATATACCCAAAAGACACTCCACCATACAATAAGGACATTTGCTCATCTATGTTCATAGCAGCTGTTTTCATCATATCCAGAATCTGGAAACAATGTAGATGTTCCTCAACTGAAGAATGAATAAAGAAACTGTGGTACATTTATACAATGGAATACTACTCAGCTATCAAAAACAAGGAAATCTTGAAATTTGCAGGCAAATGGATGGAACTAGAGGCAACCATCCTAGGTGAGGTAACCCAGACTCAGAAATACATGTATGGTATATACTCATTTATAAGTGGATTTAGCCCAACATAGATGTCCTTTGAGAGACTCCACCCAGTGGGGCATAGGGACAAATACTGAAACTCAAAGCCAGACTCTTGGTTAAGAGCTGCAAGTTGTATGAAAGAGATGGGGGATGGAAGGACTTGGGGGGTGTCAGAAGCTCCACAAGGAAACTATCAAGGCTGGCGGATCTGGACCTGGGGTGGGGGGGTCTGCACAAACTGGTGCATCAACCATGGACATCGCAAGTAGAAAACCTAGACCCCTGGTAATATGTAGCTGATGGACAGCTCATTCTCCACTTGGAGAAGGGGAGAGGAGAGCAGGAGCTGCCTCTGACATGAACTCCAGCGCCTGTGATTTGATCACTGCTCCTTGGTGGAAAGGCCCTGTGCGAACATAGAGGAAGGGGTTGCAGGCTCCCGAGATGAGACCTGATAGGCTGTGATCAGATGGTGGGGGAGGAGGACCTCACCCAGTCAGAGGTATAGGGGAGGGGAATAGGGAAGAAGAAGGAGGGAGGGTGGGAACAAGAAGACAAGAGCAAGGGTATTGCAACTGAGATGTAATGTAAGTAAATTATAATAAAAACAATAACCACAAATCAAGAAAAAATCTTGTCTTAAGAACTTGTATAAAAATCTTCATGTAGAATACATTCTGTGATATTTATACAATGCAGTTCAAAGCACATACCAAAACAAGTTGAACAGAGGTACATTTTCAATTTATCATGGTCAAGAATGAAAATCACAAAGTCATAAAAGCATGCTCAAATTTACATATTAATATGAAGAGTGCAATGTGTTGAATTCGTATAGGAAAATGTATTACTACAGATGATCATTATTGCAAGAGAGATGAAGCATTTACTAATTAGGAAATTAATAAAAGGATAAGAGAATAAATTCCCAAAGTAAAATGAATAGAGATAAAGGAATAGAAACACAGATTAATTGAATAGAAAATGAGAGAATGATAATAATACCAAGAGCCCAGCAGTGTATTAGAATAGACAATTGTAGAAAAATGTATGAGTTAAAAAGGAACAAAGTTCCAGGTGTTTAATATGATGAGGGGAAACCGAGAACAGCTAACTAAAGACACAGATTTTAGAGTATACTATGTGAATGTTACGAGCAATTGAAAGCCAATGATTTAGAGAATATACGAAACAGACAAATTCTGTAAGTCATGTAACTTCACTGTACTTAACGAAGTCATCCTAAAACCACTAAACAAACTCAAGTGATAAAAGCTAGCCTGCTACTTCCAGTAGAATGAAAGTGGAGGGCAACCCACTGGACACTGGACACTACATTTAACCTGAAGTTATATAAATGGACTGAACCTTGACAAGCTGACCATAGCCTATCAATGAGAATATGAGTGAATAGAGGAAATATTTTAAAACAATTTTTATTAAATATTTTTACATATACATTTATTTTAAAAATTATTTTATTTTTGTACATATACATTTATATTATTACACATATATACAATAGATTACCTATGGCAAGAAGAACTGTGACACAATCAGGAATTATAGAAATATTACATTCTTAGTGTTTTGGCTATTTGTATTTGACAGCCTTGAAAAAGACATCTCTCCTATCTTGGTGCATCTAAATTTCTAAATGTAAATCAATCTCCATCACATATTGTCATTATCAACTTAGAATACCTATCTAGACCTAAAAACATCTTAATCCCTAATCAATTAAGATCCGTTGTAAAACTAAGCTACCTGGTCTTCACCTATCTCAGAGACTTGAGAAGGAGTAAACTTGATTATCTGAGTATGCCGGGAGTGCAGGTTAGTAGCTTTCCAAATGAGAAGATGACAGAGACAATTTTCTACCTGAATAATCACCAAAAACTCTTTATAATGTTGGAGCATCTTCTTCAGCCTTCTGGCCCAATATATCTGACAGACATATTTGTGAGGCAGGAACTATTGAGGACTTGCTTACCCTGTCTTGTCAGAGTTTGGCCATCGACTCTGCCTGCATCCAAGCTTGCCCTTTTTTTAGGCATAATTCTGTCTGTGGGAGAAATGAGGACCTTTTGTCCAGTGGCTAGTTTGCCACATTTGAATCCATCTCCATCTTTGATGCTCATCATCTTCTTTGAGGTAGGTTGGGTGTTGCCAGGAGTTTACCTGTCTCATTGTCAATGAATCTTTAAAGTAATAAAAGCATTTTAAAATGCCATATTCTGCATGTCTCTGGGTTTTTGAAGACATGTCTTTCTATAGAGTCATATCTATCTGCTGTACCTAAGATGTATATTCTTGTGATAAAAGTAGACTAGCAATTGACATGACCATGATTTAATCTACTAACATTTAATTTGTTTAACTTATTTCTCCTAAACAACTTGATAGCACTTTCAAAGGATTGGAAGTAAATTTTGTATTATAATTGAGTTATATGTGTACAATAACTCATATTAGAGTAGAAATACATACACACACACACACATATATATATAATGTGCGTGAAGAATAATCTTACATTTGAATTCTATACCACTGTATCTAGAATTTATTTTGCATCTATATATAAAATTCTGTATCAGTGAATTAAAAAATCTTGTGATTGACAATAGAGACATTCAGTTGAGGAGTAGATTCACTAATCGACTTTTTGTTCTATCTTCCCTGTACATTTCTATATTCCCCCTTTTTTCTTTTCAACCACTTTCTCCAAACAGGATGTCAATGTCCAGTATGCTGTGAGGAGTGCACCCTGTCAATGTCTAGTTCTTTTGTTCTGACAGCATATAATTTCTCGCAAGCATTATACAATCTTAAAATTATAAGTGTATAAAAGGTGTGTGTGATGCACGGAGCAATTAAAGCTGGATTTCTGCTCTTTGTATGAGCAGGAAAAGAAGACATCTGTAAATCTTCATTCATGCCATATGAACAATGGCATCTAATAGTAATTCATAGAGGTTCTTCAGTCAACAAGAAGCATTGTCTGTGTCTAGACACTCACGTTTCAGCTAGTCCCGGAGCTAGTCCCAAATGGTGGGATTAGTAATATAAGTTACCTTCTTGTTCTGCAGTTTAAATCCTTCACATTCTGATTGTAGCCCCCTCCCTATTCCCTTGCAATCCTCTCTCCCTTCCTGCCTCCCTTAGTACTCAGACAGGGGATCCCTCTTCCCCTAATATCTGACCTCAGCCTATCAAGACTCATCTGTATTGGCTCTAACCTCTTCCTCTGTAGCCTGATATGGCAATCTTGCCAGGGGAAAGTGATCTAAGTTTGGTGGCCAGAGTGCATACCTGAAGTATGCTTTCTAGACATGGGATCCACAAGGAGACTGTGTTACTACATCCAAGCAGTGAGTCTAGGTGTAAGAAATGTTTTAAGACAATGGAGCTAGTCATGGTTTTGTTATGTAATTTTTGTCAATAGGTAACTCATCCACTTCAGATAAAAAAGTATTTACATTCAACAATAACTTATGTTAGTCCACTAGGAAAATGGAAGTAAGTTTTCTCTTCTAGGTACAACTGAGAATTTGTATATTCATAATCTATGTGAACAATAAATTGCCTGTGAAAACTCTTACACTTATGTATAAAATGAATGTGCAAGCATTATAATTGTGAAAAAAAAATCTAGGAACAACTTAGATTTTAAAATGGAGAAATCGGGAGATGGAAAGACCTGGAGGAGTCAGGAGCCCCACAGGGAGACCGTCAAGGCCAGCAGATCTAGACAACAAGGGGGCCTGCACCAACTAATGCATCAGTGAAGGACATTGTATGCAAAGAACCTAGACCCCCCTGTTCAGATGTACCAGATGGACAGGAACCAAGTATTCAAAGGCCTGCCTGCCGTATGGGAGATACATAATTATTATTCAAACCACTATAATAGCTTTTTGAGGAACTTACACTATGTGACTATTAAATAAATTTACAATATTACTTTTTATGCATGATACTGTTTACAGTGATTATTTCTGTGACTGTTGAGATAAAACCATTCATCAAATGAAAAGTGACTGGAAACCCGAAGTTTAAAAATATGTCTTATTTGTAAGTGGCTATGATGTGGTAACATAGTCATACATAATACATATATTCTTAACAATACTATTCACATTTTCATGTAGATTTGCATATAAATAACGAACTTATATATGTGTTTTGGTTAGGCAAGTATAAAACTTTCATTTGTGTGCAAAAAGATAACTGGAAAACCTAACATACTTAGTAGAAAAAAAATCAATAAAATTTGTAAGATGCATACATAGAAAAGTCAACCTACAATAAATTTTAAAATAGTACAGTTACTAGTTAGAACATATTAATAGAATAATATCCAAAGCACAACTGGAGCAGAAAGTATGACAGAAAGAATAAAATCCAACAAAAGATCTGAAAGACCATAAAGAAAGCACTTCTTGAAGGATTTGAATCAATCTAAATAAATGTCCCTGGAAGATAATATTTAACACTATAGTAGGCTCATTTCTCTCCAAGTAATCTATAAACTTAATGTCATCTCATAAAAAGTATTTAAGAAAGCATTCATAGGATATGACAGGTCTGGTTTACAGTCAAGGTTGAAAAGAAAAAAGTGTAAAAGTAGAGAAGAATTTTGTGAGAGGGATAGACAAGCAGTGCTGTTTTGCTCACTCTAAGAATAGTCAGCACTCTGCTGTAGGACCTAATGCCACATGATTAGCCTCTCAGCGACCCACAGCTTGGCTGCACAGAAAAGAGACTGCAAGATCAGATCTGGTATGTAGGGAAGTTTATGTAGAAGTGATAATATTGTATGTTACCCTCTGTGAATTCAACAGGGAAAAGAGATTCTATCCTGAAACGGTCACAGAAACATTGAATGACAAATTGGAATATGATTAACTTGTGCTCTACTTAAAACACACACACACACACACACACACACACACACACACACACACACACACACACGGTGAGCTGGGCCCTTTTCTAACAACCATTTTCTTCATGACTTTTGAATTTAGACCTTTTCTTTAAAAAAAATCTTTCAAAACCCTACATTATAGATGAATATTCTTTTTATTTTCTCTCTATATATGATTCTGTTGAGAAAGTAAGGATAATATGCATTCATTATTTAGGACTTTGAAAGTTTTCTTTTAAAGAAAAAGCCTAAATTTAAAAGTCATAAAGAAAGAAGTTCTTATATTTAGCTACATAAAATTTGAAGACTGTGAAATGAAAAATTGACACAACAGTTATAAGAAAAGTGACAAATTGAGAGACGTGTATTGCATATGTAACATTCCACTGCTAGTCATTCTGATTTGTAAAAGGGCCATGTGTTATGAAACAGGAAAAGCACTGAACAATCAACATAATAAACATTGTGCAAAAATTACTTTAGAAGACGTTTTAGAAGCAGAGACATACAAAAGAATAGAAAATGGTATTTTTTTTTTTTTAGTAGGGCAGCAACTTTGGTAAGCAAAAAACTTTGATATTCACAGTAGGTAAAAAAAAAATGTTTTAAAAAGCGGTGTATGTATGCATGTGTGTGTGTGTGTGTGTGTGTGTGTGTGTGTGTGTGTGTGTGTGTGTGAGATCTGTAGAAGTTGTCCAGACCCTTGAAGAATATTTTATTAAATTTCCTATGCATAGTCTTTACCCAGGAACTCTGACTTCAAGTATATTTTCTAAAAGATAGATTCTATTTCTTAAAGAAGCAATGAAAATCTGGACTCTACTTTCATGTACCAGAGCAGCCACTTGAACTCTAGTGATTTTTACTGTAGAATAGCCACGTACAGTGTTCACATAGTCATTATACACCAGTGTATAAAGATTCCTAATACTTATTGTGACATAAAAGAAACCTAAATTGCTTGTGCTAAGTATATAATTACAACATTTAGGCAAATAATGAAATGAGCATTCATATGTACACATGTGTCTATGTACATTCATGCACATAAAGTGAGATAGATACTTTCACAACTGCCCATTAACCCTGATCACTTAGGAAGGCATGCCTGAGATTCAGGTGTCTTTTTTACCAGAAATTAAATTCAGTGATTTTTTTTTTTACTTGACTTGTTAAAGATTTATTTTATCTCAAATTATGCATCTATGTGTGTATCTATGTGAGAATATGAGCATGTGAGCATAGCGCAGGTGAGTGGGGAAAGCAGGAGAGGGTTTTGGATCCCCAGGTGCTTGAGTCATGGGTAGTAGTGAGGATGCTGAGAACCAAACTAGATCGCTATAAAAAAAACGGTATATGCTTTTAGCCTCTGAGACATATCTTAAGTCTCTGAGGTTAAATTTTTAAATACAAGTTTAAAAGTAATGTAAAATAAACAAAAATAGCAAATGTGTAAGCCGAACATACAACTGAATGCCTGAATAGAAATCTTGGTACTAAATCAACCACACCATGGCTTACCTGGTCATTTCTTGTATTTACCTACTGGAGATGCATTTGAAGTAAAAGCAAACACCTCAAGCTATTGTTGAGAATAAAGTAAAGAAATAAACAAATTGTTGTGTTTGTCTTAGGAAGATAAGCTGCCATAGTTCCCGTATCTGTAGATGATCAAGAGAGAGCAAGATTTGGGATGTAAAGGCTTACTGAGTGCTGGTTTGCACTGTTATTCACATCAAATCCAGAATTCCAATGAGCATCTGTTGGGCTCATAGCTGAGGCGAATACCAGATAATGTTTTAATTCATGAGTAAGAAGCACACTGATTTAATTTATTTATTTTTTAATATATTTTATTTATCCCATCCCTTGTATCTTCCCATTCCTCCCTCCCTCCCATTTTCCCCTTACTCCCACACTGATTTTAATTAGTCACCAAAGGTATGTGTGATAAAATATTTGGTATCAAATGCTTATGGATGAGAAAGTGGGAAATTGTTAAGCTTTGGGGAGCATTGATCACAGTTAGTGTCTGTTCGCTGAAAAAATATACTTAGAGCTGAAATTTATATTACAGTGTCTCCAGTCGATTTCACAAAAGGGAAAACATATTTGCTCAAAATGTTTAATGTTATCATTTTTCATAATCTCAGCCCTATCTAAATACACACATAAATCTCTTTATATATTTTCCAAGAACCACACCCAACTCAAAATAGTCTCTTTTCTCTTGTTCAATGTTGTCTGAAATAGCTAAAATATAAGACAAGAATTCTTCCAATGTAGTTACACTTTGTTAACAAACATATATTAAACTACACATGTTTGTTGGTTGGTAGTGTGTGCGTGCGTGCGTGCGTGTGTGTGTGTGTGTGTGTGTGTGTGTGTGTGTGTGTGTGTGTGTGTGTATGTGCGCCCGTGCATGCTTGTAGGGGTCAGAGGTCAATGTTATGTGCTTTTTTCAAAAACTTCTTCCTTAGTTCTTAGCCAGGATACCTCACAGAACCCGGAGATCAGTGATTTTTGTGGCTGTCCAGCTAATGAACTCCAGGGTTTCATGGGGTTTGCTTTCCCAGCCCTAGGGTTACAGGCACACACAGCTTCAAGTGGCTTTTTATGAGCATACTGGACATCTGAACTCAAACACTCAAGTTTGCATGGCAAGTACTTTACCTACTGAGACACCACGTTGCCCACTTAACTGGGTATGTTAACCACAACCGATACATTTCCCCGATACATTCTTAGTGTATAATAATGCCAAGCACTTTTCTAACTGCAAAGAAACTGAGCAGAGAGGAAACTAACAGACTTGTCGATGTCCCCAAAGCTGGTAGAATTCAAATCAAGCAGTTTGGGCTCCTGAGTCTTCCTTAGGTGGGGATGTCCTGTTCCACATCCTTCTGGACACATATCCCAGTTAATGGTGATGAAGAGCTTTCCAGTAAGATTTGTTGTGGCTGAGCAGCTCCTTTGTCCTTGAATGCTCTCCTGAGACTGCACATGCTCACTCTAGATGAGTGCTGATCACAGTGCTTTCAGAACCCAATGCCTGTGCTGGAAGTGAGGGAAACCATTTTTTTTTTCTTGTGCACACCATCTTTTCTGCTTGCTCTGTCCATTCTCTCCTCCTAAAGGTCCTTTTCAAACTCTTCAGGAGGCCTTCTCTCTTCTGACAATGAACAGCCTTTTCCCTTTGAAACTGCACACAACATATGGCACTGGGTTTCAGGTTGTTTCTTAATCATTGAACTTACTGTGATGTTACCCAGGAAGGAAGCATGATCCAGTGGGGAAAGGAATGGAGCTGCATTTCTCTCCATCCCATTACCTCTCTTTTGCTTACTGCTTTACCTTTAAGACACTGCTGCACAAACTGAGCTGATGCTTTTACAAGTTGTTTCCCAAATGTACCAGCGTCTCAGCTGCATACTGTTCAGGAACATTCTCCAGTCCCATCTGTACAGACAGGGGTGTGCTCACATCACACTCACGGCCACCCATCCCCTTGCCTCAATCAAGCCCAAATGCTGAAGCTTCTGCAGAGCTGACTTAATGCCTGTAATTTCTGTTCAAATGCTTGAATCAGGCAGAGGTATTTCTTTAGGCTAGAAACACTTCCAAGTTTCTTAAATAGGCCCATCTCCCACTTTAAAAGAAAGAGCATAGTTGATAAGCTTTGGGAACTGGAGAGCGAGTTAAATATATCCCCTCTCTGGTTGATGATGGAGAGGGCTGGTAAAGAGGCCATATCTCAATCAGAGTATTTGATCACTAGTAAGAAAGGCCACAGAATTGAGAATCAAACCCACTAATTACCTGTTTTATGTTAATATTTTATGTTTATATGTGCCTGTTGGACATCTGGTATGCTAAATCTACAGAAAATTCAGGGCTTTTTTTTTTTTTTTTTTTTTTTTTTTTTTTGAGATAATGAGGTCTAGATTTGACTTATGAAACTTCAGCCAATAAAATTGGTTATATTAGTGACCTGTGAGAGAAAATATGAATTCTATTAGATTATGAAATACTTCCTCCTCTTTTTTATTTTTTTAAATTTTTTTTGTAGTTTATTCACATCACATCCCCCTCTCTCGTCTCCTCCCATTCCCAGCCTCCTTCCTTCTTCCCCGCTCCATCCTCCCCTACTCCTCTGAGAGAAGGAGCCCTTGATCTGACCTCTCATTAGGACTGCTTGCATCCTGTTCCTCTGTGGCCCAGCAAGACCACACCAGAGTCTTTCAGAGCCCATCTATGTTAGGCTCCTGTCCTTTTCCTTCTCTTCAACCACTTCCTCCATTTTCACCAGGAACCCAAAGAGCTTAATCCAGAATTCCAGCTTGTCAGTGATACCGAGGCTCCGCCTGACTGCTGCCCACCTCGCCGTCTCTTTGTCTTCTCCATCCTTCATGTTCCTCATCTTCCCTCTCACACCTGGATGCTGGAAGGAAAAAAGGAAAAGAAGGGAAGAAGAAAGGAAAAATGAATGAAATTTAGGAAGGAAGGTAGATTAAATGGTTAAGGGGAAGGACATACTGCTACACAGATTTTTAAAATTTTAATTTTATTAATTTATTCAGATTACAACTCATAGATTTTTGAAGACTTATTTTTGTTGCTTTTAATTTTGTATATATGTGTGTGGGAGAGTATGTGCACCCGTGGAGGCCAGAAGCACTGGATTCCTCCTCAAGCTGGAGGTACAGGCAGTTGTGAGCTGCCCAGTGTCCATGATGGAAATTCAACTCAGGACTTCTGAAAGAGCAATACCAGTAGATACTCTTAACCACTGAGCCATCTCACAAGCCCTAATACACAAAATCTGTTTATATATATATATAAACACACACACACACATATATATGTAACACAAAAATTTATATACTTAAATTAAATTGTTTTTAAGAATTTCATAAATAAGTACTAAATTTATATTAGTTCGTTCCCTCCTTTTTCCCTTATAGCTTCTTTTATGTCCCCCCCCAACTCCTAAAATTTATAACCTCCTCTTCTTTAAATACATGCACACACAGACACACATGCACACACACACAAACACACACAGAGTTTGCAGAGTCCATTTAGTGCTTCTTCTCTGTGTATGCCTTTAGAGAGGACCACTTGTTGCAAGTAATTGATCCGTAGGTTTGTTCCTGTGGAAGAATGAGTCTCTCTCATTCAGTAGCCATTAATTGCCTATAAACCTTCATCTAGGGGAGATGCACTGGGAGATTCCCCTCATCCTTGTTGCCAAGTCAACAGGTATTGTCACTGTCATAAGTTTTGCTGAAGCAACTGTATTATTGACATTTCATGTGTGTGGCTTCCTTGTCATATATAGAAGACACTATTTTCAGCATATGCTCTGTTTCCCTGCTTTTAAAATCTTTCAGTCTCCATTCCCGTCATGCTCTTTGACCCTTAGGTGTAGGGGCTGTGTTGGAAATGTGTTAGTTAGTTGGTCACTGAATTTTGACCAGCTGTGGCTTTTTGGAATGGTCTCCATGTGCTATAAAAAGAAACTTTTTTATGAGTGTGGGATATACACTTAAGTGTGGATATGAAGGTAAATATTTAGATTGCAGTTAGAAATTAATCCAGTATAGGAAAATATAACAGGCTTTTCTATAGAGTTCATGGCCTAACTAGCCATGGTGAGTTGACTAGGTTTACAGCATAGAGCATGAATTTCTCCCTATTTAGTGTACCTTAAGACCAATTAGACAGCCTGGTTACTCCTAAGATATACATAACATTATTGCTCACTCTTGGTCATATTTTGCCCATCTAGTCATTGTTGTAGTTTTTAGTCTTTATACTTCATTTTGTAATACATTAAAAAAGTAATTTATTAATTACTTTTCTTTCTTTGCAGCTTGCATAGCATCTTCAGATGGTATGAGGGAGTCCTCAGTTACTCTAAGTCCTGTACGTGAAATGTGAGCTATCTTCAGCAACAGGGTCTGACCATCAAGCTCTGGAAGGCAACCAGGCACAATGTGAATATCCTATTCTGACTGACAGTCTCATATTCGCCTGACCAGCAACTCAAGGAAGGTTCCCATGCCTGGTGCTAGGGCTTTCTTAGCTATTCTAAGGCTTCTGGAAGGAAAATTACCATTCCAAATATATTAATATTATCTATGTACTATATTGTATGTATTATGTATGTACATATGTATCAAAGCTAAGATTAACACATAATAAGAAACGCGTGGCACTTTGATCTCTCTGGGTGCAAAGTACATCATTCAATATATTTTGTATCCATTTACTGAAAAAGTCATGATTTCATGTTAAGGGCATTCAGTCTGTTTCCATTTCCTAGCTATTATAAATAGAGCAGCAATGAACATAGCTGAGCAAGTATTTGTGGAATAGGATTTTAGGACCCTGCCAAAATCAGTTAAATACACAACAAAAATAAAACTATAGGCAATTATCTTTGATGAACATAGATGTAATAATCATCAATAAAATACTTGAAAACTGAGCACACACACACACACACACACACACACACACACACATAAACCATCAACCATGATCAAGTTGACTTTATCCTAAAGATTGTGGAATGGTTCAACATATTAAGGCTAAGAAATATAACAACTCATATAAATAAAGACAAAAATCACATATCATCTCTGTCAGGAGCCATAGGACCTTGCCTGACCTGCCCCAGTGGCTGAGAGGCCCTGCTGGCTGAAAGCCACAGCTGTCTGCATATTTGAGATAATTATTCTGCCTGGCAACCACAAAGATCCAGCCTGACCTTGAGAAAGAGAACATTCGGTGTATCGCGACTTCTGTATAATCGCCCCACTCCACACCTGCTGTCCTTGGGCCTGGCCCAGAAGATTTTGTAACTTTCCACTGCATTCCTTCCTACCCCCGCCCTTTCAGAAGCTCACTTTAAATTTGGATACCCCCTTACAATAAACGGCCCTCGATAAGCAATGTTTCCCTGGGCCCGTGCCTCTTTCTCGCCTATTCTTTATTCACAGGTCGCGACCCTCCTCGCCACTCCACGAATAACTGAACCCGCGGGTCGGGGACACATCTCAATAGATACAGAAGACACATTAGAAAACTCCAATATGCCTTGAGAGAGTAGAAGTGGAGGTAACATGTATCAGCACAATAAGGGCATGCACATCAATCACACAGCTAAGATCACCCTAAATACAGAAAAACTAGAAACAATCCAATTAAATATATGAACCAGACAGGTCTTTTCACTATACTAGCTCCTCCAATATTGTTCTTGAAGCATTACCTAGAGAAATGAGACAAGAGAAGGAAATGAAAGGTATAAAAATTGAAAAGAAATGAAATTATTCCTATTTGCAAATAATATACAGTAGATCCTAAAAATTCCACCAGAAAAGTTCCAAAAAAGGATGAATACTATTTTGACCAAAAATTTGTGATACAAAATCAACTTACAAAAATCAGTATGTTTTCTATATACCAATAATAAACACTCCTAGAAAGAGGTCATAGAAATATACCTATTCCCAGTAGCCTCAAAATATCTAAGAATAAATTTCACCAAGGAGATGAAAGATCTTTGCAATGAAACTTTAAATTTTTGAAGAAAAAGATTGAGAAATGCAATAGAAAATGGTAATACTGCCTATGTTTATAGATTGAAACAATTGGCATTGTGACAATAACTATCCTACCAGAAGCTACGTACAAATTCACTGTATTCCCAATCAAAATTACCATAACATTTTTACAAAAGAGAAAATAAAACCCTAAAATTTATATGGAATCACAAAAGACTCTGGATAGCTGAGTCAATCCTGAGTGAAAAGACCAACTTTGAAGATTGTTATTCTTGCTTTCAAGCTTTACTAGAGAGCCATAGTAGTAAAAATAGCATGGTACTGGGACAAAAATAGACATGAACATCAACAGAACAAAATCGAAGACCCCCAAATTAGTGCATTTAAGTATAGATATCTGATATTTGAAAAAGATGCAAAAAGCACAATTTAGAGAAAAGAGTATCTTAAACAAATGGTGATGGGTAAACTGTTTGCCCACATATGGAAGACTCAAATCAGAGCCATATCAATTTCCCCAAATAAAAATCAATTCCAATTCAATTCAAGTCCTCAGTGTGAAACCTGGGACACTAAAATTGCTAGTATCACATAGGGTGCTTTTGATTCCTCTACCTAATGCAAGATATACCATCACTTTCAAGTATTTAGGGATCTAGGTAATTGTCCCTTTCTTGTAGTTTATGAATGGAAAAGACTGTCATCAGGGAGGTTTAGAAAGGTGGCCATGATCATAGAGTGGCCTAGTGACAAAGTCAGAAAAGGTTTGAGGCTTTTCCTTACGTTCCCTATTTGTCTTTCAACAAGACTCTTGACAAACTTAGTATTTGCAGTAGAGATCTCAGGATGCACAAAGATTTAGAAACTCTTTAGCCAATACTATTTCAACTGCTTAGCTAAAGACGGTGTGGATCATCCCTACTCATTCTCTGAGAGTAGCCAGAACTAGTGTCTTCTCTTATGTTTAGTCTGGGTCTTAGGAATTCTTCACTGTGACTACTTTTAAATACTGATATGATTATTAGGTGCAACATACAAAAGATGGTGTTTAATCTTAGCTCATTATTAATGACCTAAACTTAATTAGATCTCTAAGTAGATGGAGCTCTCTTTTGAGAATTACAAAATAACAGAGTTGGGAAAGATGACCAAGTGACAAATGCAGCTCTGTTTTATAAATTATGAAAACTACTTTCTATGAAAGTGAAATACAGAGAATGAATCCAATTATTTTACTATATTCCTTTTCTAAATGGATATCCATGTGAGAAGTTGATGCTGCTGCAAATGCAGATTGGGGAAAGGACGATACAGCTGAAGAAAGAAAGTGAGAAGATGCTAGCAGTAGGCAGGGCCATGACTGCTTTGAAATAATTCAGTGATACTGTACCAATTATTTGAAAATCATTGTGTGCATACTTCCTGATTTCAGAATATTTATGATACTTAGATATAGTTAAAAAACAAACAAACTACTTTTTGTGACATGAAATTACCACTTGAGCAACGAAATAAATCTCAAATCAATCAAGGCAAGAGCCTCTCTATGTACTTCAAATCCTTTATAGCATGGCTCTGACACTGAAATGCAGCTTGTACATGTTTGAATTCATGTAGGTGCCATCATGTAAAGCTCTAAGCAGAACATGCAGTGCTTAAAAATGGATCTTCTCTTGTCTATATTTTAGCCAGTGATCTCTGAGCCTTCTCCTATTGTTGTCTGTCTTTACTAAGAATCTCTCTTATAACTCCCCTTACTAACAGCGCACCACTGTGCCTATTGGCTATAGAATGTTCCGTCTGAATGGCTTGTCTCCAGAGTTGTATGCTAGCTCTCTCCACCTTGCACTTCTTTGAGTAAGTCCTTTCTTATTGTTTTATTGTTCTATTTTAACAGGAACTTAATACTTTACCTAAGATATGATTTCATAAGTGAGACTTGGAACCAAGCTTCTACCCACTGCGGAAGGGCTTACTTGAATAGCTGCAGAGCACAAGATCTCTTTCTCCAAGACAATGAAGCATGTTTCTTTGGGAGCAGTGAAATAGTGGTTTGTGAAAAAAAAAAAGAAGCCTCTTGATTGCTTTAAAATTTATCTTTGAAAGGAAGGATGTGTATGCCAGAAGCTAAAGACATCTTAGTGAAGAAACCATCTGGTCACAGTTGTGGTACCAGGGAAGGAGATGGCCTATTCCCCGAGGAAATTTCAGTTCCAGACACATGGGAACAGGTGCTCTGGCTAGGCTAGACTGGCAATAGATAAATTCATCCAGTGAAATTAGATGCTTCCAATTTCCTGTCTCTCCCTTTCCATTTCCCCATAATGAATCTGTCCCTCACTGTGATAAACAAGAGCCTCAGCTATGGGGAGACATTTCTTACTGTCATTGTGATTCATGGCAACAAGACTGAATCTAAGGAGAAATATACTAATGACTGGAGACAAACATTTATCTTAAGGGAGTGGGGGCAACAGCCTTCCTTGAAAATCTGGCATAGGAATAGAGAAGTTATGAGTTCTGGGTCTGGGAACACCTGTGGGCCAGGAAGAGTGAATATTAAGATAAATAGTGTTTTTCTCCTAAGTTCAGCATAACTGAGTGACAGAATGCCGTTGGGGATCTACAACTCGGCACATGAGGAGGGGAGGAACATTCTTCCCTGTTCCTTTATGGCATTCACTGCTGCAGAAGGTGAGTTAGCCAGTAAGTACTACAGTGAGCAATGGCAGTTGGATACCAGTAACATATGACCAAGGATGGACAGCAACATGTATGGATGTAAGTAGAACATTGGAGACTCCTGGATGTTTAGTAATGACTAGAAAGTGTGACTTCCCACACAGCTTAGTGACGCCCTGGGTCTCTCAGAATTTTACTGATAATAAATATGGCCATAATTGGATTCAGAGGCATGGGGATACTTGGGATATTTCCGGGCATGGCACCACAGATGCACATAGCATTGCACCTAATAAAGTCTTTGCTTTGTTTATCTACTCAGTATTATATTTGTGAATAAATATGTCATAGGCATTCAGCTGTTTCCTGATGACAGGCTTCATCATGTGAATTATATATTTCCATGACACATTTCAGATTCTGGCTGTCCAAACGGGAAATTAGTTCACACCTGGAAACTAGGAGATGGTTTCATTTCCTGCATCTTCTAAGTCACCTGCTTTTCTGAACTCAAATGCTACTGGACTTCCTCCAGTGATCATGGCTCGCCTATGTATGCAAAGAAATAGCTATGAGGAAAAGAGGTGATGTGAATGCATATACCTTAGTGGAAGAACTAACTTGCTTAAATATAGCAGCAAAATTGGGCAAATTAACATTTTCCTTCTATTACTTTTCAAATAGGAATAATTACTCATTGAACTCTGCTTGTTCTTGAGGACAGTGTGTGGATTTATGCTAAGTTCTCACAAATTTAATAATCAAACATGTGCATTTTATTTTTAAAGTTTTATTTTGTTGTAAAATCTATAAGAATATTTCAGCTTTTACAATGTTGTCTGACTACTTTTGGTATAGTCTATAAAAATGGCTCAAGATAGGAATTTGTGAAAGTTTGGTGCAGAAATATGGCTAAGCAGTTAAGAGTAATTGCTGCCCTTGGGTTTGGTTCTGAGTAGCCACATGGTAGCTCACAAGCATCAGTAATTCTATTTCCAGGAGATCTGAAGCCGTATTCTAGCCTATGTGGGCGCTACACACATGTGGTGCACACATACACAGGCAGGCACACATGTGTACACAAATAAATGTAAACAAAAGAAAAAAAGGAATATTTAAAATAACTAATCAAGATAATCTGTATTTGGTTCAAATATGAAATTATGAAGCTTTCAGATATAACTAGTGTTTGTATTTGTTCTTTGTTTTTAATTTCCAACTTAATTTCATTGAGGTTGAGGAGATGAATTATTTATTTCTCATTTTGAACTAATTAGTGTATAACTTTGGGTTGATTTTTATAAGGGCTGAAAGCCTTTCCAGGTCGAACTTTTGTCAAATTGGCACAAGTTAGAGTTATTTGGGAAGAAAACTTTAATTGAGAAAATGTCTCTATCAGATTGACCTGTGGGCAAACCTATAGGGCATTTTCTTGATTAGTGATTGATGCGGGAGGGTCCAGCCCACTGTGGTTGGGTCATCACTATACAGGTAGTTCTGGATGGTATGAGAAAGCTAGATGAACAAGTCATGGGAAAAAGAAAACACAGTGAGCACACTTTTGGTTCTCTATTTCAGTTCCTACCTCCAGGTTCCTACCCGGACTTCCTTTGATTAGGATGTGTTATGATGTAGAAGTTTACGCTAAATAAATGCTGTCCTCCACAAACTTCTTTTGGTTCTGTTGTTTTATTACAGCAATAGAAGCCCAACAGAGACAAAATCTTATATAGGATTATTTGACTATATTGTTAGTTGCATTTTCTTGACTACAGCCTCCTCTAAAAACTTTCTAAATGTGCAAATTCTGATTCTCTGTATAATGAGGAAAATTTTTTTTGCCTCCATTTGATCTCCATTATTACTTCCGCACCTTTAATTTTTTGTATTATTCTAGTCTACTTTATTAAATATAGATGGATTTGTAATTACATTTTTCTTGTGAACTTAATCCTTCATCATTATACAGCTAGCAATATTTCTTTTAAAAATATTTTTTTGTTCCATTTTGCTTGTAACAGCATTAAAATCCATTTCTTTTATGTCAGTGTTCATTTGGAGTTCAAGACTATCCTTGTCAATACAGTGAAACCTATTTCAAAAAATCACCACACACATTGGTTTTTTAACTATTTTCTATTTTTGGACATTGTTTCTGAATCTGTTATTACATGCATCTTTATGTATTTCTTGTTCTGTTTGGGTTTTCATTGTGAGTCTCTCTCCCTCCTTCTCCTCTTTAAGACTTGAGTTAAGGTTGAATCCCTACAGAGATTTCCATTTGATTGATCTGGCTACCTGGTACCACTTAGAATGAAGTTATTTCTCATGGGAATGCGTGAATCACCCCAAGTGGTGCAAATTCAGATACCAACTGCACTGCAAAGACCAGATTGGGATTATGAAAATTCTAAGAAGGATTTTTTTTTTCCTCCACTTGGCACTGGCCTGGAGATAGGAAATTTCTCTGAGTATCTCTTTTGAGCAGCAAGGCTTATTTCTAATTCTCACTTGCCTTTCAAGTCCGAGTTTGGTAGCATTGCCTGTCATTAAATTTTTAGTTTGGGAACATCTTGCCTCCTCTCTCAATGCCTCATACTGCTGTGGAAGCTCCAGATAACTGCTCACCCCCAACACACAAACTAGCTCTGATACTTGCTAATTTTCTAAGGCATCCTGGACTCACTCATTTGGGGACTTTTAGTATTTATTAATGTCTCAAAGGTTCGGGAGTACATTTATAAAAACATCATATACATTTTGATTTTTTTTAAATTTTTAAAAATTTATTCTTGTTACATCTCAATGGTTATCCCATCCCTTGTATCCTCCCATTCTTCCCTCCCTCCCATTTTCCCCTTATTCCTATGACTGTTCCTGAGGGGGATTTCCTCCCCCTGTATATGCTCATAGGGTATCAAGTCTCTTCTTGGTAACCTGCTGTCCTTCCTCTGAGTGCCACCAGGTCTCCCCATCCAGGGGACATGGTCAAATGTGAGGCACCAGAGTACCTGTGAAAGTCAGACCCCACTCTTCACTCAACTGTGGAGAATGTTCTGCCCATTGGCTAGATCTGGGTAGGGGTTTAAAGTTTACAGCCTGTATTGTCCTTGGCTGGTGCCTTAGTTTGAGTGGGACCCCTGGGCCCAAATCTGCCTGTCATAATGTTCTACTTGTAGGTTTCTAGGACTCTCTGGATCCTTCTACTTTGCTATTCTCCCATGCTTCTCTCATCTAGAGTCCCAGTAGGATGTCTTCCCCTCTGTCCCACTTTCCTGGTAAGTGAAGGCTTTCTTGGGACATGCCCCTTGGGCTAGTATGCAGATATAAGTGAGTATATACCATTTGAGTCTTTCTGCTTCTGGGTTAAGTCACTCATTATGATCATTTCTAGCTCAATCCTTTTTGATTTTTTTTAAAAGTTAGTTTCTTCCACTACCTCCAGCGCTTTGACAAATTATTCTGTGTGAATAATCAGTCATATTATTGGAAACTGGAGCTCCTGATTATATTCTTAAGAAGGGAGTGACATGCTGAATTTTGAAATCCTTTGGAGAAGACAAATTGAACTTAGCAGGATAGGCACGTCTTTATATATTCATGGAAACCAACAGTATGGCAGATGTGTCAGAAACAATGGCAGGTATTCTCTTCAAATGAGAACGATAGGAAATACCCATAAGAATACTATGGTTATCTCTTTCTTGTATTAAATGGTGACAGCGTTAGATCAAAAGTGAAATATATTATGGAAGAGGACAACAGCACAAATGGTTAAAAATAATCACTAAGAAATTACGATTACTACCTCACAGCAGTTATTCTGAGAGCTTGTTTCTAGAAGTGCCAGCCACAGCAACACTGTGAACTCGGACTATCAGAGCGTGACCTCATTTGTTAGCTCATCACCACAGAGCCACTTGTCCGATGTTAAGTACTGACATACTGAGCACTTTGCTTGTGTTATGTTGACATTGTCAGTCTGGAATGAAGAGGGAACGGTGACCGAGTGGAAAAGATGGATTTCCTCAGACATTGCCACTCTTCTTCACCTAGTGTTCACTGTCACACAAGTGATGAGCACAGAGGCCACTACAGAAAATGGGTTTTGATTTTGATTTTGTTTCTGACTTCATGACATTATATCTTTTAGGGAAAAAATGTAGATAGCTTTTTAAAACAACAACAATCCTTAGTTATCCTTTTATTTCTGTTTTCAAATTTCTGAACAGAGAACAGGTCAGTATAGGGATAGAAAACTTAGTGGTGAGATTTATTACTCTCCCTCTCCATGCCCCCAAACACAAATGAGCAAGCAAACAAAAATTCCAAGGGCTAGCCTGATGTAATAATGTTTTCATACAACCTGATAAGAGAAACCTCCTAGAAACCATTGTATTGGAGGATTGAATTTTGTGGTCATGTAATAAATAGTGGAGAGGAATTTGAGGTAAGCCTGGAATATTTTGGGGGGAAAAGCATTGTAAAAACATGAAAATTTGGAAGACAATTTGGATATTAGCCTTCTACCTACAGTGTCCTTTACCTTACAGAAGCTTTTCAGTTTCATGAGGTCCCATTTATTAATTCTTCATCTTAGAGCCCGAGCAGTTGGTGTTCTCTTCAAGAAGTTGTCTGCCATGCCAATGAGTTGAAGGTTATTTCCCCAGTTTCTCTTCTATTAAATTTAGTGTAGCCAGTTTTATAGGTTAAAAAAATATATTTGGACTTGAATTTTTGCAGGGTGATAAATACAGATCTATTTGTATTTTTATACATGCAGACATCCAATCAGACCAGCACTGGTTGAAGATGCTTTCTCTTTTCCCATGACATGATTTTGGCTTCTTTGTCAAAAATCAAACATCTGTAGGATGGTGGGTTTGTCTTTCATTTGATTCCATTAATCAGCCAGTATGTTTCTATGCCAATACCATGCAGTTTTTATTACTATTGTACAAATTGAAACCAGGGATGGTCATACCTCCAGAAGTTCTTCTATTGTATAGGATTGTCAAAGCTACTATAGGATTTGAAAATTTTCAAACCAGCTTTATTTAGGGTTCTTTAATGTTTATACCTCTGTTACAACCCACCCTAGATAGGAAAGAAAAGGGGTTAATGAGTACAGAAGAAGTAGATCCCTTTTAGACTCAGTTCCTTGGAGTGATTCCACTGGTGTAGTCAGCAGGATTCCAGCAGATCTGTTAAGCAGCAAACCATCATCTCAGCAAAGGTGACTGCAACTGCAGCAAGCAGAACCCAGAGCAGCAGCCAGAACTTCAAGATGTTTGCTGGGGCTATCAGTTGGCAAAGACCATGCCCCTGAAAGAGGTGGTTTCTTTCTAGTGGACAAACATCACCTGTACTCTCTACGATGGAAAAACACCACACATCCTTACACAAGTCTGTTTCACATCCCACACTTGGGATCAAAATAAAAACATATTTACCTCCATTACAAGCTGCATTTTTGTTGTTGTTATTGTTTCATATGAAGTTGAAGTTTATTCTTTCAAGGTTTGTAAAGAGTTGTGGGGATTACATTGAATCCGTAGATTGCTTTTGGCAAGATGGCCATCATTTTTACTATGTTAATCCCACTGATCAATGAGCATAGGAAACCTTTCTATCTTTTGATACCTTCAATTTTTTTTGAGAAGCATAAAGTTCTTGCCATTCAGGTCTTTCACTTGCTTGGCTAGAGTTACACCAAGATACTTTATTATTTGTGGCTATTGTGAAGGATATTGTTTCCCTAATTTCTTTATCAGCTTGTTTGTCATTTGTATACAACAGGGGTACTGATTTTTAAAAAGTGAGTTTTGTACCCAGCCACTTTGCTGAAGGTGTTTATCAGCTGTAGGAGTTCCATGGCAAAATTTCGATGGTCACTTATGGATACCATCATATCATCTGCAAATAGCAATACGTTGACTTCTCTCTTTGCAGTGTGTATATCCCCTTGATCTCCTTTAGTTGTCTTATTGCTCTAAATAGCAATATAATGCTCTTAAAGTACTATATTGAAGAGATATGAAGAGAATGAGAAGCCTTGTATAGTCCCTGATTTTAGTGGAACTACTCTAAGTTTTTCTCCACTTAATTTGATGCTGGCTGGAGGCTTGCTGTATATTGCCGTTATTGTGTTTAGGTATGCGCCTTGTATCCCTGATCACTCCAAGACTTTCAACATGAAGGGGTGTGTATGTTGCCAAGGGCTTTTTCAACATCTAAGAAATGATCATATGTTTTTTCTTTGAGTTTTTTTGTATGGTGGACTGTGTTGACAAATTTTCATATATGGAACCACGCCTACATCCCTGGGATGAAACCTACTTGATCGTGGGGGATTGTGTATTTGATGTGTTATTGGATTTGGTTTGTGAGTATTTTATAAATACTAATAAAAATTAAAATTATTTTATTTTTGCATCAATGTTGCTAGGGGAAATTGGTCTGAAATTCTCTTTCTTTGTTGAGTATTTATGTGGTTTAGGTATCCAGGTGACTGTGGCCTCATAGAAAGAGTTTGCCAATGTTCCTTC
This sequence comes from Acomys russatus, assembly GCF_903995435.1. Lineage (NCBI taxonomy): Eukaryota > Metazoa > Chordata > Mammalia > Rodentia > Muridae > Acomys > Acomys russatus. Next base: position 41,081,881 of record NC_067157.1, on the reverse strand, counting down.
TGCTTCTATTTTATGAAATAGTTTGAGGAGTATTTGTTTTTATCTCTTCTTTGTTAATCTGGTAAAATTCTGGACTAATACCATCTGGGTCTGGGTTTTTTGTTTGTTTTTGTTTTTGTTTTTGTTTTGCATGGGAGATTCTTAACAGCTAGTTCTATTTCCTCAGGGGTTATAAGACTATTTAAATGTTTTACCTAATCTTGATTTAACTTTGCTAAGTAGACTCTATCAAGAAAATCATACATTTCATTTAGATTTTCCAATTTTGTATAATAAAGGTTTTTGAAGTAAGACCTAGAGATTCATCAGATTTTCTCAGTGTCTGTTGTAATGCTCCCCTTTTAACTTTTAATTTTGTTAATTTGGGTTTTGTCTCTGCCTTTTAACTAGTTTGGCTAAGGGTTTGTCTATCTTGTTGATTTTCTCAAAGAACCAGCTCTTGGTTTCATTGATTCCTTGTATTGTTCTTTTTGTTTCTGATTTATTGATTTTGGCCCTGAGTTTGATTATATCCTGTTTTTTTTTTTTTTTTTTTTTTTTTTTTAAGTATAAGTTTGTGGTTTCTTTGACGACTCAGTTGTGTCATGTGAACGTATTTTTTTGTTGTTGTTTTGGTCCCAAATATGAGATGTGGGAGTGTTTTCTTCCACTGAAGGAAACTGGGTTAGTAGAAAACAGACCCATGAGAAGGCACATTATATTTTGCTGGAAGCTGCTCTTGTGAGAGGGCACATGTTGTCTGGTGCAAGGAACATGGTTTTTGCAAAAACCATCTTGTGTGGACTCTGAGAGGAGAAATACAGAACCCCACAGTGAGACATCACTTTTGCATTGCTACATTTTGTAATGGTTTACATTGCTTCACTAGTCTTTGTTCTTCGACACTTCTTTGTAGAGAGAAATGCTCCAGAGAACTTCTTGTGGCACTGTGGCTGAGTCTGCTGCTGATTTGGTGGGATATTGCCAATTCTGTTGGATTGTGCAACTGCTACTGATTCGTGTTGCTGTTTGGTGTTTGACTGGACTGCTGGTATCCTGACAATGGTGAGTGAAGTCACCCTAACGAAGTACATATAAAAAGGTACAAATCCTTCATCGCTATTAACTTCATTCTCTCCTTACCTCTGGTCAGTAGGTTAGAAGGGAGGTTGAAGCATTTAAGAACCTAAATAAAGTAGGTTTCTGAAAAATCTAGGACTACATATTTTCCTTTTTGGTGTGTTTCCTTCATTTTTTTTCTCTAGAGCTTCCAGGTGTGCTGTTAAGTTGATAGTTTGAGATATCTCTATTTTTTTTTTTTTTAAAATAAGGACACTTAGTGCAATTAACTTTCCTCTTAACACTGCTTTCACGGTGACCAGTAAGTTTGGGAGGTATGCTGTGCCTTCATTTTTATTGAATTTTAGGAAATCTTTAATTTCTTTATTTCTTCCTTGAAGAATGATGCAGTAGACCTTAAGTAGAGAGCTATTCAGTTTCCACAGGTGTGTAGGCTTTTTGTTGGTTCTGTAGCTGTTGAAATTCAGCTTTAATCCATCGTGATTTGATAAAATTCAAGGGACTATTTCAATTTTCTTATATCTCTTGTGGTTTGCTTTGTGAATTACTATGTGGTCAATTTTGGAGATGGTTTCATGAGGATTTGAGAAGAAAATATATTCTTTTGTGTTTGGGTGAGAAGTTCTGTAGATAGCCATTAGGCCCTTTGGTTCATGACATCTGTTAGTTTCATTATTTCTGTTTACTTTCTATCTTGATAACCTGTCTATTGGTGTGAGTGGGGTGTTGAAGTCTCCTACTATTAATGTGTGGGTTTCAATGTGTGATTTAAGGTTTAGTTGTGTTTCCTTTACAAATGTGGGTGCCATTGTATTTGGGGACATAGAAGTTCCGAATTGAAATGTCATCTTTTCAGTTTTCCTTTGATGAGTATGAAGTGTTTTTCCCCATCTCTTTGATTAATTTTGGTTGAAAGTCTACTCCAGCTTTGCTTCTTAGGTCTTTTTGCTTGGAAAACTTTTTTCAGGCCTTTTAGATAATGTCTATTTTTGTTTCTCAAGTGTGTTTCTTATATGCAGTACAGTATGCATGGGTCTTGTTTAAACATCTATTTTGTTAGCCTGTATCCTTTCATTGGGGAATTGAGTCTATTGATGTTGAGAGATATTAATGACCAATGAGCATTAGTTTCTGTTATTTTGATGTTAGTGGTGGTAGTATGTACATGTGCTACTCTTATTTTGGTTTTGCTGCACTGGAGTTATTTATTGCTTATCTTTTCTTGCATGGAGTTAACCTCGTTGAGTTGGCATTTTTCTTCTAGTATCTTCTGCAGGTCTGGATTTGTACATAGATATTGTTTAAATTTGGCTTGGTCATGGATTATCTTGTTTTCTCCATCTATACTGATTGAAAATTGTGCTGACTATAGTAGTCTGGACTGACATCTGTGCTGTCCTAAGGTCTTCAAAATGTCTGCTCAAGACTTTCTGTCTTTTAGAGTCTCTGGTGAAAAGTCAGGGGTAATTCTGATAGGTCTGCCTTTATGTGTTACTTGGCCTTCTTCCTTTGAGGCTTTTACTATTCTCTTTGTTCTGTACATTTTAGTATTTTGACTATTATGTAGTGGGAGGATTTTCTTTTCAGGTCTAATCTATTTAGTGTTCTTTAAGCCTCTTGTATGATTATAGGCATCTCTTTCTTAGGTTGAGAAAATTTTCTTCTTTAATTCTGTTGAAAATATTTTCTGGTCTTTGGAGCTGGGAATCTTCTTTTTTTCTATTCCTATTACTCCCGGGTTTCATCTTTTCATAGTGTTTCTGTTTTCTTGAATGTTTTGTGTCAGGATTTTTTTAAATTTAACATTTTATTTGACGGAAGTATCAATTTTTCAATTGCATCGTCAATGCCTGAGATTCTCTCTTCCATATTTTGCAGTCTGTTGGTGATGCTTACCTCTGTAGATCCTGTTCTCTTCCCTAAATTTTCTCTCTCTAGGATTCCCTTAGTTCATGTTTTCTTTATTGTTCTATTTACATTTTCAGGTCTTAAACTATTTTATTCATTTCCTTCAGCTGTTTGATTGTATTTTCCTGTATTTCTTTTTTTTTTTTAAATTTATTCTTGTTACATCTTAATGTTTATCCCATCCCTTGTATCCTCCCATTCCTCCCCCCCCCCCACATTTTCCCATTATTCCCCTCCCCTATGACTGTTCCTGAGGAGGATTACCTCCCCCTATATTTTCTCATAGGGTATCAAGTCTCTTCTTGGCTACCTGCTGTCCTTCCTCTGAGTGCCACCAGGTCTCCCCCTCCAGGGGACATGGTCAAATGTGAGGCACCAGAGTACGTGAGAAAGTCATATCACACTCTCCACTCAACTGTGGAGAATATTCTGACCATTGGCTAGATCTGGGAAGGGGTTTAAAGTTTACCTCCTGTATTGTCCTTGGCTGGTGCCTTAGTTTGAGCGGGACCCCTGGGCCCAAATCTGCCTATCATATTGTTCTACTTGTAGATTTCTAGGACCCTCTGTATCCTTTTATTTTGCTATTCTCCCATGCGTCTCTCATTTAGAGTCCCAATAGGATGCCTTCCCCTCTGTCCCAGTTTCCTGGTAAGTGAAGGCTTTCGTGGGACATGCCCCTTGGGCTAGTATGCAGATATAAGTGAGTATATACCATTTGATTCTTTCTGCTTCTGGGTTAACTCACTCATTATGATCATTTCTAGCTCAATCCATTTATCCACAAATTTCGGGAATTCCTTGTTTTTAACAGCTGAGTAGTATTCCATAATGTATATGTACCACAGTTTCTTTATCCATTCTTCTACTGAGGGACACTTAGGCTGTTTCTGTGATCTGGCTATTATGAATAAGGCTGCTATGAACATGGTTGAGCAAATTTTCTTGTTGTGTGCTGGAGCATCTTCTGGGTATGTTCCAAGGAGTGGAATAGCTGGGTCTTGAGGAAGCCCTATTCCCATTTTTCTGAGATAGCACCAGATAGCTTTCCAAAGTGGCTGTACTAGTTTGCATTCCCACCAGCAATGAAGGAGTGTTCCTCTCTCCCCACATCCTTGCCAGCAGGTGGTGTCGCTTGAGTTTTTGATCTTAGCCATTCTGATGGGTGTAAGATGGAATCTCAGAGTTGTTTTGAGGGAATTATTTGTTTCCTCCTCAAAGGCTTCTATCATCTTCATAAGAATAGATCTCAGGTCATTTTCTTGTGTTTCAGTTGTGTCATATCTAGGGCTTGCTGTAGTAGGATAACTGTGCCATATTGTCCTAGCTCCTGTTCATTGTGTTCTTATGCTAGCCTTTAGCTATCTGGTTGTCCCTAGTGTTGGCTGGTCACTCTGGTGCCTGCTGCACTTCTCAGGAAGGTGAGAAGAATCCTGGGCCAAAGGCCTCAGTTCCTGCTGAGGTCTGGCTGCATTCCTTGGGATGGTATGTGGCACCATGGGCCAATGGCTAGCTCTCAGGGCACAGCTTGAAGTGCTCCTCTACTAGATATATCCCAGTTGTACCTACAACCAGGGGACTGGTGGTGTGTGTGTGTGTGTGTGTGTGTGTGTGTGTGTGTGTGTGTTAAGATCTATCCAGCATGATTCTGAGGTCCAGCTGGTCTGCTCAGGAAGTCAGGTAGGTCACTGTGGAAGTTGGAACCAGGAAGGCAGGTAGAGCTGTGAACCACAGGCAGGGATGTGCGTCCCTTGATCCCAGAGCCATCCTCTGGAAGGTGGGTAGTTCTAGGGGGCTGGCAGCTGTAGGGCTACATGTTCATTTCACAGTGACAGAAGTTAGCCTCCCTCTACCCAGATACCATGAGAGCTGGGTGCTGCCATCTTGGAAAGCCCTAGAACTAGATTCTTAATTGCATGCAATATCTAGATAGGATCCTATACTTGTTGGTTTTGTGTGTATCATCAAAGAATCTTTAAAATAACAAAAACATGTTTAAATGCCATATTCTGTAGGTCTCTGAGGCTTTGGAAGACCTTATATAACTATTTTACCTCATATATCTGTAGAATAATATCTATCTGATAAACCTAGGATATATAGTCTTGTAATAAAAATAGACTAGTAATTGACATGACCATAATTTGATCATCTAACTACAATCTTACATTACTTAGTTATCCTCCACAGCCTGAAATACAACTTTCAAGGTATTGGAAGTAAATCTTGTATTATAATTGAGTTGTATGGGTACAATACCTCATACTAGAGTAGAAATAGATAATATTGTGAAGAATAGTTTTAAATTTGAATTATATACCAATGTATGAAAATTAAGCTTATTTTGCATCAATACACAAAATTTCTATACAAATGAATTAAAAATAGCCTTATTTGTGAGTAACAATTAAGACCTTAAATTGAGGAGTAGATTCAATAATCTACTTTTTCTTCTATCATCACTATATATTTGTATGTCCCCCTTCTTTCTTTTCAACCATTATCTTCATACCTATGGGGAAAAAAAGATAAAGGAAAAGAGAGACATCCCTGTTTCCCACTTTGTTTTCTCTCTGTATAGGACAAATAATAACTTATAGCCAACTCTCAATGAAAATAAGTATAATCCAAAAGAGCAAACAAAAACCTACCCAACTAGCCTTTAGGGAAATGGGGCATTGTCCACTTAAGATTTCTTCCATGTGATTTGGGGTGAATAATATCTTTGTAGGTGCTCAAATATAATTGGGAAAAATGGCTAATCATGGCAGGAATTTGTGGTATCATTTCTAAATGTTGAGAAATCACAGGCTTAATAGGAGTCCTGTGTGGGACAATCTGAAATGCTGGACCAATTGGGATCAAAGGCTTTCTTAAAAGCTGTCCTTGGAGTTGTCCTGTTCTGATGAGAAACAGCACCTGAAGCACCTGGGGCTGGAACATGAAGGATACAGAATGTCAGTGTCCAGCATGATAAAACGAATCAATCCTGTCAGGTCTGATCCAGCGTCAATGTCTGGTCCTTTTGTTCTGAAAACGTATAACTTCTTAGAAGTATTATACAATCCTAAAATTATAAATGTATGAGGTGCGCATGTTGCATGGAACAATTAAGGCTGGTTGTCTGAATAGAAGTAAGACATCTTCCGATCTTCATTCACGCCATATGAAGAATGGCATCTAATAAGTTACAGGTATTCTATGACCAACAAGAAGCCTTGTCTATGCATAGACATTCATGTCTCAGACAGTCTGAGCTATTTCCATGTAGTCAGATTAGCAATATAAGTTACCTGCTTGTTCTGCAATTTTAATTCTTTACATCCCGATTCTAGCCCCCTCTCTCATCACCTCCCTCCCTCATCCATCTCCCTTCCTCCCCTAGTCCTCAGAAAGGGGATCCCTCCTCCCCTAACATCTGACCTCAGCCTACCAAGTGTATCTGTATTACCTGTGTCCTATTCCTCTGTGGTCTGTCAAGGCCACCATGCCAGGGAGGAAGAGATCAATGTTGGGAGGCCAGAGTCCATGTCAGAAGTAGTCCCTACTGCCCATATTGTGGGACCCACAAGGAGACTGTGCTATCTATCTACTACATCTGAGCAGAGGGTCTAGGTCCACATAATATGTGGACCTTGGTTTGTGTATCAGTCTCTGTATTGCAGTGTGGTTATCCTATATTAAGTGGCTAATATCGGTTTATGAGTGAGTATATACTATGTGTGTCTTTCTGGGTGTGTGTTTCATCACTCATGATTGTCTCTAGCTCCATCCATTTGTCTGCAAATTTCAAGATTTACTTGTTTTTTTATAGCTGAATAGTATTCCACCGTGTAAATGAATCATATTTTCTTTATTCATTCTTCGGTTGAGGGACATCTAGGTTGTTTCAAGATTCTGGCTATTATGAACAAGGCTCCTATGGACACAGTTGAACAAATCTCCTTGTTGTATGGCAGAGCATCTTTAGGGTATATGCACAGGAGTTGTATGGTTGGTCTTGAGGTAAATTAATTCCCAAATTCTTACGATAGTGCCAGATTGATTTCCAAAGTGGTTGTACAAGTTTGCATTGCTACAAGCAACAAAGGAGTGTTTCCCTTTCTCTGCATCCTTGGCAGCATGTGCTGTCACTTGAATTTTTTATCTCAGCCATTCAGATAGGCATAAGATGGAATCTCAGAGTTGTTTTGATTTACATTTTCCTGATGACTAGGAATTTTGGGCGTTTCTTTAACTGTTTCTCAGCCACTCGATATTCCTCTGTTGAGAATTCCCTGTTTAGCTCCATACCCCATTTTCAATAAGGATATTTGATTTTGTGGTGTTTAATTTCTTTAATTCTTTATATATTTTGGATATTAGCCTTTTGTTAGATGTAGGGTTAGTGAAGATCTTTTCCCAGTCTGTAGGATGTTTTTTTTTTTTTTCTGATGACTATTTCCTTTGCCTTACAGAAGCTTTTCAGTTTCCTGATGTCCCACTTACTAATTGTTGACCTTAGAGCATAGGCTGTTGGTGTTCTGTTCAGGAAGTTGTCTCCTATGCCAATGAGCTCAAGGCTTTTCCCCACCTTTTCTTCTAACATATTTAGGGTGTCTGGTTTTAAGTTGAGATCTTTAATCCATTTGGACTTTAGTTTTGTGCATAGTGATAAATATGGGTCTATTTGCATTTTTCTACATGTATCCACCCAGTTAGAACAGCACCATTTGTTGAAGATGCTATATTTTTTCCATCGTATGGATTTGGCTTCTTTGTCAAAAGTCAAATGCCCATAGGTGTGTGCTTTCTTTCTGGGTCTTCCATTCAATTCCACTGATCATCCAGCCTATTTCCATGCCAGTACTGTGGTGTTTTTATTATTATTGCTCTATAGTACAGCTTGAGATCCAGGATGGAGATTCCTCCAGAAGATCTTTTATTTTATAGGATTGTTTTAGCTATTCTGGGTTTTTGATTTTCTATATGAATTTGAGAATTGACCTTTCAAGGTCTGTAAAGAACTGTCTTGGAATTTTGATGGGAATTGCATTGAATATGTAAATTGCCTTTGGTAAGATGGACATTTTTATTATGTTGATTCTCCTGATCCATGAATATGGGAGATATTTCCATCTTCTGATATTTTCTTCAATTTGTTACTTTAGAGAATTGAAATGTTTTTCATGTAAGTCTTTCACTTGCTTGTTTAGAGTTACACCAAGATACTTTATATTATTTGTGGCTATTGTGAAGGGTATAATTACTCTGATTCCTTTCTCAGCCTCTTTGTCATTTGTATAGAGCAGGGTTACTGATATTTTCTGTTGACTTTGTATCCAGCCTCTTTGCTGAAGTTGCTTGTCAGGTGCAGGAGTTCCTTGGCAGAATTATTAGGGTCATTTATGTATACTATCATGCCATCTGCAAATAGTGGTAGTTTGACTTCTTCCTTTCCTATTTGTATCCCCTTGATCTCCTTTTGTTGTCTTACTGCTCTAACTAGGATTTCAAGTACTATACTGAAGAGATATGGAGACACTGGACAGCTTTATTTTGTCCCTGATTTCAGTAGAATTGATTTAGGTTTCTCTCCACTTAGTTTGATGTTGCCTATAGGCTTGATGTATATTGTTTTTATTATGTTGAGGTTTGTGCCTTGTATCCCTGCTTTCTCTAAGACTTTAAACTTGAATGGGTATTGGATTTTGTCAAATGCTTTTTTTTGGCATCTAAGGAGATGATCATGTGTTTTTTCTTTCAGTTTACTTATATGATGAATTACATTGATGGATTTCCACATATTGAACCACCCTTCATGCCTGGAATGAAGCCTACTTGGTCATGGTGAATGGTATTTTGATGTCTTGGATTCAGTTTGCAAGTATTTTATTGAATATTTTTGCATCAATGTTCATAAGAGAAAATGGTCTGAAATTATCTTTTTTTGTTGAGTCTTTCTGTGATTTAAGTATCAAGGTGACTGCCCTTATAGCTTGGTGATGTTCCTTCTTTTTCTGTTTTGTAGAATAGTTTAAAGAGAATTGGTATTAGCTCTTCTTTGAAGGTCTGGTAAAATTCTGGCCTGAATCCATTGGGCCCTGAGCTTTTTCTAGTTGGGAGACTTTTGGTGACTGCTTCAATTCCTTCAGGCTATATACAACTATTTTTACATGTTTTCTTGATCTTGACTCAATTTTGGTAGTTGGTGTCTATCAAGAAAAGTGTCCTTTTCATTTAGGTTTTCAAATTTGTGGCTTATAGGCTTTTGAAGTATGACCTAATGATTCTTTGTATTTCTTCAGTGTCTGTTGTTATATCTCCATTTTCATTTCTGATTTTGTTGAATTGGTTACTCTCCCTTTGCCTTTTAGATAGTTTCACTAAGGGTTTGTCTATCTTGTTAATTTTCTCAAAGAATCAGATCTTGGTTTTATTGATTCTTTGAATTGTTCTCCTTGTTTCTAATGCATGGATTTCAGCCTTGAGTTTAATGATTTCCAGCCATCTCCCCCTCTTTGGCAAGTATGCTTCTTTTTGCTCTAGAGCTTTCAGGTATGTTGTTAAGTTGCTAGTATGGAATCTCTACAGTTTCTTTATAAGTCACTTAGTGCTAGGGACTTTTCTCTTAGCACTGCTTTCATTGTGTCCCATAAGTTTGGGTATGTTTGCTCTCATTTTCATTGAATTATAGGAAGTTTTTAATTTCTCTTTTTTATTTTGTTTCTTACCTAGATTTCACTGAGTAGGCAGTTATTAATTTTCCATGAATTTGTAGGCGTTCTGTTGTTTCTGTTGTTATTGAATTCCAGCTTTAATCTAGGGTGGTCTGATAAAATGCAGGGAAATATTTTGATCTTTTTGTATATGTTGAGATTTGCTTTGTGACCAAGTATATGGTCGATTTTGGAGAAGGTTCCCTGATGTGCTGAGAAGAAGGTGAATTCTTTTTGTTCGGGTGAAAAATTTTTTTTTTGCTTTTTTGTTTTTTGTTTTTTGAGACAGAGTCTCTCTGTGTTAGCCTTGGCTCTCCTGGACTCGCTTTGTTGACCAGGCTAGCCTCAAACTCACAGAGATCTGCCTGTCTTTGCCTCCCGAGTGCTGGGATTAAAGGTGTGTGCCACCATGCCCAGCCAGGTGAAAATTTTGTATATATCGGTTAGGTCCATTTGATTCATGACATCTATTAGTTTCATTGTTTCTCCATTTAGTTTCCCCCATGATGATCTATCTGTTGGGGAGAGTGGGGTGTTGTAGTTTCCCACTATTAAAATGTGGCATTTGATGTGTGATTTAAGCTTTAGTAATGTTTCTTTTATGAATGTGGGTGCTTCTGTATTTGGGGCATAGATGTTCAAAATTGAGACATCATCTTGGTATATTTTTGCTTTGACAAGTATGAAGTGTCCTTCTCCTTTTCTTTTGATTGGTTTTGGTTGAAAGTCTATTTTATTAGCTACTAGAATAGCTACTCCAGCTTGTTTCTTGGGTCTGTTTGCTTGGAATACCTTTTCCTAGCCTTTTACCCTAGGGTAAGGTTTATTTTATTGCTGAGATACGTTTCTTGTATGAAACAGATTGATGGGTCCTGTTTTCACATCCTTTCTGTTAGCCTGTTTCTCTTCATTAGGGAGTTGAGGCCATTGGTGTTCAGTAATATTTATGACTAGTGGCTATTGCTTCCTATTATTATGATGTTCGTGGTGGTAGAGTGTGTGTGTGAGCTTCCTTTCTTTTGTTTTTGTGGATGTAGGGTTATTTATTTCCTTTGTTTTCCTGTGTAAAGTTACCTTCCTTACATTGGAGTTTTTCTACTATCTTCTGTAGAGCTGTATTTCTGTTTAGAGATTGTTTGAACTTGGTTTTGTAATGGAATATATTGTTTTCTCCATCTATGGTGATTGAAAATTTTGCTGGGTATAGTAGTCTGGGGTTGGCATCTGTGGTCTCTTAGTGTCTGGATGACATCAGTTCAGGCCCTTCTAGCTTTCATAGTCTCCGTTGAGAAATCAGGTATAATTCTAATAGATTTGCCTTTATATATGACTTGGACTTTTTTTCTTGTAGCTTTTAATATTCTTTGTTCTGTGCATTTAATGTTTTGATTATTATGTATATCCTGTTTGGGTCCAATCTATCTGGAGTTCTGTAGGCTTCTTGTATATCTGTGGGCATTTCTTTCTTTAGGTTAGGGAAATTTTCTTATATGATTTTTAAAAAAAAATATTTTCTGGCCCTTGCAGTTAGGAGTCTTCTTTTTCTTCTATCCCTATGATTCTTAGGTTTGGTCTTTTCATAGTGTTCCATATTTCTTGGATATTCTGTGTCAGGGGCTTTTTAGAGTTAACATTTTCTTGACTGCTATATCAATTTCTTCAGTCATATCTTGTATTCCTGATATTCTTTCTTTTATCTTTTGAATGTTGTTAGTAATGCTTGTATCTATAGATACTGTCTTATTCTCTACGGTTTTCATATCCTGGATTATCTCAGATTGTGTGTTCTTCATAGCTTGTATCTATATTTTTAGGTACTGAAACATTTTATCCATTTCCTTCTCCTGTTTCATTGTAATTTCTTTAAATGATTTGCTCAATTCTTTCATCTCTTTCTTTGTGTATTCCTGTTCTAGTTTGAGGGATTTGTTTTCCTCCTTTAAGTGTCTATCATTTTCACAAACTCAGATTTGAAATCCTTCTCTTGTGCATCACCTATGATGGCATCTTCAGGGCTTGTTGTGGTAGTGGGAATGCTTGTTTCTGGTCATATCAAATGGTTCTGGGGACTGTTGCTTGTGTTCTTATGCTGGCCTCTTCCTATTGTGATGTCTCTGGTTGGAGTGTGTGCACAGTGCCTGTTTAGACCTCAGAAGTTTCTGTGGATTTGCTAGAAGACCTAAGGTCAGATCCACTAGTGTTCCTGATTGTGGTGTCTGATAGGTGCTAGAACTCAAGACTCTGGTGTTTTTGCAGGGCCTCGATTTACACTTGCATGGGCATGCAGTAGCTGATTGGTCCCCCAGATGATTTCTTTGTCTTTTCTGGGTGACCTGAAGTCAAATCCACTTGTGTTCATGACTGTCATGTCTTCTCAGTGCTAAAACCCACAATCACAGGCTAGCTCTGTCCCCCAGGGTGTTCAAGAGCTGCCCAGCCAGGAGTGTGGCACTAGACTTCAGATATGCCCCCATTTCTGTGTGGAGCCAGACATTGTGGTTTTGCCAGGTGGCTGGAGGCCAGACTCAGCTATGCTCTGTACAATTTGGACCCCTCATCCCTGTGGGTCATGAGAACTGGTGTTTTGTGGTTCTTAGATCAGTCTTTGGGTTGCTGAATAGTCACTGTTGTTCTCACACGGGTCAGTAGACATCTGAAAGGATTTTCCCCAGAGAAAAACTTTCCACACCTCTGTGGTGTCCACGTGGCTTTCAGGCAGAAGGAGGCCTCTGAGGCCTGGAAGCTGGCAGAGGGAGGAACCAACAGAGGGAGTTATCAGTTTGCTTTTAAACTAATAATCTCTGTTTTGTTGATTTGAATGAGACTGCCTGTCAAATACCTAATTCAGAAGGACCACCGGTTCTCAGATGCCATTTCTGGTAGAAAACGTTACATCAAAGGAGTTTAGTTTCTGGTAAGATGTAGAACAAGAAGTGGATTTATGCAACTGGTTGTAAAGGAAAAATAGAAAACTGTATATTCAAACTTTATTTTCCCTCGGCAGTTAAAAAGCATGTTCTGTTCATGCAGAGGACTGAGTTCAGTTTTTCCATGTAGACTGATTGGCTCACAACTACCTGTAACTATAGCTTAGGAAATATCTGAAACCTCTGGCCCCCACAAATACCTGCACCCATATGCACATGCATGTGTGCACACACACTTACACATGCAATTCACACTTAAAAACAAAACAAGTATATATTCTTACATCACTAGCAGACAAAATCTTACAAAAAACTTTCTGCCCCCTCTCTGTCTTTTTCCACCTTTTCGCCTCCTCTTCTGAAATAATCCCTGTGCAGAAGTTGTTTTGTGGTTATATTCACAGGAACTGGGCTCCACAACTTTTCATTTGATTGGTTGTGGTAGTCTCCATCTATAAACAGGGAAATCCTACAAGCCCTCAAACCTACACAAAGAATTATAGGCAACCAAAGAGTTCTGAGAGAGAAAGAAATAATCTTCCTCAGGAACTATCACATCAATTGCTTATCCAATACCAAAAGGTTAGTGTTGAAAATATACATACAAGTAACATTATACAGACTGGACAGTTATATTTATTTATTTATTTAGGAATTTATATGGATATATCTATACATATATGTATGTAACAAAATTACTAAAAGCAAACAAGCAAAGAAATAGGCATGAAGTTGAAAGAGAACAGGGAGGAGTATATGGGAGGATTTTGGCAGGAAGAAAGGGTAAAATGATGTAATAATATTACTTCTTTAAAAATTAAAAATACAAATATTATTTTTTTTAATTGCAAAATGAAGAGTAGGGGAAGTGCTTCTGAGGGCAATAGTAAGTTCTGAATTTGAATCCCCAGGCTACATAAAAGCGGGCATGTCCACACGCAACCCTAGTATTCAGGTAGGTGGAGACAGACAGATCCCAGGAGCTTACTGGTTATCCAGCCCATCCAAAAGAGCAAGCTTCAGGTTCAGCGAGACTCTGTCTCAAAAAGTAATGGGGAGAGAGAAATAGAGGAAGACACCCAAATGCCATCTTATAGCCTCTATTTGTATTCACATGGGCATGTCCACTTATACATACATGCGCGTAAATACTCACATTTGCACATGCACTCAGAACAAATCAGAAAAAAAAAAAATCAACAAAAGAATCGAAAACCAAGTGGGAGAGTGACCTTCGGGAAATGGAAAACAAATGATGTGAATATATAACCATTGTGATTCAAAACATTAGCAAAGTACCAGCTTATGGTGCAGAGAATGGAAACTGAATTTGTCATATTAGTAACTTTGAGAAGTCAATGTGGAGAGCTGATAAGAACTACGCAGCCAGAGTTTCCAGCACTGAGTAGAAGGAGATAGAACAATGTACACAAAGGTGTGTGTGTGTGTGTGTGTGTGTGTGTGTGTGTGTGTGTGTGTATGAAATATATATGAATAATAATATATAGAAATACATATGAAATATATATGAAAAGAACTACCCCAAACAATGAAAAGTGTCAGGGCTGTGCTCATTTTTGCTCATGCCTTTTGGTATCCATGTACACCTCCACCGAGTGTGTGCCTATAGGAGAAATTACTGAGTGGGTATGCACATCTTACCTACTGTGTTGGTGCTAGTTTATGCTCCCACCAATGACTCCACTTTCCTGCATCCTCTTTAGTGCTTATGTATTCCACTGCTTCTAGTTTGTTCCTTCTAGTGGGTGTATAATGTTATCTCACCTGCTTTCCTTATTACTATGGAATTGAATTCCTTTTATATATTTACATGACCATTATGATATTAACCACTAAAGTAGATCATAAAAAACAATTCCTTATTATACTGAATTAAAAGGCTTTTCTATGATGCTTTGCAACATATGTAAACACCTCCTGCTTACAGGGAAGTCTTTATCAGAGTTATTTGACTATTTGGGAAACCTCCACTAAAGATCTAAAAATCTAGGAGGAAAATCTCTATTTAGTAAACAGATACATAAAAGCCTTACTAGTTGTTCTCACTAGTGATAACTTGCTAATTTAAAGAAGTCTGCTGAGGTACTAATAGCTGGTGGGGAGAGAATCCTGAGAGGAGGTTCTCAACCTTCCTAATGTTTAGACCTTTTAATACAGTTCCTCATGTTGTGGTGGTCTCCCATCCTTAAAATTATTTTCATTGCTACTTCATAATTGTAATTTTGCTACTGTTATGAATTTTAATGCAAATATATGATATACAACACCTCCCCCCCACACACACACAAGGAGTTGTAACCCACAGGTTAAGAACCACTGCCTTAAAAGAATCCAGTTGCAAAGTGATCCCTGAAGCAGCCCATGTTGCTTCTGAACTTGTTGTTTCTGAACAGAAACTTGCTGTTTCTGACTTTCATGTGTGACCAACACCCCTCACCAAGGGAGACCCTAGATAAACAAAGTAGAGTTACATGATTTTGGAAAGTTTAGTTTTGCAAAATTAGAATAAATAACACAGTTCTCCATCAACTTTAAATAACGCTTCTATGTAAATAGAAATAAGACGACATTGAGGGGGCATCTGGTCGAACAAAAATAGTCTGCACATGGCCCAGTGAAAATTAGCTCTCATGAAGAGTTGGCTAATTATTTTTTATTTGGTGCTGACATTCCTGAAATACCTCTACCACCTGAGGCTTTACGCTTGACTTTTCTCAAACTGCATGATTTAAGTATTTAGAAAATTGAAGTGGGTGTCTAAATATGTCATGAGCAGAATTCTGATGAACATAGTCTGTAAGACACAGTAGGCCTGAAAAGTGTGAATGGCTGCCATTACATGTCATGACCGTATGGACCACAGTCTATGAAATACCCCACAGAAAAGAAATCACCTCCATCCAAACATGCACAAATTTTCATGAGGCCCATAGCTTTTCATGGCAATTCTGATGCCACTCTGTTGGGGAGAACTCATGGTGACTCATGTGCTGGATGCCCCAGGCAGTGTTTTAAGACAGCACGAGGAGCTTTGCCTAGACATTGTCTACTAAAAACACAGGGGAAGAATTCTGTTGACTTTCCAATTTTGAGTCTTTGCGTTATGGCTATGTGCCTGATTTTCTATTCAAGTAAGATAGCCAATGATTTGAAGAGCAGGCAACCAGAGCCTGTGACAGGGAGGCTGCTTTTGCCCCAGATGTAATGGAGTATACTGAGCACCAGTGCTTCTTTTCCATTCAAAGAAGTCAGTGATGCTATGAGCACTTAGTGAAGCACCTGGCATATTATTAGCACTTCCATTTGTGTTAACCTCTCATTCGCCACAATGGCTATGCAAGTTAGGCACTATTAACTCACTGTTCGGGTACAGAAATTGAGAAGTAAAGCAGATAAATCCCTCTCTGCTTTCTTCTGCATGGCTGGGCAAGACACTCATTTCCTTAAGTCTCTGGACACTCTCCATTGTAGGCATTATTTAAAAATTAGTTATATGGTAGGTTTCTAAAGTTTGTGTGATCAGAAAGTACCAGTAGTTAAATGTACAAAACACATGGCTGATGAAGGAATACTTCATTATAGAAGAGATTTTTTTTCCCAATATGTTTTAAAACAAAAACTCTTAAGTTAAAACCAAGGAATGGAAAGTGATTTCTATACTGTACTTACTTCAACTAATTAATATTGTGGAATGGTCGTTCTGTGCCTCCTATGTAGAAAAAAACATAAGCTATATAAACATAATATGTATTTATACATACAATGCATATATGTACTGTCTATATTACACAAATACACTTCTTGTTATAAGGGCTTGTAGAAAATTAAACAGGACAGGAAGACTTTTCTATAAGAGTGTGGGTTGGAATGTAAATTAGTATAAGCTTTATGGAAACAATGTAAAGGCTCCCGTAAAAACTAAGAACAGAATTACCATATGATGCAGTGACCCAGCCTGTGAATCTATAGCCACAGGAACCAAAATCACTATGTTTAAGGCATTCTTATGTTAGCTGCAGCGTTAGTCATGACAGACACATTTTAGAATGAGGTCATGTCCATCAGGGAATCAGTGGGTAAACAAAAAGTGGTATCAGCCTTAAAAACAGTGAAGTCAGTCTGGTCACGTGCATGAAGGCTGGAGGAGACCCAGAAAGACAACTACGGAAGCGTATCATGTCATGTGAACTCTAAAATTGGAATTTAACTTCTACTAGTAGTAAGCAGAATGAAGGCTACTAAAGGCTGAGGAGAGAGTGTAGTGGGGAGAAGTTGTTGCTCTTACTCAGTGTGCTGTTTCAGGCTGACATGAGGGATATGTTTAGAAATCTGGTGTACAGCAAGGTGACTATAGTCAATAACCATGTACAGCATAGTCCACAATGACTGAGAGTAATTTTCAATGCCTAACAAATAAAAAATGGCAGGTAAGGGAAACAATGCATATTTAATTCACCAAGATTACTCATTCAACATTGAAAATGTGTATCAAAATATGATGCGTCTCATATTTATATACAGTAATGACTTGTAAGTCATTAAAATGAAAAAATGGCTCAGCGTGAGACAAGTCCTTAAGGAATTTTGATGTGTGTACTTTTGTGGTAAGTATTGCGTCTGTCTTTCACATCCTTCAGTCTAATCCTTTGTTATATTTGCTCTGGCATTTGTTCCTCAGAGTCTGTTTTTGTCCTCGCTCTTGGCCTTGGAATTTTGTATATTTAGAATGGACCTTATGATGGCTGGCACAGTTGCTGTTTATCATCATAAGGTTTATTTAAAGTTTCATGTATTCTGCCCCCCCCCCTGTAAGTATTTAACTTGTACACAGTGTTATTAACATTTTAAACATTGAAACTGATTGAAATGAAATTTGCATTTGAGAAAACAGAATGCTAGGGAAAGCTATAAAAAGCAAGCTAGGGATAAGCTATCCACTCGCTTACTCAGGTAGTAAACTGATAAAAGTATAATGGCCGCCTGAACTCAGAAATGACTAACAGGAGCGGGCATGGTAGAAAAGCAGCAGGGATAGTGAAAAGACAGAACTTAGTGGCTAGTTAGGTATATAGAGCAGGAGATGCGAGATGCTTTTAAAATAAACTTAGAAGATAAATAAAAGTTCATAGGCCAACTTTCTAGTTTGTTTGTTTAATTATTTTTGAAGACAGGATCTTCTTGCCATGGAGCTCCATCTGGCCTCCACCTTGTACACTATGCCTCCGTGTCCAGAGTATTTGGATTATACTCATCTGTCACTATGCCCAGTCAGGTTTCCCAGCTATGTACCTAGTTGAACAGTTATCAGAAGGGCCAATGGCTTCTGGTATTGGTTTCCTCTCTTCAAAATGTTATTTGCAGTGCAACAGAGATTTCAGAACGAAGACTCCAGAGGAAGAAGATTACAGACATAGAACCTGACTCAGCACAGACTCTTTTGAACATCCCTCTGAGACACTGCTGAATACTTGAGGCAATTTTCCGAGCAGAAACAGTGAGATAGGCTGAAAATCCACAAAGAGCTTTAGTATGCAAAGCACTAAAGATAAAAAGGCAACAACTAAAAAGATCTAACAAAGAAGTAACATCTTGAATGTGTCAAGAGTACATCACATAAAGAAGAGTGCAAAAATAGATACTATTAATTGAGTAAAGATGGTTCATCAACATTGAACAATGTATGTTTGAAGCCAGCATCACACAGATCTCAAATGTGTTCATATGTGGCATCTGCCTTCCACAAAGGAAATAATTCCATAATATATACTAACATGACCAAGTGACAAAAGATGGCAATAGGAACTTATCATAACATCCCAGTCACATTTGATATATAATACATGATTTATATTTGCAATTTTGAAAGTCAAGAATTGGGATGTAGATGGGTGTGCTGGCTTTTATTTTTGGATGTTTCATGCTGGGAGTTTCTATAACTTCTATCTATAGAAATTACTATGCTGGGTTTCTAAGGTGCTCCATGTGCATGCCTGGCAACTGGTTCTGACCATTGGCTGTGAGGTCAGCTTGCACTATTAACTGGAGGTATTAAAGAAGCTTCCATAGAAGGGTAATCTCAGTGCAGTTGGGCTTTTTTCAACTGTTACCACCCTAATACATGCAGGCCAAAGCTGCAATGCCTTTATTGCCTGCTGTAGAAATTACTCAGTATCACTTGCAGGTGTTTTATGGCCCAAATAAAATATGTTTAGCCAGAAGCCATAAGGCCTTTGATTATAGGCAGGGGGGCTACTCAGTATTGCTTACCTGTGCTATTTGGCTGAAGTGTAGTTAAATCAGTGCTCTTTTAAAGGTAGAATACCCACAGTGTGTCTCAGTGAGAGGAAAGCTGAAGAATGTCTATTTTTGAGAATTTCTTACATGAGTATTTTCATACATGAGTAACATACTATTTTCACCTTTTCCTCTTCCTTCTCTGACTCTTCCCTCCTTCCTCTTGTTTGTATGCATATATAAGCAATATAATAATATACAAATACTTTTATATTTATCACTATATGCAAATCACGCATATGCATGTATCCACACATTGCACATGTTCATATGAACACATACACACACGATCTACTAGTCTGCTTAGTGTTTAGGGCTGCCCACTTCAGACTGGTGCCCCTTTCTCTAGAGACAATTGATCTACCTACCTCAGCCTTCATTGAATGCCGAGAGTTCTTCAGCTACAGGTGTGACCTTCTGTTTTTTAAGTTAGCATACAACGTAATGGGTTTCAATGCTGTATTTTAAAAATTGTCACACTTATTTTATTTGCCTCTATGTGTGTATTTGCACCACTTATGAGTCTAGTGTACTCAGAGGACAGAAAAGGCAATCATATTCCCCAGAACCAGGGTTATTAAAGTTTGTGATCTGCGAATGGGTGTTGGAAACAAACCCAGGTCCTTTCCAAGTGACAGCACATGCTCTTAAGTGCTGAGCCCTATTATCTTCTTCATCTCTCATGTCTTCTCTTCCTGGTTTCCCAGTGCCCACAGACTACTCCCTTCTACTCTTATATAGTCCACTACTCTCTTTTCTGCCCTCTCCACTCCCTTAAGATTTCTTCCATCTCACTAACTCACTAACTGTACCCTTTTTAATTTCATGAAACACAAACACACACACACACACACACACACACACACAGAGAGAGAGGGAGGGAGAGAGAGAGAGAGAGAGAGAGAGAGAGAGAGAGAGAGAGAGAGAGAGAGAGAGAGAGAGAGAGAGAGATTGATTTAAATCTGTGTTCTACATACAAGGTCAAACATGTGGTCCTTGTCTTTCTGAATCTAGTCAAGCCTTTGTAGAATTACTCCATGGGACTATTAGATACAGATTTTTTGCATATCTTTGATTGGAATGCTGTCAGGGAAACCACAAGAATAAGGAATTGTGAAAGTTTACTCTTTCCTAAAAGGAAATAAAAAATGGCTCACACTACCTGAATCAAAACTATAAGAGCCCTGGAAACGACCTCACAGCTTTGAGAGGAGTCTATCCAAGAGAACAAGTTCTGTCTTAGTAGGCACAGGAGCTCTGTGGCAGTTTAGCTTGTCCTAATTCTGTGCCTACCTCTTCCAAGATCATCTGGTTGCAAATTATAGCCCAGATTATGCATTCTAGAGAGAGGAGAGCAGATCTTATTCACAAAGAATTATAATCAGTTGTCTTGAGTTCTTTCACGTCTCACCGGAATATCAGCTTAAACATCTTTATTTTTCCTGGCTGTATCAGGTCAAGTTCTGAACTTGTTACTTGAGGTTCATTTCCAAAAGTGAAGAAAAAATAAAGACAAATGTTTTGTCATTGCTACCTGGGACATTAGATACAAGTTGAGCACTAAGCAGAAGAAAAGAAAGTGAGTCTGAGGTCAACAGGCTTTTGAAAGCTCTTGTCAGTTTTTGACACTCTAAACTCAGAGTATAAAAGGATTAGGGCTTGTTTAGGGCTGTGTGCTTTCCAAGCATGCCACAGGCTTTCCACTCTGCCTATGGCAATGAGGACCAAGGCAGGTTGCACATGGACAGTTTCCAAAATGTGTAAACACACACACACACACACACACACACACACACACACACACACACACACACACTCAGAACTTCTTCAGAGAATGAGAAATGTTGCTTCTGGCATTTATGGAAATTTAGTCTAATACTTTCCTAACTACTAACTACATGGAAGAGAAGTTTTGGCAGACACACTTGAGAAAGTGAGATACCTTAGAAAATTAGTTCAGAAAACTGTTAAATAATGGAAACAACAAAAATCATGTGTGTGTATACATATATGAACATATATGTATATGAATGTATATGTGAGTATATGTATGTTTATGTGTGTATGTACATGTATATATTGTTTCGGTATGTGTATCTTTGTGTGAATGTGAGTATATATGTAAATGTATGTGAGTATATGAGCGTATCTCATTTGTGAAATCCTATTTTTAGTATTCAGGGGAGTCTCCTCTAGCTCTTCCCTCATTAAATTCTTGTTTAATGGATAGAGAACAGCCCTCTGAATAATATTATATAACTGATTTGAAGACCTTTTGCCATCTTAAAGATAATTAGAAAAAATGGAAATTCTAAATTCTATTAAGTAAAATTAAAACATTATAGAATCTAGGGCATTTGATCTGATTATGATATATCTTATAATTAAATTAAAGTCCATTCATCATTTCAAGATGTTATATTATTCAAAAGATAAATATAAATTGTATTTTAAGCATTACAATATTCATTATATTTAGAGAAGAATATATTAGCCATCTGCTATGTGTGCTAACCTATTTAATGCTCACAGTTTAAAGAGGAAAATAAATAGATTTTAATAGATGAAATGAATTATTTAAATATATGGGAAATTTGTGTTTAAGAAAACAAATTGTGATGACTGTCAGCCAATTGGATGGTTAAGGTAAAGAATATTCCAGAATATATGGACTCAATTAATTAAAAATACAAATATACCCCAATATAGTCAGAAGATGGCTGGGAGCTAAGAGACTCCATCTCTTTCTTCTTAAAAATGGGACCATCAATTTAGAGGAAATTAACATTTGTATAAATAATATGTAAGAATATATAATAATCATGTAATTCCCCACCTCAACAACTAGATTGTTTCTCATGTAACACTTCTGCTGATCTGTTGGTTCCCAGTCTCTCATACTAAAGGGATATTAGTAATGTGTTACCAAGAAAACACAACTCCCCCAACAGTACTCCCTCCCTAAGGGCAGCTCTTTGGTGTGAGCAGAGCGGTAGCTGGTCTAATGGTAAAGTTGTGATGAAGACAAGAGAACGCATTCGCTGCTTCTGCAGCCTTCCAAACAGACTTTGAGCTCTGACCACACAGGCAACAAGATAACGCAGTAGTTTGCCTTGAAATATTAGGTCCTCTGGAGTACTTCTCTTCCTTTTTTTTTTTTTTACAAAACAGCATCTACTTCAGCAAAAAATAAACAAACACAAATAAATAAACAATAAAAACCACTTTCCTTCAAAGAAAGCCTAAACAAGTATGATAAGATCTTAACTAAGAATATACATATACTGTAAACTGCATTTTAAAAAATATTTATTTATTCACTTTACATCTTGATTTCAGCCCCTCTCCTCTCAGTCAGATGTGTGGTTAGTGAAGATCATTTTCTATTCTGTAGGCTGCTGTTTTGTCCTATTAACAATGCTTTTGCCTTACAAAAGGTTTTTGGTTTCATGAGGCTCCATTTATTAATTGTTGGTCTTAGAGCCTGAGCTGTTGGTGTTCTGTACAGGAAATAAACCGCATGTTTTTAAATAAGGAAAATAAGTTCACCTGACAAGGGCAACTACATCGTGTTCTAACAATTATTTTGATGATGCTCTTATCAAGAAGTTAATGTTTGTTAATGTGAGAGCTCTAAATGCATGAATGATTCCATTCAAAATAACAGATACTCATGGGGAAAGTAGGAAAGAAAAGGAGGGGAAGTCTTAGCTATACAATATGAAGGGAGATAGGGGAAAATGTATAGTGCAGGGAGCTTGATAGAAAAAAAATACAAGGAAACAGCTGTGTATACGCATGGAAATGTAGATAGATGAGAAATCCTGAGGACACACCTTGAAAAACTAAAGCGATTATAATGCCCAGTGAAAAGGAAAAATATCGCAGGGAATATTAATTTGAATAATAGCTAATTTTACATATTTAAAATATCATAAGATTAAACATGAGATGTATAACTTTAGAAACTAAGAAGACATGGAGCAGCAAGGACAGCAATATTGAAGGGTACAAATGTTATCAATAAAAAGAAAACAAATTAATAAGACATCATGAACAGAAAATACACAATACAATAGCAGCAAATGGTCACTTCTGTGGAAAATGCTGGCCCAGAAGCTGCTTCCCCGTAACACGCATACTAATTATTTTCTATTGATGTGGTGGAATGCCATCGCAAAAAGCAACTTATGGTTCCAGGCTAGATGTCCATAATGGCAGGGAGTGCATCTCAATAGAAGCAGGAAACTGAGAGATCACTCCTCAACTGCGCACAGGAAGCAGAAGGAAATAACAGGAAGTGAGATGAAGCTGTAAGCCTCCAAATCCTATCCCTGGTCTCTTTTTTATATATTTCCTTAAACACACTTTGGTCTGATAATTATGGTTTTTTTTGTTTGTTTTTTTTTTTTTAGCACTCATCAATTCTTTATCTAATTGTCTTTTTTAAATGTCCATTTGCTTTAGATATGCCATCTATAAATAATAAGGTGTAATAAATAAGTATACCTTTTATTCTTAATTCAAATCTGATATTGTCTTCCTTTGTAATCAAATTTGTTTAGATTTAGTGTCAATGGAATATTTAAAGTTAGTTCTACCCCTTCGTTTTGATTTTCTTTTTATATTTTTCTTTTCTCTTGATTAAAACAAAAGTCTTATTTCATTTTTCTAAAACATAAATACCTTGTAATAATTTATCTTGACTATTTTTCCAAGGCAAGGTCTCATATGTATCCAGCTCTATATAGTGTAGGCTGGCCTCAAACTCACACAAATCTGCCTTCCTCTGCCTCCCAGGCATTGGAATTAAGGGCCTGACAAAGGACACTCAACTTTAACCTAGAATTTTTACAAGCATTTCTGTGTTCTTCCCCACAATCTAAAGTAAACAGAATTTTTTTTATCTCAGTGTCTTTTTCTGGTACATGCAAGAGTTGGCCAACATGATGGTAAGAAGATATCACACACACACACACACACACACACACACACACACACACACACACACATCTAGCTATATATCTTTCCACACATTACAAGATAACATGGAAAGAATGGACATAACGTGTTATTCTAGGATAACCCAAAAGCATGATTTAAAATCTGACTGTGCCATGGCTTCAACTTCTGCAATATAATGATTTCTTGAGTAATCACTCTTCTTATTTGATGCTTCCCTGTCCATGTATGAGGCGCTGTTTTCTATATCTCGTGCTTCTTAGCAAATTAATGTCAGAAGCACTGTGAGGCCAGCTAGAGGATCAGCTCTCAAAACAAACTGCTTAGGCAAATCACGTTCCACAAGAGTGCAATTGTTATCGTCAATTACGTAGCTGCCGTTCTCACACCTATGTAATTATTGTTAAAATCACCGGAAGTTTCCTGAGTAAATGTGCACTGCCAGGATGAGTGACTGCTTAGATTCATGATTGACTTGAAACATGAAATTACTTTATTTCTTTGAGAAAATGTGCTCCATCTGTTATAGAAAAAGAACGTTTAAAAGGTACACAATAAAACAAAAACCAAAAACCAAAACAAAAACAAAAAAACGAAGTTACATCCATCGTCAAAAGCGCTCACGAAAAGCTGAGATTGTTAGTGCAGCCAGGGTCCAACGTAGTTTTAAATGTTCTCATAACACCATATGGTGAACAATTTGGAGAAACTGCAGACCATCATAAGCATATGGGTTTGTCCCACATGAGCTGAAGCAATTTGAGGGTCTGAGAACATCAAATCAAAAAACATGCTCATTTAAGTGTTGACATATATCGATGTTAAATATTGTCAGCCTAAGCACTCTTATGTTCCTGGCGTGGGCGAATGTGTGCTTGAATGTGTAAAACATAAAGAGGACAGAAAAACAACATTTTATCTTATGTAAAAAATTGTCATTGTAAATATTTAATTGGGTCGTGTCAAAGCTTGCTGGTCATTTAAGACGGTGGCTTTGTGCTTTGTTTGTTTGTCTGTTTGTTTTTAAGATTTAAAACATTTATTCATATATTTATTTTACACCCTGATTTCAGCCCCCTCTTCCCCTCCAAGACCCCCTTTGAACAACCCTCCTCTTTTCCCCTGTCCTCCTCAGAGAAGGCGGAAGTCCCCCATGAGTACCAACCAGGCCTGCTACATTAAGTTGCTGCAGGAATAGGCGCATCTTCTCCCACTGAGGACTTTGTGGTTTTTATGTCAGCACTCTCAACATTTCTCTTGGGAACAGAGCCAGTAGCACTGAACAGAAATTATGGCAATTAGCATGGTACATTTTAAATTTAATTTTTAATGTTTTTTTCTCGAAATCGTAATGATTTAATGTTTAATTCATGTTTTATTTTAGCTCATTAGTGTACATTTGATCTATTTGATCTATTTTTCTTTTTTTGTATCACATTTGTAATATATTTCATTAAATATATTCGGTAAAATAAATTATTCAAGAACATTTGATGTCAAGCTCTTTGGGGTATTAGTTTTCTGTGAAAATCTTCTGAAATGTTTTTAATTATATATATATATATATATGTACATATATATATATATAAAATTACACATATACATGTATGTATATGTATGTATATACACATATATGTGGTCATGTGGGTGCACATGGGAATGAGTGTGTGTGTATATGTGTATGTGCTAGGGAGGCCAGAGGATAATAACATTGAGTGTTATTCCATGGGGCAGTTTGCCTTTTTGTTTTGAGATAAGGTCTCTCACTGACCTGAAACTTAGCAAGTAGGCTATGCTGAATGGTCAGAAACCCCAAGGCTCTGCCTTTCTATAACTCTTCAACATGGCCACTATGTGAACAACACTGCTGGTTGTGGAGACACATTCCTTTAAGCCCAGAATTTGGGAGGAAGAAGTAGATAGGTATCTGTGAGTTACAAGCTTATTGTACATAGCAAGTTCTAAGCCAGCTACATAGGGAGACAATGTGTGTGCCACCACATACAGCTTTTTATGTGGACTCTGAAGATGAGACACAGGTCCTTAAACTTGCAAGGCAAACATTTTATTAGCTGAGCCATTTCTATAGCCCCTGTATTAGATACTTCATATTGCTTATGGTAATGTCTATTTTCATTGTCAACTTGACTACATGTGGAATTAACTAAAACCCCAAACTAGGTGGGCATACCTGTGAGGAATTTTTGCTTAAGTAATTCAGTTTAAGTGAAAATATGTACTCTTAATCTGGACCTTTGAGGTGGAAAGACGCACCTTTAATCTGGGCCATGCCTTCTACTGGAAGTCTATGTAAAGGCATGGAAGAAAGAAATTATTTCTTTTCCTGCTTGCTCTCATCTCCTTAGCAAGTCCATTCTTTCACTGATATTAGAGCCCACTTCTTCAGGACTCTAGCATCTACTAAGGACCAGCTGAGGCATCTACTGTCATGCGCTAAACACATACTGCATTCTTAAATCTCCCATTCATAGGCACCCATTGTTGGATTACCTGGACAACAGCCTATAAGTCATTCTAATAAATCCCCTTACATATACAGAGAGACTCATTCTGTAAGCTCTGTTACTCTAAAGAGCCCTAACCAATGCATTTATTATGTGACAAAATAATAAACTTAATATTTATCTCAGTAAAATTTTTCTAAACACATGATGTGGCAATTATAACTTAAGGTTTTTTTTTTTTCATTCCAATTTCCAGAACCCTCGTGCTACAGCTCAAAAAATGCAACGGATCTGTCTCCTGATCTCTAGTTGCATCTCCGCCACAATTTATGGTCACATTTGAAGTAACTCACACCGAAATTTTTTGTATTCATGCTTCAATTTTTGAGATTTGATTTCTGCTTCTATTCCTGGGTTTCCATCTGCCTGGCTTTAAATTTATTTTATAACCTGTCTGAAGCAGTTATACTTTCACAAAAGCATCTCTTCAGCTCCAAAGATAGACGACCTAGAAGGACCTTTGAGATGAGCTAGTCCTATAGAATATCTTTCCCGCCAACACCTCTGGAGGACAGAACGCATTTCTGTCAGGCACAGCAGTGGACAGCCATAAGGGGACTAAGGAGCAGAATTTGCCAGAAGGAGTATGTGGGGTTAAGGAGATATCAGGGAGATTCAGATGGGATGAATGAAGAGAGCCCACCAATCCAGAGTCCTCACTCTTAAGGCAGAGTCACAGGGCTGGAAATCTGTTATTACAGTTTGTCTCAGAACGGTAGCTGGGACCAACCTTTTTGACCACTCACCTAAAAACTTAGTCTTCAATACTGCGTCACATTCCCACATTCATGTCCCAAAACATTCCAGTGTCTTTGTTTGCTAACAATATCAACTGATTCTGAGTCATTTAATTTTAAAAAGACACTTTTAAAACTGCACTGACTAATTCATGACATTGGGGAAGCAGGTTCTGACCAGATGTCCTGATCCCCATTTCCAGGACTGAAGACACATCTTTTCTTAGGATGAGGCAGCAGCAATGGTATGCCCTCTGCTCGGGTGCCATGCAGCCATGTTGGGGTCATGTACCCACACTCAGGCAGGTCTGGAATCGAAAGTGCTGGCCAAAGGTCTCATCAGACACCACCCCAAAAGGAGGAGCCATGTCCCCAGAGAATAATTAGATTTTGTGTATCCAGGAACACAGCCCCTGGAGTTGGCATCTAACAAAATAGCCACCCACTCAAAATCCATCTCGAGTGAGCCTCCTTCCAGTACTATCTGCAAAGACTTCACTTTCATCATGGTCAGTCCTG
This sequence comes from Acomys russatus, assembly GCF_903995435.1. Taxonomy (NCBI): domain Eukaryota; kingdom Metazoa; phylum Chordata; class Mammalia; order Rodentia; family Muridae; genus Acomys; species Acomys russatus. The sequence goes on along the minus strand of NC_067157.1, from coordinate 41,054,231 downwards.
GCAGGATTTCTGAATGCCTTGGCTGGGGGGGGGGTCACAATAGGTTTGCTCCCCACTTCCCCACTACCACACAAGGATAGTACATGCAGAGAGGGAGATGCTCCTCACAGAGGAACGAGAGCAGACAAATCTCAGACAGTTATCACTGGAGGGGAGGGATTTGTAGGGAACTCATGTCAGCTCTTTTTTCCCTCTGGTGAGTTTTTGAGGAGGAGGCACAGAAAAGCAGGATCCAGAGTGTGTGAGATGAGGGGCTGTTGAGAAGCACAGGCTTAGAAACATAAACATGTAACCCTCAGACAAAGTATTCCTCCTCCCCCTCCAATCTCCATTCTTCTTTTCATGAGACTGAAAGAAAAAACAAGTATGTGAAATTATGAGTGTGGAAAAAAGTAAGAGTGGAACTGACCACATGTTGGAGGCCAGGCCCTTCTGTAAGGAGAACGTCATTTCCATTTGGTTCTGGGGTCCAGGAGAGAACAGGAAAAAGAAAATCTCACCAACTTGGTCTTGGCATTACCTCAGTCTGATCTAGGCTTACTCAGGTTTGAGAGAGAGACATGACCCAGAATAAACATGTCAGATAGCCCTTCTCATGGTCTGTGGAGAAATAGTCAGTGTGTCCCAGGAGAGCCTGACCACAGGGGTATGGCATGGCATCTGTGATGTGAGGCAAAGTGAGTAGAAGTGATGTGTAACTCTGATAGAAAAACTCACCTCCATACTTTAAAAAAAAGTAGCTGAAAAACGGGAATATAAAATTGAGTGATGAGAATTAATAAGGTATTGCCTTGAGTTGTGCTTGGAGTCAAATTATATTGGAGATCTGGCTGGAAAAAAATTTTATCTTAAAGCACCTTTCTGAAAAGGTTATTTTTTTTTTTACCTGCATATATTAATATACGCTGTGCCATGAAAAGGCACTTTTTGAAGAGCATTTTTAGCCCCTGAGCCTCACTACCTCCGTAGTCCATTTTTTAAAAAGCTATAAAATGTAAGGAAAGCGACAGCCCAAGTGCCTGAGATGCTAAAGGGTCAGGGCACTTGTGAGCCTGCCAATATTTACAGCCAGATTCCCCAGCAGGAGATGCAAAAATGTGGGGTTTTTTTCTGTGTGAAGCAGAGCGATACAGTTTTATAGACTGCTTGAGGATTTGGTACTATTGAAAACCAGAATAGTAACACAAGCTTGAAAAGCTAAGTAGGAGGCAGCTAAGGAGAAATCCAAATTGGAATAAGTGAGGCGCCACTTATGCCTCTGGGAAATCTCATCTTTACTCTGAGCTGCACACCCCCTCTAGCAAGTTGTGGAAGCATCCTCGGAAACACGACAGTGGCTTGGTGCTGGGTTTGCTCAGGTCTCAGAGAGAGGTTTCAGCCCCTGGGGGAGGAGATTAAATTCCAGATTAAACTAGTACAGCCACTTTGGAAATCTATCTGGTGCTATCTCAGAAAAATGGGAATAGGGCTTCCTATTTTTTTGTAGGAACTCATAGTTGTGCATGTTTCCCTGTGTGCTGTGCATGTATCTGTGTAGGTATAGATGTTTGTGGGATTGTGTGGGGGAAACATGCATGTGTACACATGCCCAAGCAGACACGCATGTGTGCACATGCGTGTAAAAACCCCAGGATGATGTCTGAAGCCCTCTTGGATTGCTCTCTATCTTTTATATGGAGAGAGGATCTCTTAGCTAAGTAGTCTGGCTTTAGCCAGGATGCTGAGAGTCTCTGATGTATGTAATTATAGGCAGGTGGCCCTGGGTATGCTCAAACTTTTAGAGAGCTATCTTGCTATCTCCCTAGCCAGGAATTCTCTGTCTCTCCCTGCCTCTCTGCCTCTCTGCCTCTCTCTGTCTCGCTCTGTCTCTCTCTCTCTCTCTGTCTCTCTCTCTTCCTCTGTGTGTCGTGTGTGCGCGCGTGTGTGTGTATATATATACATACATATATATATATGTATACACACACATATATAATTATTTTCTCCTTCTTTTCACAAGATGAACCTACTCTGGGAATGTAGCAATAAAAAAGAAATTAATTTAGATTTGTTACAAAACCATAAAATAAGTCACATTCAAATTTTACTGATTTGCCTGTTTTATAACACATCACCTATATAGTAATAATTTAAAATTATATCTTGGAATACTTCAAACTTGTAAGTACAAACAATCTGAAGGCTTTCCCTCAGGAAATATGAGATGACTTGCTCAGAGTATAAGTGCTCCTGTCTAACTAAACGTGCCATGCGGAAACATTTTCTACTGAGGCAGCCCAGGGTGATCTGTGATCTCCTTTTGTTATTCTGCAGGCTCTTCTGCCCTAGTGTTTTTCTGCTTAGGTTTTAATTCTTGCAGGTCAATTACTCTCTTCTTGCTGAGCATGTTCTTCTTCTGACTAATAGGAAGAATTTGTTTTTTAAAACCCTCAAAATTATATATGTAATGTTACAGAAAACAGATCCATAGTCGCAGAGATAAACTAGACACAGTGAAGAACACTGTGGCCTGGGGAGATAAATTATTTCCCAAGTACTTGACACACAAGCATAAAGACCCAAAATTGACCCCCAGAGCCCACATAAAGCAGCCTGGCCCAATGTTGTGTCCTGTAGTGTTAGAGGTGGCCAAGTGGAGACAGGTGGATCCCCAGGGCTTAATGAGCAGGCAGTCTAGGAGAATTAATGGTTTCCTAAGTTCAGCAAGAGTTTTTTGTCTCAGAAAATAAGGTAGGAAGCAACTGAAGAAGCCATAGCACTGAACTCCAGCCTCTACATGTACACAAATGCGAGCGCCCCTGCACATACACATAAGAACACGTCCACATGTCCAGCATTGAGGAAAGTTCAATCTGTGAGATCAGGCCTCGTTTAACACTGCTCCACAGTTCCAAGTTAAAAATTATCACAGATGTTAGGAAAGTCACTTCATTTTGTAGAGACACCAAGTGCACATGAAAACAAAGGAACCAACAATAAGAAACCACAAGATGGCAGCCTTTGCAGAGAGGTGCAGACCTCATTGAAGCACTTGTGTTCAAGTACTGTGTTTCCTCATGGGACAAAGACTATGATCCATTTAGGGTTTCTAACCTGTGTGCCTAAGATTTCTCCTCTTGCTGTCAGAAGAGTCAGGACTCTGATTTCCTGCTCAGCAGCTTTGAGTAGGCAGTGAAAACATTCATCCTCAATTGAATCGGTCATAGTTGAATCGGTCTCTCCTTTTTTTCTTGACAAAGACCGACTTCAGAAGCTGGCAACCTTGTCAGTCCTTCAGTAGCTGGAAGAAGAGGAGAAACCAAAGCAGGTAACGTGACTCATACCTATAATCCCAGGACTTTGGAGGCTGCGGCAGGTGGTTGCTATCAGCACATTTGAGGCTATCCAGGGCTATAGCATGAATTACAGGCAATAATTAAGACCATGTCTCAAAATAAGTTAATAAGAAAGGAGAAAAGAACGGAAGTGAAAAAGAAAGGAATGAAAGAAGAAAGGAAGGAGGAAGAAAGGGAGAGAGAGCCAGGTCACTAGCTTGGTACGTAGGTCATGTAACACAAACAAAATTGTATAGAAGCCTAGGCAGTTAGGGATGCTCGGAGTGATAGAGTGTCAGGGAGGTGGGTTGATCTCCATGCAGTGTCTGCTGGTACAGCTCCTGGAAGGCAGAGAGGCCATTGTGACTTCAGAGGCTCAGTCAGAAACAAAGTCATCACAAGACTCACAAGTGTATTTTTAGAAGCAACACAATTAATGACAGTTCTTTGTCAAGTGAACCACAAATGGCAGGTGTCATCATCATTAATCTCATTATTGTCACTACACAGCTCTGAAGATTTGATAAGTCTATATGCTGAAAAAATGAAAACAAATAAAAATTTGATTTTTTTCTTTTTTTTTTTCTTAAACAGGGTCTTAATCTGTATCCCTGGCTAGCCTGGGATTTCCTATGTAGATCAGGGTGGCCTTGAACTCACAGAGATCTACCTACCTCTGCCGCTCAAGTGCTGGGATTAAATGTGTGTACCATCACACTGTGAAAGAGATTCTCTACCTAACAATTTGAAGTTATTGATCAGTCTCAGGTACCATCAGAGATAAAATATTTTAATGGATATGTGTAAACCTGACATTTAAAATGTCTTAAGCACATACGCAGGGATCGTTTATGAATTCAGGTTTCAGGTGGTACATAGCTCAACACAGTTATTTCTGGGAATAAGGTAGAAAGATATTACGGGTCAATAGGATTTCAGAATTCCTCAGAATTTTATGGAAAACAACTCAGGTGAAAAGCAGCACATTGGCAGACCACACACAGGGAGCTCTATCTTCTTCCATGTCTTTTATGTGTTGAGTCTTAAATTTAAAATATTGATTTTTATGAGGTTAGTTCTTAAATCTGTCTGATGCTGATATTTCCCCTATCTCCTCCAAAATGTGCTGAACCGTCTATCAGGGATTCAGAAAGCACTTGGTGGTTATAAAGTACAAGGTGTCCAGAGTACCAGTCAGTGTTGCCAAAGGAAACAGACAATGGAAGGGGCACATGATCCCCATCTAACAGGTAACAAAAAACTCTACAAGATACAGGGGTTAGAGGGAGATCAAAGTAGGGTTTTGTTTTGTTTTGCTTAAATGAATAATCCTCTTGAGGCTGCACAAAGCCATCATAGGACTTTCTAGAATGAGTTGCGAAGGACCAGTAGTTTGAGAAGAGCTTGATGTGGCAGCTCGGTGAGAAAGGTTATTCTCGAAAGGAGGAAGACCAGCAAGGAATGCAGTGAGAAAGAGAAGCACTGTCTCGAATGCCACAAATGGTCACATTGTGTCTTCTGTCAGGAAGCACAAGGAGATAAGTGCATGTGCTCAGCTTGCTTTCTCCTTTTTATTTTGTCTTTTCAGGCCAGGATCCGCGTGGATGGACAGCACCACCTCTGTGGGGAGGTCAGCTAACAAACTCATCAATTCTGAGATGGTTTTAGGTGAGTAAAACACTGAAATGGAAGGAAACCTGAATTCATCAAAGTGTCTTTTTTACATTTTAATTTTATTAATTTATTCAGATTACAACTCAATTGTTATCCCATCACTTGTATCCTCCCATTCCTTTCTCCCTCCTGCTTTCACCTATTCCTCTCCCGTAGGTCTAAGACCCAGGGAGACTTCCTCCCCCACTATATGGTCATAGGCTATCAACTCTCATCCATCAAAGTGTCTTAAATGCCCCTTGCCGCTTATATTTTGTATATATGTATATAGCAATGTGTGTGTGTTCATGTGTGTGCTTAGAGATGGGAAAACAGAGAAAACACTAAGAGAGATGAATCTTCCCAATTTAGCTAAACCCCAGTGGGGAACTTTTTCCACAGATACATATAGGAGTGTGTTTTTCTAGTGATTCTAAAGATTGTCAGTCTCATAATCAGTGTAATTTATCACACATACAAATTTGTCCTATAGAGCAAAGGATTGGGAAAACAAGAGAATGCACAGTAACAAGCATATAAGATGTTAGTATGAGATCCTCTAGCCTTATTGTTAGCGGAAGCTTCACTGAAGGAGAGCAAACCAGCAGAGATGACTCTTCTTCTTAACATCTTAAAATACGGTCCTCTTTCCAGGAATTGAAAGAGAAATCATAGTGATCAAAGAGAACAAACCAAAAAAAAAAAAAAAAAAAAAAAAAAAAAAAAAAAAAACCAAAACCTATAGATGTTTCAAAGACTGAAATAATATCACAGCAGATTGATTTTGTAGATAAATTTTAAAGAATAAAACAAGTGCTATGAAATCCTTTCCCACCATATACGCACTTTAGGAAGAAGAGAAAATTTATGTGGGAGTCTCCACGATAGCAGAGATAGATAGGCATCAAGAGAGTCAAGGAGGAAGTGTAGAGAAGTTGAGTTCATGAGGTCTCGAGGCAAAAGATTCTGAGTGGCCCACCATCTGGGGCATTATCTGTACTCACCTTCAAGTGCTAGAATTCACTTTATGGGGTTTGGATGATCTCAAACATCATAGTAAAACTTAAGTGTTCATTAAATGATATTGTCATAAACCCTTAATGGTTCCCATGAATGCTTTTGAAAATAATTTGGCTTGCTCTTTGTTCTTAATTGTGAATCATGCTGTGAAATACAGTTTTTAACAAAAATTTCTCCTTGACATCCAAGGTCTCACTCTAGACTAGACATATTCCTTATCTAGCCACAAGATTTTATAACAACCAATCCAGCACAGTGACCTTCAAACTGTGAGTTGTATTTCCCCAATGAACTGTATTATGCTTATACATGCAGTTCCTTCTCCATAGCCACTATTGATCTCACCAAATTTAGTAAAATAGAAAATATATAGTATATAAAGATGCTAGTATAGATAACATAGAAAGATATAAACTTTGGTTACTCCTTGGTGTATTTAAATCACCATAGAATCCTTCTTGGCTTCCATGATGGAAACAAATGTTAGAGCATGAAGAAAGGACTCAACAAAACAAAGCAAAAACATACTGAGATGGTGGCCAGCTAGCTGAGATGTTTCTCTTTCTTCTGTTGCCTTGGCAACAGTTACAGGCAATACCTATCATTTCAGGCCTATTTTGAAAACACATTCCCTGAACCCTGTAAGTGTGACTAGCGCAACAGGCTGCTCATTTGCTTAGCATGACAGTTCTGACAGGAGTTATACATTTCTCCTTGATGATGGAAGCCATGGAGTGGATGGAAAATGAGAGCCATCTGAATCTTCGTCAGTGACCCTCTCACCAAATATACACCAAGTTCTGATGATGTCCCGAGTGCAGGCCCAGGGTCCATGAGATGGTCAAACAGATATCAGATGACTCTTGTATTTCAAAGACTAACATTATCCACAAGTAAAACATAAGGAGCCAATGAGCAAGCAATGTCATGCTAATGTACAAACTCAATTGACACACTCTATAGACTTCCCTGCTCTTTCCTCCCACATATGCCTATGTGTGTCTGATATGAGAAGCTTCTATATGACATTCACAACCTATCAGACCTGTGTGCCCCAAATATTTGTTATAAATCCATATTACATGTGTCTGACATCTAACCATGAATTCATTTTCTATTATTATCTCTTCTGTGTAGAATCTAATTAGTGTATATGTGCCAGAATATCTGAGGAGAGAATAAAATCTATTATATTAAATCAGGTTTTATTTAAAGGTTGTAATATCCTGGGATTGAAAAAAGAGCCAAGACCGTGAAATGCACATAGATAAACATGAGTTTTCTCTTGGGTAGGTTTAGAAACCTCTTTGCATACTAAAATACAATGCCTGGAATGCATGGGTCAGTGATGTCTCTAGCTGGTTCTGTGCACTGGCTTTGTTGTGTGGTTGTCTATAGTGGAATTTTTTGTAATAAAATGATTTTCATAATGTCTAGGTACTGCAATATTCCACCTTCATAAACATGTTGAGCTTCCTTTTATCCTATTGCTCTACACTTTCAGGCTTAATTATGTCTTCTGATGGTCTACATCACATTTACCACCTGCATCGATATTGCAAAACTAATGCTGTTTTGCCTATGTGTGCATCTGAACTGTTCCAAGTAATTATGGCTCAGCTCTTTGTGTAATGTGATATTTAGCAAATATGTCTTGATGATGATTGTTTCCTTCTTTAAATCACTCAAGTCATTATGCTTGGAGCAATTCTATGGAAAGCATGTGGGACCTGCACTTTTTGTTTTGTTTTGTTTTGAAAATGAACATACTGAGAAATACCTATTATCATCATAAGATGACCTGAAATTTTCAACACTTATGAGACAAGGTCACTATGTGGTAAAGAAAACACTGGCCAAGTTCCAGTTGCAATTTTGTTTATCCTCAATGTTAAAAGTGAGGATTACTGAAGGCATTTTTGTTACTTTATCATACATTTTCATAAAGACCTGCACTAGTTCATGTCACAGATTAACAGTTGTACACCACGCCCCCGCCAATTAAACAAGATTCCCTTACCTCATATTTCTTGCTTTCTAGATTCTATTCTTACATGTTGACTGAGTTTGAATCATGGCATCATTACACAGAAGTAGCCAAGTGTATGAAATGTGCTATTTGCAAAAATAATTACTTTTAATGTCTCTACATCATTTTTCTGAAGTGAACACTGTGACAAGAAAGACACAGATGGGAACTGGTACTATAAATAAAAAACATAAGTTCAACAAATTCCCCTCTTTTCCACTTCTGCATCCAACTCAACTTATTTAATCATAACTTCTTGTCTTCCCTCTGGTATACTGAGCACAAAGACATAAAAAGCAGCTCTCCTATAGCCGTTAGCAACCTCATTGTCTGGGTAACACATGGCCAGTGTGACCTCTTCTCAAGCACTGTCTATTGCTTATCCTTCTTCCAAAACATCTTAGCTACTGTTACTTTCTTCACTAATACTTACAACTTACATAGTTGAAATGACTTGAGATCCTAATAAATGATTCCTTAACCACATCTATTTTACAGTAGGCATTTCATCAAATTAGCCATGTGTTTTGCTGTTGTCTCATATGAGATTTAAACTCCCACTCTGGCCTCGTTTAACCTCAAACATGCTACTGCAACAGTTAGAGTTGTTCTTCCCAGCAGTCAAGCACAGCCTAGCCAGACACACAGTTCTTTGCTCTGTATTCTAGGAAGTTCTTGTTCTAAGCCATGACCTTTCTTGACAGTCACAAACTTTTGATTCCTCAGATCCTCCACTCAGCCATGCATTATCATTTTAGTCTGCTGTCCTATGCCTGGCCTCCCTGAATATCCTCTTTGGCACCAGAAGAGCATTTCTTGGTAACCCTTATCAGGATCCTTTATAACTATGGTTTTGTTGACTTCTAATACTCACACCTCTGTGGACTGAACTTCCATATTGCATCAGGGCTAGGTCCACTGACCAGTGGGGTAGCAGAGTGACTCTTTGTGCATCTTTGGCTAGGCCACTTATGAAATGCATTGCAATTTTAGCATTGTGGTCTTTGGACATGCTGGTAGATACAGTACGAAGGCACTCACGTAGCATAGTAGCAGGACTAAGATGGATAGTTAGTCATTGGGCAACACCAGCCTGCAGCTATGTGAATAAGCTCCACATTAATGGTTCTTCCAACTAACCAAGCCAAGATGAACACTCAGCTGAGAGGTTCTGAGCTAGAGCTGTCTATCCACGCCATGTCCAAAATCCTGACTTACAAAGCCGAACCAAACCAACCAAACAAACAAACAACAAAACAAAACAAAACCCAGTAGTACTACTTTAAGCCACAAGTTTTGGGAGGTAGGGGATGAGTTTTAAAAACTAATAAATGAGGACATGATGGTATTCAATTTGCCTCCCCAACTATATTGTACTTCCATAGGCATGGAACTTTTTTTTTTAGAAGTTTTAGAATCCAGGAAACAATGCAACTATCCTTCAATGTCATATAATTCTTAGATTGTGCCTTTGAAGTTTAGAGAAGGGATCATTATTTCCTGAATTCCCATTGAGGTGCTTTATACTTGCATTAGCTTTATATGCAGTTATAGACAGAGATGCCTACCAATATAGTTTTGAAGCCATAAAAATTCTACTTAAGCTGCAAAGAGGAAAGTCAATAATTTTTCTTTTTCATTATTTTCTACACTTAGATTTTAAGTGAGTCAATGTCTATGAGAGGATTTAACAAGCTGTAAAATACTCTGTGGACACAGGGTATTATGGCTTGTACCAGTTTATTTCTTACTGAATGTTTTAAAGGAGTTAGTACTTCTACTGCTGTCCTTCATTGGATTTGCTGGAGTGAGAAGTGAAACAGACATGGCATTGTGACATAAACATCCTTTGAAACTCAAGAACCAGGAAAATAAAAGAAATGTGTGGCATCAAAACATGTGGTGGTTTGAATGCTTTGTCTATTTAATTCTCACCCCAAATTGACGGCGTTGAGAAATATGGCCTTAAACTCTGCCAAGACAGGGTGAGCAAGTCCTCAATAGTTCCTGCCTCACAAATATATCTGTCAGATATATTGGGCCAGAAGGCTGAAGAAGATGCTCCAATGTGATAGAGAGTTTTGGGTGACTATTCAGGTAGAAAATTGTCACTGTTATCTTTTCATTTGTAAAGCTACTCACCTGCACTCCCAGCATACTCAGATAATCAAGTTTACTCCTTCTCAAGTCTCTGAGGGAGTTGAAGACCAGGAAGCTTAGTTTTACAATGAAGCTTAATTGTTTAGGAGTTAAGATGTTTTTAGGTCTCGATAAGTGTTCTAAGTTGATAATGACAATATGTGATGGAGATTGATTTGCATTCAGAAATTTAGATGCACTAAGATAGAAAAGATGTCTTCTTCAAAGCTGTCAAATACAAATAGCCAAAACACTAAGAATGTAACTGTTATATAATTCCTGATTGTGTCACAGTTATTCTTGCCATAGGTGATCTATTGTATATATGTGTAATAATATAATGTATATGGACAAAAACAAAATAATTAAGAAAAGGAAATATAGACTTTGATGTGACAAAACCATGAGGGCTCTCCCTTCATCAAGGGAGTTAGTGCCCTATGTTCCTGACCAGGTTTGTTAGTTTTTTCTCACCTACCATAGTCAGCCAGAAGAAATGGCTAGAGGCATCATATATGAAGCAGACATTGTGAGTTTTAGCATTTTAACCTTTGATTCTTTAGAACTATGAGAAAGTACACTTTCTGAATATTGAGAGTCCATAGTTATAATAAGAGATTCAAGAAAATCTAATAATACCATAAGAATGGCATGTAGCTCTGATATTTTTTAATCATAAAGGCTCAGAGCCACTTTACTTATTTTTTCCTAACTTACAGCATGCCTTTCCTGATTCATTTGAATTAATAAAATGCAGTGGCTCCAGAAATTGGTGTCCCTTTTACTATATAAAAGAGAATCCAATTACTTCTTTTTATAAACTGAAATCTTTTGCTTTTGGATATTTGTTGTTAATCTCTCCCACAACATTATTGTAAGCTCTTTGCCAATGTTCATTTTCTGCCCATAATAAGGCAATTTCAGCATTAGTAAAAGGTAACAGAATTTCTTTTTTTTTTTTTAAGAGGGAAAGATATGTTAATTTATTTATTTTTTATTAATTTATTCTTCTTACATCACAATGTTTATCCCATCCCTTGTATCCTCCCATTCTTCCCTCCCTCCCTTTTCCTATTATTCCCCTCCCCTATGACTGTTCCTGAGGGAGATTACCTCCCCCTGTATATGCTCATAGGGTATCAAGTCTCTTCTTGGTAACCTGCTGTTCTTCCTCTGAGTGCCACCAGGTCTCCCCCTCCAGAAGACATGGTCAAATGTGAGGCACCAGAGTATGTGAGAAAGTCATATCCCACTCTCCACTCAACTGTGGAGAATGTTCTGACCATTGGCTAGATCTGGGTAGGGGTTTAAAGTTTACCTCCTGTATTGTCCTTGGCTGGTGCCTTAGTTTGAGCGGGACCCCTGGGCCCAAATCTGCCTATCATAATGTTCTACTTGTAGGTTTCTAGGACCCTCTGGATCCTTCTACTTTGCTATTCTCCCATGCTCCTCTCATTTAGAGTCCCAGTTGGATGTCTACTGGGTCTATACCTGCTATTTGATGAGGTCTCATTTTCTTTTCTTTCAGAATCAATTTAGAAACCCTTTCTACATAGGGCTTTAAGTTTTCATTCTGTTTGTGTTCAAAATATTCATTGTAAGAATATTCATTCATTCTCGTTGCATAAGAATTTCTGCAGGAGAATAAGTAGAGGGCAAAATAACCAAAATACAATCCAGCTTTAGATTCAAGCAATCCACAGATGCACCCTGTAATTTCTTTTCTACCAGAGCACAGTCTCTCTCTTAGTCTTAGCTAAGACTTTCTTGTACTATTTAAATCCTAATCACCTGGTAAGATTTGAAATAAATTACTTAGTTCTTTAGTAGTTAATCCCATTACAGACCTTAGCCAGTTAGTATCTCCCAACAAAATTTGGAAATTATTTTTTTTAATTTTATTAATTTATTCTTATTACATCTGAATGGTTATCCCATCTGTTGTATCCTCCCATTTCTCCCTCCCTCCCACTTTCCCCTTACTCCCCTCCCCTATGACTGTGACTGAGGGGGACTTCCTCCCTCTTTATATGCTCATAGGGTATCAGGTCTCTTCTTGGTAGCCTGCTATCCTTCCTGATACACACACAGACAAAAGAATGGAAATGATTAAGAGTTTGTAATTGATGTCTCCTGATTTGTACTTTCTGTGGTCAAACTTTCTATAAACCTATCTTATCTTCTGGACAATGGACAGAGTTTCCTCTTTGTGTTTTTTCAGATATAAATTGTAATCCGCAGCAAGGCAAAATTCTCTTTACATCAAATATTTTCCCTCTAAAATTTCTGCATCTGAATCAGCCAGTAGGATATCATCCATGTAATGGTAACTTATAGGTTGAGTAAACTGTTTATGAGTTATTTCTAATGGCTGTTGTATAAAATACTGGCACAAGGTGGGACTGGTTAATGTTCCTTGTGGTAAGACTTTCCAATGACACCTCTTTATTGAACAGCTATTGTCACAAGTAGGTGCTGAGAAATCAAATGTTTCCCTATCATTCCTATGCAAAGGAATCGTGAAAAAGCAACCTTTTAATTCAATTACTATCAAAGACCATGACTTGGGTAACAAATAAGGGAATGGGATTCCAGGCTGTGAAGAGCTCATTGGCTGAATCATATCATTTATGGCTCTTAAATATGTTAACATTCTCCATTATCCTGAGTTCTTTGTTTATAGCAAACACATGGGAATTCCACAGGGTGGTAGATTATTTGATGTGTCGAATAGTAAGTGTTCCTGTACCAGATGTTCTAATGCCTGTAGCTTTAATTTTGTCATAGGTCATTTCCCGACTCACATTGGTTTGTCAGTTATCCATTTTGAAGCAGGGCAGTTTTTATCTTTGATAGACCAACAGCTGCTGTGTGCTGCTAATGTTCAACTTAAAGGTCTGTATATGATTTTAATAATATCTTTAATTTTTTTTTCAGAAGCATTCCTTATTACATGGTCTGTTTCTGAAATTGGCAGAATGCTAATCTGTCTTTAATTGCTGCAACAAATCACATGCTCATAACTTTATGGCTATGTTAACCCCATATGGCTTTAACTGTCCTATTTGTTTTTCTGGCCTTATGCACTCAACTTACCTTGCACTTTGTTTTGCCTGAAATAAAGTTCCAATCCCTAGAAGCTGAATATTTACCTCCTGAATAGGGCAATCTGGATGCCAATATGTTGGTGAAATTATTGTTACATCTGCTCTATGTCTCTTAAACCTTCAATTTCAAGCCATTTATTTGTAATTTTAGCTTTTGTCTCTGATCATTTATAGCGGTTTACGAAAATGCTTGTTTTCGGGTCTCTCCTGAATTTTTTGTTTTATCTACTGAAGCTGTTCTGTGTTTGATTACATCCAGAACAGTGCTGTTTTAAACAATTGGCATTAAATCTTTTAATTGCTCTGTGGATTAATTTCTCCAATGCTGACATGGAATTATTGAAATAAATTTGATATCAGGGCCTATATGAGGCCCTTCCAGATGTTTCCCAATGGGGAAAGGTTACTTCTTTTCCTGTCACTTGTTGATTGGCATTTGTAAGTCCAATGCATTTGGACTTTGCCACACCTGCATATTCCAGAAGGCTGAGGCTTTTTAAAATGGATTATCTCTAAAAAAATGAATGTTTCTAAAAACACCTTGCCTACAATCGAATTTCAAATAATGTGACTTACCACAAATACAACATCTGATTTTTTAATTGTTTAATAAAACTTAGAAATTAGTTTGCCCATCAGAGTAGCATCATAAACATGAGATCCAATATCAGCCATATTTCTAATGCATTCCTCTATTGGTGCTGATCTTGCCTTTAAAGGCCTGATCACCATTTTGCATTCTGAATTATCATTTTCAAAATCCAAAAGTTTTATTAATATTTGCCAGACTTCTCAATCTGATCCTATATTATTTACAGCTGAAGGTAATCTTTGCAAAAAAAAAAAAATTCAGTGAAGATTTTTTTGGACCTTTATATGTTCTTTTAAATCAATCAACCACTTAATTAATTAATTAATTAACTTTACATCTCTATTGTAGCCCCCTCCCTCCCCTCCTTCCTCCATTCCCCTCATTCCTCCCCTATTTCTCAGAATAGGGGAGCCTCCTACCCACCCACCACATCTCAACAAGTCACATCAGGATTGAATAAGTCCTCTTTCCCCAAGGCCTGTTAGGAGGAGGTGATCAAAAAGCAGGCAACAGAATCCATATCAGAGACATCCCTGCTACCCTTACTAGTGGACCCACATGAAGCCTGAACTGCCATTGGCTACATCTATATAGAGGACCTAGGTCCAGACTAAGCATGGTCCTTGGTTGGTGCTTCAAACTCCACAAGCTCCTCTGGACCCAGGTTAGTTGGCTCTGTTGGTCTTGTGGAGCTCTTGTAGCCTCCTGGTCCTTTTATCCCCCCCCCCCAATCACCACTACTTTTCCACTAGACATCCTATGCTTCAACCAATGTTTGTCTGTGAGTCTCTGATTCTGTTTCCAACTGCTGCTTGGTGGAGACACCCAAAAGGCAGTACAGGATAAACATACTACAATTCACAGACTCAAAGAAGATAAGTAACAAGGAAGGCCAAAGGGAGGATGCTTAAATCTCCACTAGAAGGAGAAATAGAATAGACAGAGGTTGTGATTGGAAAGAAGGAACAAAATATGAGAGGGAAGGCAGAGAGAAATAAGGGTGGAGAACAGACCTGGGGAGAGTGGGCACAGAAGGACAGAAAGCCTGCAGAGAAAAGAAACTTGGTTTGGCCATTTCCATGACAAGGTGGATATCTATAGGCCTCTCGGAAGGTATGGGGGGTACTATAGCTGAAACTCCTAGTATTGGGGGCCATGGAGGCTGAAGAGGACACCTTCTGACTAGACAGGACTCCTTTAGAGGGAGGAGAACACCAAACTACTCATGAAAACTTTGATCCAAAACTTACCTTACCAACAAGATGTGCAGGAATAAAGAGAGAGCAGGTAGAGCAGAGATTGAGGGACTATCCAACCAATTTCTGGCCCAACCCAAGACCCACCCTATAGAAGAAAGCCAACCCCTGACCATATTAATGATGCTCTGTTATGCTTGCAGATAGAGGCCCTTACATTTTTAGTAAATGATTCAGACTTCTTTCCTGGTTCTTCAACCTTATCCTAATCATTTAAAATTGATAAAGAATGTAACACCAAGGTGTGATTATCAAATGCAAGCTGCCTTTGTAAACCAGCATATTGATCTTCACCTAGCAACTGATCCTGGGATATATCAATACCTTATATCATAGTCTTATGTCATCCTTCTAGGTCCCTAGTTTTCTCTTTCCACCATGTTTGCCACTGTAACTGGGGACCAGCTTCCAATACTGTTGCAAAATCCTTTCTGTCTTGAGGGACAATTCTCTTCTGAGTTGCCCCTGAACTTAATATCTGCTTCATATAGGCTGATCATTTATATACCACATAAAATGATTGCTTCCTTAAATCGTCTCTATCTCCATTTAACCTCTCTATAACTCTGTCTCCTCATTCACGTCAATTGTAATGACCCTGTCTCTTCATTCATGACTATGGAATAACCCTGCCTCTTCCTTCATGACTATGGAATAACCCTGCCTCTTCCTTCATGTCTATATAACCTTGCCTCCTCATTCATGCCTATGTAATAACCCTGCTTCCTCATTCATCTATACAGAATAACCCTACTTCCCTGTTCAGCTGTCTGCAATAAGGATGCTGAGCTTCTGGTGTGCTGCAATTTCTGTATCAGAGAGCCCAGTTCACTTCACCTCAGTTTTTTTTTTTTTTTTTTTTTTTTTTTTTTTTTTTTTTTTTTTTTTTTTTTTTTTTTATGGAGCCAACCCCACAATCTCCAATACATGTTTGTTATTTTTGTCATAGGCTTATATACCCTCTAAGCAAAGCTCTGTACATCAGAACAAAAATTACCTCATGGCTATAAAAGCAATTATCACAGAAACAGATAAAGTCATTAGGCCCCAGCTTTTTGCTTGTCTTTTCTTCAGCACTCCCTATAGCCCTTTCTCAACCCCATGCCAAACCACACACACAATCAGGTTAAGCCCTGGAGCTATATAAGATATGGAGGTTTCTTATGCCATTGTCATTTGAACTGCCACAAGAAAACCTCCTAGCTATTTAGCTATAGAAGCACATGGCCTTACCTTAGATATGTGAAGACTCTCCGTAGAAACAAACCCAAGTCAAGTGGATAGCATTCTTTCCTTATCCATTTACAACTTTTTGACACAAGAGTAGTAATTCTTAGCATAATTTTACTAGCCTTAGTTCATGATATGAATAAAGATTCATATTTTAGTAGCCAGTCTAACTCTTAAACATCTTTCCTGTTTGAGTTATACAATTTATTCAAGACCGTAAAAGGAAGTAATTTTTAAAACATATAACCTGTACAAAAACTGCTAAATGGCATCTTAGTTTAGTTTTTGCAGTACCTCTACAACGTTAAATAGTGATTAGTAGCTCCCCATTACAGGAAAGCTCTACTTCTGCCATGCTTTGTGTAGGTTTGCAGAACTCGCCATAAAAAAATGCTTTTATGCTGTGACCTTAACTTGCCCTCATTATGTCAATGTGACAAGATAATCCCATAAAATATTCCTAAATTGCATGGCTGAGCTTAGCAACTTCTCCAGGATTATATAACTCCCGACAGGAGTCTCTCAGTTGCATGCCCAGACATCATAGTTTCCTTTAGACAGGTTCCTTGCCTAATTTAGTGTAAATACCTTGGTTGCTCAAATTAAAGCAAACATTTTCAATCACAGAAGTACCTGTCAGTCATGTCTATGCCCTGTGACTGGAATTTATGAGTGTCTTTTCATCAGACCCAAATCTCTGTAACATGTTTTCTGTTTCAGACATGGAAATATTTACCAAAAAATGGAGGCTAGTGAAGCAGACATGGTTTCACCTTGTCAGTGTCTGCACACACTGCCTCTCCAGCTCCTCTTCTCAGAACTTTCCCCTCTGCTCACTGGACTGATAGTCACATCTCAATAACGTCTGCTTCTTCCACTCAGGGGTCCTCATATTCGAGCGGGTACCAGAATCTCCCGAAGGTCTCCTTAAAGCACATCTAACTCTGGAAGTTCTTGATTCAGAAGTCTGGCCTGTAGCCTAATGACTTGCATTCTAGTCACTTCCCCAGTGGTGCTGAAGCTATTGGTCCAGAACAGGTCCGTAGTTTGATAGCCATCATCCCCCCCCCCCCCGGGAAGTTTCTGAGCCTTAAGTCACTGCCAGGCTAAGACAATTGCCAATCTCACAGTCCTGGGACATTCCATTCCTTCAAAAAAAAAAAAATCTACTGTTGTGAATAGTACTGCAATAAACATGGATGTGCAAATGTCTGCAGTGTGTGACTCTGAGTTTTGTGAGGGTAGCTAGAGACTATCATGTAAAGCCAAATAAGCTAGACTCGAACACAAATACAATATATTTTTCTCATTTGTGGATCATAGATTGTATATAGAGATGCAAAATATCTTGCACACACACACACACACGGTGGGGGTGGAGGTGAAGGAAATTAACAGGAAGAGGAAGTTAGAGAGAGAAGTTATAGTGGCTGAAAAGGGTCAGTATACACGATATACTTAAAACTGTCTTAAGAAACCCAGTACTTTGTACAATATATGCCAATACAAAAAAAAATCCAGTATCTCTAACCAAGTGTCTTTATTTCTGCTCCATGCATTCATACTACCTTCCTGCCTACTACATTTTATAAATATGTGATTTGCTATTACTGGAAGAAAGTACAGTCAGATACAAAGCAATTTTATGCATTCAAGTGTGTTTGCTAGAGAGTTTTATTAAATAGCAGTCATACTGCCATCTTTATGCATGACATCTGGATCCTCAAGATTCACAAACAAATTATAATGGACAAGGCCTTCTGACTGAACCACTGCCATCAAAATTACAGAATTATCATATTAATTTTTGCATACAAATAAAGAGTACTCAAAACTTTATGTGTCCTAGAGGATGAGGAATGTTTAAGTTTAGTTTGCCCTGGCTACTTTTCTAGTGAGGAAGATGCCAGGAGCCAGTGACTTCAACTCATTTAAAGACTGCTCAAATTGAAAAACAAATAAACAGACAATCATGATTTGGTTGCTCAATATACAGTAGCCTTTGATGATAGCAACAGCTTTTAGCTACCGATTTTCAGCTCATTTCAGGATGAACAAGTCCTACCTTATAATCTGAAGACAGGAAAATTATTATCTACCTCGAATTATAAAGACGTAAAACAGAGAAATATAGCTTCATATATATGGTTGTAATTGTTGTATATGTGTATGTACATTTGTGTATATTATGTATATGGTTTTCGGTCATTAAATACTTTCCCTGAGGATTTATACAAGCAGTTACTGCATTTAAAAATTTAATTCCAGTTAGTAAAGGAACACTTAGATTGAAGGAAAGTTGTAGAGCAATAATCACTTACACAACTTAAAGTAAAATAAAACAATCATTAGAAAATACCAGTTTCCAGGGGGGTAGGCACTTCTAACAGTTTGCATGATGACTATTTCTGACCCAGAAACTCCAATTCACTGATTCTCTCATGTGATGATCAGGTTTATCCAACATTTAAACCTAATACATTCTTTGGGGAAGAGTCTAAGAATTTATCCTGATTCTTGATCTTTGGAATTAAAGAAATATTTTTGCATAGTTCTACAGCTCTATTTTTTTAAGATGCAGATAATGAGAATAAAAAATGATTTGGGAAGAATGTGGTGCTGTCTGAGGAGGACCAGGGCAAGAGCATCTGTGCTTCTGGCATCAATATCATCCCTTTTCAATTTCACATTTAACTCCTGGGTCTCATTTACACACTCATAATGCTTGATAGACAACTTTGCCTTAGGATCAAAGGACAGTCTGGTAGTTACATGATTTAACTGGAAGACACAGCGGGCAAGCAGACATACAGTTCAGATTAGAAAAAAAAAAAAAGATTCACAGGACATGGGCCATTGACCATGAGCCACTGTGTTTGCTCAGTTACCGAATCACACACTGCATTTCAAAATACAGACGTGATGACCTAACTAGACCAATTATGCATGCAAATTCAAATCCAGCATCTTCTTAGATGGTACATTAGTGAAAACCTAGCCTCACTAACATTGTCAGTGGCTTCTCTTCAAGCAGTGGCAATCCAATTAAAATGGCCACCAGAGCAGAGCCAAATGACATTAAATGACTCCAATTAATGTCATATTTGATTTGGAAGTACAGTGGAAGATGATCTGCACTGTCCGCTGCAAATCTTCATTCAGCTTGTGGGTTTTATAAATTGTGTTTGCATTGTTAAAGAAAGGCCAGCATTAATCTGTTTATATTCCAAAACAAGCCTTCCAGGTTCTTTATATCTTCAACATTCAAATCAGCATTTAAAACCAGCTCCTCCAGTCATTTTTTTTTTTCATGAAAGTGTAAGGAGAAAGGGCTCACGTTTAGAGATGGAATCTCAAAGCAAATGACAAACTCTTAGGGATCTCACTTCAATATGTCTTCCAAGAGACAAAGGATGGACTTGGTTCTCAGTCACTGTTTGGTTTACCAAGGCTGCAGAACCTGTGTCATCGTAGAACATAGAGCCAGGGAGTAAAAAAAAATGCACTGATTTTTTAAATAATCTATTGAAAAGGGATATTAGTAAATGTAGCACAAACACTTCAGCGTTCCCCAGGCATCAATTTAGCTTGTGATTACATTTATTTATGCTATCTATTCCTGTTCTGACATTCACACAATACAAATTCAGGCAAGGATATATACATAGTTTATGAAACCTTTTACATATAAAATAAAAATAACAATATTTTAAAAACCTATATATTGTGGCAGGAAAGATGAGTGGTTAGGAGTATGTATCCTTTTGCAGAGAGGATGTCCCTAGCATCCACATGGCAGCTCAAAACTGTCTATAAATCATGTGCCTAAAGTTCTGACACCCTCTGCTCGTGTCTGTGAACACTGCACACATATGCACGCATACACGCAGGAAGACAAAACACTCGGGCATATAAAAACAAACAAATCTTTAAAAATATAGCTTAAATCTTATTTTGCAAGGGATATGACAAAAATAAAACCATTTAAAGTGTGCAAAATCATGTGAAAATATGCTGAAGCACAAGAGTTAGAATGCAAGTGAAAGAAACAAGACAATTTCATAATCATCACACAATTGTCATACTGGAAAATATATCTTTGTGATAGCATTAGGTTTGGCAAAAGGCACAGATAATTCAGAATTCTGTGCACAGCAAGGCAACTCTGGAGAGTGCCTGAAATTATGAATATCCATAACCTTCACCTAGAGTTACATTTCAGCTTGATCACATAAAAATATCTTGGACATGTATAGGGATAAAGGTTTAAGTCTTCATGAAACCTTTTTGTGGACTTTAGTTTTATATTTTGACCTAAGATTGAACTTTACTCAGTTAGGCAAAGACTTAATCCACTGGACCATGATCTCTTGTTCTTTGTCTGTACTAAAATATCTTCCCATACCATTTGGGAATAATTAGTACACATGGTCCTCCTCAGATCTTTATACCAATGTGTTCTTTTTGAAAACAACAAGCTAAATCTATTTGATGAAGTGCTGGGGAGGAGCCCAGGTTTGTTGATATAGACTTATCCACTGGAATCAAGAATCTTGGTTTAATTTTACCTTGTAGTAAGTTTATGCATGTAAATGCCTTAGCTTTGTGCCTAACACGTGTGAATGCAAAAGTATATAGTTTAAGTATCACAGAAGGAGTAACTAAAATAAAACAGAAATTCATTAATTTTTTTCACATCATGTGTGTGTGTGCATGCGTACACGCGTGCATGTGTGCACATGCATGTGCATTCGTAGGCATGTATGTGTATGTCAGAGGACAACTTTTGGTAGTTTTTCTTCTCCTTTACCATGTGGATTTCTGGGATTAAATTCAGTTCATCAGATTCGAAAGCAAGGGCCTTTACTTACTGAGCCATCTCTTGAGCCCCCAAATTCTTATTATTCCTTTACAGGTTACATTCATACATAGGAGTAAATAAAAATGAAGAAAAAATATTTCTGCTTCTCTCAGAGAAACAATCAGTCTTGCAGATATATTATCTGACAAGTTTGTCAAAAGAGTGCTGACTTCAGACAGTAGAGACAGTGACTCTCCAAGGAAATGTTGTTTTTTTTTTTTTTTTTTTTTTTTTTTTTTTTTAAGGATGTGCCCTGGGATTGTCATTGCTGACGCTATAGATTGTGAATCATAGGTGCACCCTGGTAAGTTGAGGCAAGAAAAAGCTTTGTGAGGCCCAATGAAGTCTTTGCAAGTTGTTGCTAAATAAAGTTCTGATGTCACAGAGGATTTTTTAAAAATAGAAATGCCATGTCTTGCTGTATCATGGTAAAAAATTTGCAACAAAGGAGAGCTTCATTAGGAAAATGAATCTTGAGAAGTCCTCAATGTGACAGGTCATGTTAGTGACCACCTGTAGACCACACAGGTGGTATCAGATGTGTAAGAACATCTGGTAGGTTGTACAAGATCCTTACTATAGTTCTTACCTCAGAGTTATGGGCACTAGACTCCTTTTTGTATGAGGCTTCCTCATCCCCAGCTCCTCTTCAAATCTGATGTAACTCCAATTGGATATTAACAAACTCTATGAGAGCAGCAGCCTTAGATTTGCAAAGTTTATGCCACAAATTATACTCTCCATAATTTGTACCAATTTATGAGAGTTAATGTTGAAGCAACATGGCAGGGCTGGCTGTCCATATTAGATTTTTTTTCTTTTTAAAACAAATTTTATGTGTATAGGTATCTTACTTGCATGTGCATCTGTGCACCATGAATGTGCCTAGTGCCCACGGAGGGCAGACAAAGTCATCAAATCCTGTGGAACAGAAATTATAAACAGTTGAGAGTGAGCATATGGGTGCTGGAAATAGAAATCATGCCTTCTGGGAGAGCAGCCAGTGCTCTTAACCACCAAGCTATCTTTCCAACCTCAGATTTTCTTTTATTAATTGCATAATTTTTAAGATAAGAAATGAAGTTGAACAAGCATGTCTATCTGTTATCCAAATGGCATGGAGGCTTGGCAGGAGAAAGGGGAAAACAAAGAACTTTCTGCAGCCGTCTTTCCAAGCACCATCTGAGACATCAGTATGTCAGCTTCCTCTGAGACAGGAAACATGGTCCAAGTCATTAATACTGTGAAGTCAATGAATTAAAAATATTTTTAAGGAACATAGATTTTTAATTACCACAGTGGAAAATTCTCCTATCTGGTTGTAACTTATTTTCAATCATTAGAGAAACAATAAACCAGGCCCACCCTTACAACACATGGTAAAGATCTGTTTATAACTAATGGTGAGGTGAAAGATGAGACAAGATCGTGGGCTGTGGGCTCCAGTTACCAGGAAAAATCTGGACTGTGTCAAAGATTAACGGAGCCCAATTTCTACGCCCATGGAGAGCTGGAATGTTGCAAGTCTGGAATTAAATTTCTTTGGCTGTCTTTAGCTCCCTTAGCAGCAGCCTTCCTTGGCCACTTTTGTGACTATTACGCAAATCCTTTTGGAATACAGAAAGAAAATCTGAGCTTCCACCAACCAAAGGTGATGAGGGTGGTCACATAACAGCCGAGGATGACAGCAGGATGTTGGTCTTTGAGAATCCGTAGTGTGGATACAAGGCTTTGCTACAACCCACTTACCTGATGTCCCATCTGGAGCCAGGCCTTTTACTACTTTACTGGGTTCTTATATCTCCCGCACTTCTCCACCCCAATCTACTTCAACACTGTGTATGTGAGCAAGAAGGCTAGAGGGCAAAGGGAGAGGAGATCTCTCTTTAGACTACTTCCCACTGATTAGAGGCATCAGGTTCCTAGAGGAAAGTCCAGTCTTCATCATCGGAATATCTCCAACTAGCAACCAGCAATCCAGCAACACAGCAATCCAGTAATCCAGCAATAGCAAATGCACCAGCAGGAACCTGTAGGCTTTGGACTTTTCAAACCTACTTTACTTGGGGTTCTTTAATGCTTACACTTCCCTTCCAATGCACCTATACTAGATAGGAGAGAGAAGAGGTTAATGGGAACAGGAGGAGAAGTAGACCTTCTTAGACTCAGTTCCTTGGAGCAATTCCACTCTTTGTAGTCAGGATTTCAGGAGACCCATTAAATAGCAAACCAGCAATTTAGCAAACGTGACTGCAGCCACAGTAGCTGGAACCTGGAGCCGCAGCCACAATCTGGAACCTCAAAGTGTTCTCTGGAGTGCTTCTCTCTGGGAGCATCTTGAAGCAGAGCAATGAACAGCCCAATAATAGGAAACACATAATGCCACGTATACATACATACACACACACACACACACACATATATATATATATCCTCTCAGAGTCCATATTAGGAGGTCAAAAACCAGGCCCTCAAGAGGAGGTTCCTCTTCTAATGGACAAAAGTCACCTGTTCTCTCACAAGTCTGTTTCCCATCACACACTTGGGATCAAAACAAAAGCATGTTTACATCCACTATAACTCGCCCTCTCATAAGAATTCTTTTCAGCTGTGGGCAAACTCAAGGCAGTTTCACCTCCCACACTTGGGATCAAAACATCCTGTTTACATCCACTACATGAACCAATAGCAACAGAGGCAGAAGTGGGGGCAGCAGCGGGGGCAGCCGCAAGGGCAGCAGCCACCACAGGTTCCCATGGGGCTTCCAAATGTACACCCTCTCAAGTGTCCCCAGAATACCAAACATAAACTATCTACAGCTGGCAAAAATTGCTCGCCTCCTAGAGCATGAGACAAATCAGTCAGCTGCTATGGAAAATATGAAGCAACCCCATATTCTATACCTGGGATTAAAACAAAAACATATTCATGTAACATAACTGGGTTTTTAGAGAAACCAAAATTTTCACTACACCTATCCATGCATTTTTAAACACCATGATTTGTGCCTTTCCTTATTTTGTTACTAAAAAAAAAAAAAACTTCATGAAACTGTAACATTCTGAAACACAATATTTAAAGGAACCCAAATCTGTATTCTCAGGCCATACTCGTCATACTTGGCTCCAAAATAAACTATCTCTTGTTAAGGTGTGAGCTGCTTTTACATCAATGGATTTAACTAGTACAAAGCTAATGGGTAAACCAATGACAGTAAATACCATTTGTTATTCCTCCTTGACCCAATGCTAACAAAACTGAAAGGTAAACTGACAGTATATACCAATAGTTATTCATTCTTGACCACAAAACTAAAAGCTAAACTGATGACAATAAACATAGTTTCTATTTTATTCTGTCTGAGATCTGGGCTTTAACACATTGTATCCCATGCCTGACTACAAGTTAAACTAAGTAGTTTTGAAGATAACCATTTTCTTTTTGGCCTCAAAGTGTAGAGTGCTGCTTTCACGCCCAGGAATCATGCCACTCTACAGGAGGGCAGTTTTGTACCCTGTCAGTGGAGAGCACTGGTCCTGTGCATCCGCGTCCTTCTCTGTCCTTCATTTATTTTATTTAAAGTGTAACTTCCTACCTCCCTCTCTTTTTCTTCTCCCTATTGAAGAAGGCAGCCATATTAAGCCTGCTTGTTTTGATGGTCAAGGAACTCACTCTCTTCTTCTCTGAGGCTCCACATCCATGCAGATAACCACAGATTTCCACCAGCAATTCTCCCAGATCTCCTGACTTCTTACTTAGAAACACAAGCACCTCGTTCTTCCTCCTTGCACCTCTCACCTCCCAGAAACTACTGAGGTATCCAGTTTGTCTACATTTTGTTCTCAAACTCTAAGAACATCATCCTAGACTTCCCTTCTGTGTCTGTTTTTAAACTTATCTGTAGGAACAAGAACCTGAAAAGGGGACTGTGTGCCCCTAATGACACAACCACCAAATCCATACATAAAGCATATCCTTGCTTCCTATTTTTTTCTTCATGCTTATGCTAGTCAAACACCGTAGTCTGAAGCAAAGCCACCCTCCAGCTATCTCTCATCATCTGTAGTTATCCCTGCTTCTCTGCCTGCCTTTACCAGACTCAATGCTTGTCTCCAGAAACAAACTTCTGTGATTCTTAGCTCACCTATGACAGATCAAAGTGCACCATCTTTTTGTGTTTGCCAAAGCAGCTTCTAAGACAGACTCATAACAGTTGCCTAGAGATGAGAAAAACAAAAGTACATATATATGTGTGTGTGTGTGTGTGTGTGTGTGTGTGTGTGTGTGTGTGTGTGTGTACATATATGTTAGAGGTACCTGAAGATGCCCTGGATCTCTGTTGATAGGGATGAGGCTATGTAGAGCAACATAGCTTCAGTCCCTGTGTGTGGGTGACCTCTAGACAGAATTTTGGTGTCCCATGCTCCATGTGTTTGGGGAGAGGGGAGGGAGAGGACTGCCCCTGACATGATCTTTGATGCCTCTGATTTGATCACTTCCCCCTTGGCAGGGTGGCCTTGGGGGCACACAGAGGAAGGGGTATGAAAACTACCCTGATGAGACCTGATAGACTGTGATCAGATGGTGGGGGAGGAGCCCCACCTCTCATCAGAGGTCTAGGGGAGGGGAATAGGGCAGAAGAGGGAGGAAGCATGGGAACTGGAAGATAAGCGGGAGAGGACAACATCTGGGAAGTAATATGTATAAACCATAATAAAAAATAAGGTGAAAAAAATCCAGTTATGTTATATACACGATTTTTGCTTCAACCCCAGGTGTGAGATATAGGGCTGCTTCAGATTGTCTACAGCAGCAGACTATGTGCCTTATCTGTGTTCTGGTAGCCATGTGATTCAGCTAGCTGAAGAAAGTTTAATTCTGAGGCCTCTAGAGAAGGTATTAAAATGACCTGATCCCCAAGAGAGTGGGCATGGCTGTTCCTCCTGCTGGTTCCTGCTCCTCCTTCTGCTGTTGCTGATGTGTGAAGTGGTCATGAGAAATGAGACCCTAAGAAGAAATTGGGGATATGCTTACTAGACAAAGATTAGACATGCCCCAAGGAACTCAATGCCACTAATAAACAAGAAGTAGTCTAAAAAGATATCAATGTCCCTCTCCCCACTAGCCTTCTGTCTCTACTGCCTGGTGCCGGGTGTTAGAAGGGATTGGGGTGGAGAAAAGTGGTGGATATAAATACTCAAATAAAGTAGCATAAACAAATATACCTACACTGAACCTTGTTGGACAAATTTGGGGCAGCTTAGTGATCCTTCCATGGTGCAGAATCTCTGGTTACAAGTGACTGAAACAGAGACCTTGCTCTCAACCTTGATCATGGAAGTTCCATATCACAGTGAGTAATGGTGAATGAAGAGACACACTTCTATTCAGTGTTGAGACTAAGCAGCTATGCCTGTTCGGCCTCAGATGAGACATCTTTATCCAGCCTGCTCCTTCAAGAACCAAGTAACATAACAAAAGAGGGTGAAGGGGAGAATTTAAGAGCTGGCAGATAGAAAGAAGTGCTATGAAATGCTATCTTCTGGACAAAACATGGCTATTGTACATGGGAACTCATAGCATCTGTGGTTCCCTGCATAAGGCAAGATCAACCAAGGTAAACATTTTAGCATGGAGGGAAGGACTCCCAAAACTATGGCCTTAGCCCAGAAACTCCTTATTGGTGGTTGATGGCTGCTGAAGAAGAAAAAGCAACTTTTCTTCAGGTGTGTATTCACTATTCTCTAGTGGATGAACCCAAACCCACTCAATACTACCTTGACACTGTAGGTTACAAATAACTAAATAAATACAAAAGATGAGCATGAAATTGGGAAGGAGATGTGATGGATGGTCTTCGAGGGAAACTGAAGGGAAGAGCTAGTGGTGGATGTGATCAAGATATATTACATACACATATGCGGTTTTAAAGAAATAAAAAAAAACCCCAAAAGTATAAAGGCAATATTAACGTGGTCAAAATATCTGTGAAGCACCTAGTGATGTCTCTCACTCAACTGCAGAGGTTTCATCACTATTCAAATTGATTGTATGATTTTTAGGTCAGGAAAACTGATGAGTCAGATGGCTTGCACTCATTTACATAACACAAAATATGTTTTTTCCTGTTTTATAAACAGTTCTGTTCCAGAATAAACTGAATATGTTTCAGATTGGTAGGAAAAGCCAATAGTCTTTATAAACAGAAACAGCATCAGGAGCCACATTAAGGAACTCATATATTACTTCAGCATCTTGTTCCGGTGGCTAGTGTGTCTAAAGGGATGCGCTAAGTACTCTGATTTTATTGAGACAGTTATAACTACATTCAACTCTATTTCCTTTTGGAAATGACTGTAGCTTGAAATATATTTTATCTTCCCTAAAATTATGTTTATATTTTTAATTAACATGCCATTGAACTCATACCCTACTCTCTTTCACTCTCTCTCTGTCTCATATATTTTTTTCATGAGTATACATAGTTACATGCTTATGCTGCACATGCCTTAGTGCATATGTGAAGGTCAGGGGTCAACTTCATGTGCTTCTGCAGTCTTTTTCCACCTGGAACCTGGGACTCATTGGTTCAGCTTGACTGGCTGGCCAGTAAGTCCCAGGGATGCACCTATCTCTACCTTTTTGGTTCCAGAACTATAAACATATGTCCTAATGCCTGGGATCCAATCTCATGCCCTCATACTTACACAGCAGTCACTGTTTGTAGGACTGAGTCACCTCTGTAGCTGCCCGCTCCCCATTTTAGTTCTTGTAACTCATTGTTCAGTCAGTAATCATTAAAGCAGTATAAATCGGAAAGAACTGGAGATTTTAATAAAGTCTTATGGGAACGAGCCTTCGTTTATGTGAGTCTCAACTGTGTGTTGAGCTCTAGCTACTTCATTGCAGTCTAAAAGGAGATTGAAAGGGGAAGAGCAAAAAGGTGGAGTAAAGTTGATGGACAAGATTCATTGTGCAATGTGTAGCAATAACACAAAGAAAAAAGTAAATGAATCTATAGATATCAGTGGATTGTTAAATAATGGAAATACTTTCAGAGAGTATAAAATAGCAAAATTCAGGGTTTAGAAACTCTACCACATTGGCATTTTTTTTTTTAAAGTACAATTTCTTGACTGAAAAGTTTTAAATATGGAATTACTGCATGTAAGGTCACATAAGGAGTGTTTCTCTGTGAGTTTGAAAATATCTGCAATGTGATGCTCCAGCAAAAGCAATCACACTCAGATTTGGTAATTTTGCCTGAATATTTGTTTAAAACAGAAGCTCAATAAAAGACTGAGTCTACTTTATAATAAGTGGAATGCTCAGAAGCTTTTCTCATTTCTAAAGGAGCTTATCTTCGAAATTGAACCAAATTTTAAGGTTCCAAAACAAAATTATGGCTTTTAGTTTAATCTTATTAAGGCACGTGCCATTAGTTTTAAATAGGAACCAATTCTTCTGAAGACACTCTCTACCTCCCTGGGATCTTCACAGGATTTTTCCAAATAGGAAGAATGATTTTCAATGTATTCTGGACCGTTCTTTAGTCTACAGAATTCTAAATCTAGGCAAGAAGACTTTGTGGGGACAGTGCTTTCTGGACAACTGTTAAGGACCTGTCACCCATGTAAATGTCTTGAGGGATTGGACCCTGGCCTGTGACCTCAGCAAGTGGTGGAACAAAGGCAGGACCTCCCGTCAGCAAACTGGCTAGCAACACTTTCTGAGTTATGGCACACACACTGTTATTGTTTGCATAGCAACACTTTCTGAGTTATGGCACACACACTGTTATTGTTTGCATTGTTTTGCAAGCTATATTGAAGTAAACAAGAGACATTCGGAATCAGATTTTCACATAGCTAAGAGTTTAGGGTAATTTTTGACTGTTTACTTGACATTTTTGCAGCTATGACTAACAATCATCTTTACTCCTTTTCAAGACCAACAGGAAGAGAAGGAAGAATATGGACAAGCGTCTTCACCTAGAGAAGGAATTCAGTGCCTGTGAGGAACTCCAACCTCAATTTCTATGTGACTACAGGTGTACACATTGATGATGGAGTTAAGGACTGAAAGAGAAACTTAAAACTATTCCAGGGCATAAAATAATATAGAAAATTTCCTCTATGTATAAAGTCATATTAGAACAATCCCATTTCCAGACAAAATCTATAATAAAATATTAGTATATTGAATCTAGTGAACTAAAAGAAAAATACATGGAAGCATGAGACTTCTCTTGGGAATGTGAAAGACATCTCAAAGTTAAGATTCTATCAACATGATTTATTAGATCAAAATGTTAGAAAAGAAAAATGTGCAGCTAAATTACATACAGAAATCTAGCATTCCCGGCAGAAATTGCGATGTATAAATCAAGTACTTAGATATAATCAAGACAAGTTGAAAACACAGATATTACGACATCATTGATGACATTTATATTAAGTTGAGAAGTAAAACAGCATTACTCTCTTTTCAGACATTTTCAATAAGCTAAGAAAAAAATTTAATGTCCAGTAAAAGTGGGGAAAAAAAGCAGAAACTTTGTTTTAACGGCTGGTGATAATTCTTAAGCCACAATCAAGAATTTGGTCAATATTCTACTGCAAACAAAAGTTTAAAAATTTTTACTTATAATTACAACAGACTTTGAAGAACTTTTAGATAGATTTAGAAACAACTATGCTAAACCTGTCAAAAAATATAAAACACAAACAACTTATATCTTAAAAAGTAAACATTACTAATGAGAAAATAATACTTAAATATAAGTTAATTGCAAATTGACATTTAGATAATAAAATGTCAATAAATACTGAACATTTTACAATTTTAAGCTATGGTTAAAAACCAAATGTTTGAATTTTGTACAAACTTTATGAAGAATATCAAAATAAGTAATCACAATAAGTCACACCAGTAAATACAATGACTTTTATTATTGAATTTAATTGATTCACAGATAGGTAAAGAATCAAATGTAGAATATGATGTAGAATATGAGAAGGATCATGCATCTATATGAGTGCCTGAATCTTTAATGAACAATGAGGTTATATTTTATTTCATTGAAAAATGTTTGACATTTTTGTGCTAGGACACTTTATCATTTTGCTAGTAAAAAATAAATCTTTTGCAAAATGATACTCCTAGAGAGTTTAAATACAACTATAATATTTTATATACAAATATAATATTTTATGGCATTAGGGTGTGGAGAAACTCCAGAAGTAAATAAATAATTTTGACTAAAAAAAACCCACTGATACCTTGTGTTATTCATTCAAATGATAGGAATAAATCTTATCCAGATATATGAAAGAGAAGAACTCTTGCATTACACTATTTTTCTTTCTATAATACACTTAATTTTTTTTGAAGAAAAAAGTTTATTTTAGATCATGATTTAAGTTGTACAAGGTTAAGGGCTAGCAGAATTCCAAGAGGGCCATGGGTATCACAATGCAAGAAAAAGTGTGTGTGTGTGTGTGTGTGTGTGTGTGTGTGTGTGTGTGTGTGTGTGTGTGTGTGTTGTGTTTCCTCTTCCTATAAAACCACTAGGAATCTTTCCTGGAAACTCTATCCCAGCACACACATCTAATCCTAATGACTTCTCAATGCCCCATCCCTTAGCACCAATTAATTTTCCAGTCTTACTACTCATCATGGGGATTACATTTCAGCACATGAAGCCTCAAGTTCACTGAAAACATAAACAAAGCATAAACCCCTCTATGCCTGTAACTTACAAAGATCTCCCACTTATCTGTTAGAATATCATTTCCCATTGGAAAGTAAGTCAAATATCTGAATAAGCAATTTAAAGAAAAAAGTCCACAGTACCCATAAATATTAAAACAAAGCAAAACAAAACAGTGCTTAACCTCTGTAGCAGGCTGAGGTGAAAGTCATATCACCATTGGACTGCCATTCTAATTCATAACAGCGGCAAGAGTTTAAGAGTGTGGCATGCTGCTGCAGTTGACTTGGGAAAGCAACCATTCTCACTACTGCTATGTTGAAGAATGTGTTAGCTATTTGTCAAAACCCCTGGCACCATGTCTGAAGATTATAAAGGAGTGCATGTACCTTTGTCTTAAGTATGCCATTATTAAAATGTGTGTGTGTGTGTGTGTGTGAGAGAGAGAGAGACAGAGAGAGAGAGAGAGAGAGAGAGGGAGAGAGAGAGAGAGAGAGAGAGAGAGAGAGAGAGAGAGAGAGAGACAGAGACAGAGAGACAGAGAGAGAGGAGAGAGAAAAAGAGGGAGGGTGAGAAGGAGGGAGGAAAGGAGAGAGAGGGAGGGAGAGAGGGAAGGAGGGAAGAAGAGAGGGAGAGAGAGGAGAGACTTTTAAACACCACAATTCTTTGTTACCTTGCTGTGATTTGGGATCACCATAGAAACACAGTCTAAGAGTGCCCGTGAAGATATTTCTATGTTAGAACAATAGAGGTGAGAGGACCCGCTTTAAATGTGGATGGTACCACTCCACGGCTTGGGATTCTAGGCTCAGTAAACAGGAGAAAGTGAACTGAGCCCAGGCATTCACTGGTCTCCGCCTCCTGAATGGGTGTAAGCCGCCACCTCCTGCTCCAGCTGCTGGATCTTCCCAGCCATGATAGACTCTGCTCTAGCTTATTTACTGTTGCTAGACAACAGGACAACCAACAGTAACTTG
Organism: Acomys russatus; assembly: GCF_903995435.1. Classification (NCBI taxonomy): domain Eukaryota; kingdom Metazoa; phylum Chordata; class Mammalia; order Rodentia; family Muridae; genus Acomys; species Acomys russatus. The sequence goes on along the minus strand of NC_067157.1, from coordinate 41,022,341 downwards.
GGGAGGAAAGAGTCTCTGTCATCTTACACTTCCAGTCACTATCTACCATTGAGGGAAGTCAGGGCAGGAACTAAATCAGAGACCACGGAGGAATACTGCTTACATGCTTGCTCTAGGGGTGACTCTTGGTTGTAGCAAGTTGACAACAAAAACAAACCAGGACAGACAGCATGAGCTGGATTTGCAAGCAACACAAGCCCTTCTTTTCTTAAGTTGTTTTGGTCAGATTTTATCTTGTGTGTAAAACAAGTACCTATCAATTGCCTAGGAGCTGGCAGACTGTTTAGATCAACCACCAGTTGCAAATTGTTGAAAATTACGTAGCTATAAAAGCAACCAGTTGATGCAATACATACTGAGGGGAGCACATATTTGTGATAAATTATCTAGTGAAAAGGGAGATGAATTGTCAAGTGAAAAGATGAATATCAGTGAAAAGCAATAATGTGAATAATAAGTACTTTTATTCTTTCTTCAAGGAGCGTGGGTACACACACATCTACATACATAGATATAAACAATTTTTGAGCTTTAAATTGTACACCAGGACTAAAGGAGGTGCATCTTGATGGCAGGCACCTCAGCATGCATGAAGCCTTGTGTTCAACTTCTGGAGTCATAATATTTAAAACCAAAGTATAATATATTCTGACACTGTTACAAAATCTTGTGCCCTCCCGCTCCTACCTACCTGGAATATGTGGTGTCTCCCTGTGTAGTGTATCCATGATGCAATCCTGCCTGTCCATTTGTCACTTAGCCATCTTGTTTGTCATACACACAGTCTTGGGGTTGCAGTTGAAATATACATTAGTCTCCATAATGTCTTAATTTAGAGAAGGTTATGAAAAGAAACCCCATGGGTAGCAGACAATGTCGTTTTTCCACATAGATGCCCTGGACCCATTGGCAACTTTGTGCATTCACTCTGGGTTTAGCAAGTTTTGGCTCCTGTGACACTAAGAAGATTGCTCTTGATATTGTAGCTACTTCCTTATTAAGAGACCTATAAATAAAACAACAAAGTATTTTTTATGGCCCCACAGGTTTTTCATATTGAGTTAAGTAGAAATCCATTGTGTCCAGGCAAATATACTCTCATTGTTTTTATTGGATGTGAGCTTTAAAGCCAGATCCACCTGAACTCAGTCTCAGAGACTGACTCTAGGAGAATTTGCCCTAAGACAGCAGGCTAACTCTGTCTGTCTGTGTGTCTGTCTGTCTGTCTGGGCTAAGGACTGTATTAAGGGCTGTTTTCATTGGCATATCAACCACAGTAAGAGGGCTTTACTTTTTCATTTAAACACCGTCAAAACGTTCTTAAAGTAAGAGCAAACAGCGGCTGTCCTCGTTTACTTTTGTTACCTTATCGGGGACAACCAATGGAGAATTCCTGCCCTTGTGCCTTCCCATTGGTAACATCCAAGTTAATACATGTAACTCTCTCAAGTAATATCTGATGCTGTGTTAATCAGAGCCTTACTTAAGATTTAATGCTCAGGTGGGCTTGAGAGAGGACGGTTAAAAGGCCTGGCTTCCCAACACCCATGTGATGGCCCACATCGCTAAGGCCAGATCATTGAGGGGATCTAATACCCTCTTCTGGTTTCTCTAGACGCTACACACACATGGTACCCAGACATACACACAGCCCAAACATCCACACACACATAATAGAAAAGATCAGAGTGCACCAGAATAAACCACCATATTTTGTACTTAGCTTCACCTGTTTCTGTTTAACTGCACAGAAGCATCAGCAACAAAACATCAAGCTTCACTTTACTTCACCTTCGTTTACTATTTTCAAGATGGAAAAAAAAAAAAAGAGAGAAACTGACATCTTGCATTTTATCATATTACCCTTTACTCTGTTTTGCCCTGCTAGTTATAACAAATGGCTTATAGAAGTAGTTCATGAAGAGGAAAGTCTAGACACAGCTTTGTTTTTACCTAAAATGGGAAAATCTCAAACATGCACTTCCACTTCACCACAAATTTCCTCTGAAAGGAGTTTGAAAAACACTTTCCTTGCCAAAGATACCAGGCCTCTTCATAGATGGCCTTGAAGTTCAAGGGTTCCTTGAATATTTGTACTTGAAATGTCTGTCCTTCAGGTGAATTGCTGTCTAAAAAACTGACTCCTAAACTATATAAAAGAAAATCTGATAAGAAATTTATATCTTCTCTTATGTTCAAACCTCCACTACTTCTATTCTACAATATACAACCAGGAGGCAGGAACAAAGCGAGAAACATTGCTGATTTTCTTTGTTACGTCTTTTGTGATAAATACCTGCTATTTAGTTCTGTCTATTATTATTACCATTTGATGTTTTATATGTTACAACACAATTATATGCAATGTTACAATGGTGGGCTACTTTATAGATATCAGAGTTTTTCTTCTAGTAAATATTTCCTATTTGGGGAATTATACTTACTCAGGAAAATATTTTATGATTAAAAATAATCAGACTCAATGAACATACATAATATGAAAACCAATATAGGCCATTTACTGAAAAGAATATAAGCTATTTTGTAAATAAATGAAATTATCTATTAATATCTTGGAATGCTGAGCAATTCTTTGATCATTACTAGGCTATTCTACCAAGACAATTTTCTGTCTAGGTGGGTTCATTTCTTTAGGGACAGTTCCAACTACTTGATACAATAGGATGTAAAAATTTTAAAACAATTTCAGATATAGAAGTTTATAGCTCTATTTCAGTGTCACAAAAGAATTTCTTTGGATAATGGATTTCATATTTCTTAATTTTTATTGGGATATGATTTAAATAGAGTAAAATATACAAATTTTCAATGTTCAGTTCAGTGAGTTTTGGTAATTATATGTCCCTGTGTAATCAGCAATCTGAATAAGAGAAAGACAGGTGAATTACCTTGGAAATGTGCCTCATTCCATCTTCCAGTCAACTCCATAGGGCCAACTAACTTCTGATTTCCATCCCCAAGGATAATCTCTGCTTTTTACTAGACTCTATGTAAATGGAGTCAACTTAGGATGTATTCTTTTTCATCTTGCGTCCTTGTCTGAATTTTTTAATAATATCAATGTTACTACATATATCTGGTCCTTTTATTGTTAGATAGAATTGTGTTTCATAAATGCCTTATGTTTTGTTTTTCTAATGCCATCATTTATTGATGTGCATCTTGTCTGGTTCTGTCTTTTGTTTTATATTCACTCAAATGCAAGTCTTTATGTCAACACATGCTTTTGTTTCCCTGGAGTAAGCATTTGGTAATGCAATCATTGAGTTATGGGCAGATGTTCATATAAATTTTAAAGAAACTTCCAGAGAATCTTCAAGTAAGTTGCATTACTCTGCATTGCTATCAGCAACGTGACGGACTCTCTGGTTGTCTCTGTCCTCACTTACATTGGTGCTGTCACTCTTCCTACTTTAAATCATGCCCAGGAATGGCTGCTAAGTGGTTTTGTGCTTGGCACTCAGGATTTTCAAATGTTCATAAGGAGGGGATCACTATGACATCCCTAAGGGAAAAGATTCAATGTTTCACTAACACATACTTCTCATAGAAGCTCTTTTTATAAGATTAGCAAAATTTTTTTTGTCAGTTTTTAATTATTTAAATTCTTTTCAGGAACTCAAAAGAATTTGATTTATTAAGTCCTTTTAATTATCAATAAATATTAATTATAAAAGTGAATGAGCTCCACTGTAAATTTCCGTATAAGCATACATCATATCTGAAAACTTTTAATATGAAATGTATATTTAAAACACTGGGTTTTGTTCAGAGGGAATATTTTTGTATCTACAACATGTGAGTTTTCCCCTTATTTATTCTAAAAGAGCATAGGTATATTTTGAAATGTGAAACAATTTATGTAATTCTAGCTTGAACTCCCTTTGGTATATGGATAATAGTCTATTATATTTAAGAAATTGTGGCACTTGATTAAACAATTCATGTCTGTTAAGCTTACACTCATAAAGGATTGCTTTGATTTACAATTCCACTAAGGTTTTGGTATCATTGTCTTGATACAAATTTGGTTGATTAACGTTATTATACCTTTCTGACTTTAAAAGGATTTATGGGTATTGGTGTTACTTATTACTTATTCAATGAATTAGATAAAACAGACAACTTCCTTGGAAAACACAGATATAATAAAATATAGAATTTTTAAATACATTGCTTTAAATTCTATCAAAATTCATCAAATTTATATAAGATTTAAAATATACTTTATGGGATTTCTAATAGACATAACATTTGATAGTGAAAACCTTTGTGATTGGTAATTCAGTTTTTTCTCATTTTGATTACTGTTGGTAGATGTTTGTCACTTCCACTAATTGTTTCAAAGTACCTACATCTGTTTTTGGTATTTTTTATTCATTGTCTATTTTTTAATTTCGTGTTTACATTGTTAGAACTTTGTGGATGTTTCCCCAAGCCTTTTTCCTAATTTAGCAATACATTAGAGAACGCACTCTATATGATTTTGATATTTTCTCCTTATTAGGGCTTTTTTGTCGTTCATCATATACTTTGGTAAGGTTTTATGTGCTCTTGAAAATAATATTCTGGGGACACTATGCACAGTGTTCTGATCATATAAATTAGGTCATCTTGGTTGATTGGACTATTCAAATCTTAATTTCCTTGACTCTATTTTATGAGTTGCTGAGCCAGGGACTTCAAAATAATCTTTAAGAATAAATAGGAATTTCAACATACTATAAATGTACTAAAAATATAGAAGGAAATACAGAAAACTAGAATTTCATACAGGAACTAATTAAGAATAATTAAATGGGCACTCTATAACAGAAAACATATTTCCTGAGACAAAGTCTCTAGGTGATTTTTTTTTTTATTAATTTATTCTTGTTACATCTCAATGTTTATCCCATCCCTTGTATCCTCCCATTCCTCCCCCCCCCCATTTTCCCATTATTCCCCTCCCCTATGACTGTTCCTGAGGGGGATTACCTCCCCCTATATATTCTCATAGGGTATCAAGTCTCTTCTTGGCTACTTGCTGTCCTTCCTCTGAGTGCCACCAGGTCTCCCCCTCCAGGGGACATGATTTTTTATTAAGAGTAGCAAGACCCATGTTTAGTGAAGCTGAATGCATTCAATGGGAAACAGAGGTATAGCATCTGCCTAGGGTTGAAAACTGGGGCAAGTGACTACTGTGTCTGAAAACCTGCATGTGCGAGGTTCCCAAGGGTCCCTGGGTCTCCTGATCAGTGTTTAGAAAACTGTCCCTCAACTCCTTGTTTTCATCTTGTCAGACTCTCAGAAGTTCCCAGTGAACTTCTCAGTGCTTCTCTGACATCTCTTCTCTTGCCCTTGTCCACATCCACCTTAGAGATGTGGTCATGAATTTTGTCCATGCCCGTGCTCCTTGTGGTCTTCAAGTTCTTGTGTAGTTGTGCACTTCTGGAGGAAGTCTGTGCACTTCCGGAGGAAAATCCGTCAGGAGCCTTTGGAATGCAACTCATCCTCTACAGTGACAGCTTGGATCTGGAGGGCCAAGGTAGAATATGGCTTCCTTGTTGGGTATTCTCTGTTAAGAAAAAAAAAGATAAATCCTAGGATCCAAAGGCATTGTGAGGCCAGGCTGCATGTTGGGTTTAATATTTTTAACTTCTAAAATATTTTAAGATGTTCTAAGTTAAGTAGCATCTGTGTATTCATACTAATCTATATAATATCTATGTATATATAATATATGGCTCAATGTCTGAAACTATAAATTTGTTTTTAAAAAACATATTTCAGATTAAAACAACTCAATTTGAGGCTTTTGATAACATTATTTTTTCAGTCAGTTTACTCCTAGAATTAGAAGTTTTCAAGAGGAAAGAAAATATGCTAAATTTAAAACACTAAAGGAAGAGTGTTTTTATTGCTGTAATTAAATGTAATCAAAAATAAGACATTATGCACAAAGGTTGAGTGTTGATGCTGATTTAGTACTGATGAAACAAAGCTTAGTCTATGATTTATGAATTAAGTAATTTCCTTTGATGAAAATGCTTTCTAGACAAATTGGAGAATTCTAGACAAATTGGAGAATTTTAAACATGAAGTTTAGAAGAATGTTATATAAAGAAAACATAGACAGAAACTGATATTTTTCTTGCAGTATAGCCAAATTACTCTTTGTCAAAACACACACACACACACACACACACACACACACACACACACACACACACATATATATACATATATATATATATAACCATCCTTCCTCCTGTTAGCTAATTATTACTGGACCAGACTCAATATATATATATATATATATATATATATATATATATATATATATATATATATATATATATATAATGATTCAGTTCTTACTCTATTTCTCATTCATTTTAAGTTTACTTTCAATCCACTAATGAAATTCAGTCACTGTTTGGGAAAACTGTTAAGATTGTAGTCTCCCTTCTGCCTTTCCTCTTACCTCCTTTCTTTCCTTCTTTTAGCCACTCACTTCCTTTTCTCTGACATGGAGTCTTACTGTATAGTTTAGGTCGTCCTGAAGTCATCTATGTAGCCCAGGCATGCCTTGACTAACGATCCTCCTGCTACAACCTTCTTTTTTATTATTTACTTCATTTTTTTGAAACTGTACATCATTTCCCCCTTTTTTTTCTTCACTCCAAACACTCTCACAAATTCATGGCCTTTTTTTTCATTAACTGCTGTTACACATATATGTTTATGTATTTGTTTATGTACCCGTATATGTCTAAGTATAACTCACTCAATCTGTATATTGTTACTTGTATGTATGTTTTCACGGCTGAATATTTGGTGTTTGTTAACTAATTGTTGCGTTCTTCCTTAGGGAAGCGTTTTTTTTTTTTTTTTTTTTTTTTTTTTTTTTTTTTTTTGGTTTTTTGGGGTTTTTTTAGCCGCCTATAGTTCTTTGTGTAGGATTAAGACCAAATGGGCTTTTCCTCATCCATTTAGCATGTTTATTGTTGTTGTCCTTGTTCAGTTTATGTTTAGGCAGTACTGTTGGTGAGAGCTTATGGGCATAGTTCTGACATTACTAGAAAACACAATCTTACAGCAAACTCTCTGATCCTCCAACTTTTACAATCTTTTGCCCTTCCCATCCCCTTCTGTAACAATTCCTGGGCAGTAGGCACAGGAGGAGTTCTGTTGCAGATGTATCTGTTGGGACTGGGCTCTACAACTCTGAATTTGTTTGGTTGAAGATTTCTGCAATTGTCTTCATATATTGCAAAAAGGCATTACCTTGATGAAAAGTGAGGACTTGTCTGTGAGTATAAGGACAAATATTTAGAATATAGATTGTTCTTATGCTTGTTTAGTGAAGGGGTAGTTGTAGGTTCTCTTCCAAGATCCATAACTTCAGTAGCCCTGAGTAGTTGACTAGGTTTCCAGTGTAAAACATGGTACACACACACACACACACACACACACACACACACACACATACACACACACACACATACATACATACATACACGCTGGTCATAGCTCCATCTCTCCTCTCTTCCCAGTCCCACCTTCCTGCTCTCTCCTGTCCCCCTCCTCTAGTTCTCAGAAAAAGGGATTTCCCCCTTCCCATCCACCCTATCAAGTCACATCAAAACTGAGCATGTTCTCTTTCCTTATGTCCTGTCAAGGCAGTCCCACCAGGGGGAACTGATCAAAAAGCTGGCATAATTTCCCCCTTGGGGATCAGATCTTAAGTCCAATTAGAGAGTCATTGGTTACTGCTAAGGTACACACGCCACTAGTGTACGCTTAGAGTTATTGTGACATGTTGGTCACTGGTTCATAGATGTCATAGCTAGGTAGGGCTATTTGTTGCTTTCCTTCTCTGAAAGCTTGCATGATATCTTCTGGTACAGTGAAAGCTAGCCGTCAGGTTCCTGAGTGCCAAGAACCACATCTGTGTCTGTAGCCCTGCAGCAGGGGTCTGTTACCATCCCAGGCCAGGCAGACATCCCTGGTCTGGGGTGCTGCCTGTGGCCATATTGATAACTGAAGGCTGTACAGAACCTTCCCTCAACCGTTACTTGGGCATCATGGGAGAACTGATCCCAGGAGAGTTGGCCTCACCTCTTCGCCAGCTTCATTCAGTACGTAGAAAGGCAAATCCCCTCACCTTGCTCAGGAAGACAGTAGAGCTTTCCCTGGTTGTGGGAGTTGTGGGTGAACCAGCCCAAGGGCATGAGTATGGAAGAGCTGGCCATGCCATTCATCTGCCATGTGGTAGCATGAACAAAGAAGAGATGCCTTCCTACTCCCTTGTCCCTCACCATGTGCCACAAATAAGAGAACTGGGCCCAGAGTCATGAGAACAGAAGAGGTGGTTCTGCAGCATACCTGCTGCAGCCTTCAGGAGAACAGGCTCTGCACCTCCCCTGGGCAGCACAATAGAACTGATGGTGATTGTGGGGACAGTGAGAATCTGGTCCCTAGGGCATGAGCATGGGAGAGCTTGTCTGTCAAGCAGTGGCATGGACAAGGGAGAGATACTCTCCCCCTTTTGGCCTTGCCACTATTCCAAGCTTGATAACTGGCCCCAGGATCACAAGCGTGGTAGAGCTGTCCCTGTCCATCACCGTCTGCAACATTCTAGAGAGTGGGCTCTGCACCTCACCTGGACAGAACATTAGAGCTGGCCCAAGTTCTGGGACTGCAAGTGAGTCAACCCCAAGGATGTGAAAGCAGGAGAGCTGGTCCTGCCCCTAACCAAGTGTGGCATTGAATGAGCTAGCTGGGAGCAGTAACGGAGAGCTCAACCTCATGGTGTGGTGCAGGAGAGTGGTGGGCTAACAATCTCAGATATCTCCCAGGCCCAAATCTAGAGTTTTGAGTTGGTCGATAGAGCAGAACAGCTACCTCATCTATGAACTGCCGGAACATGTGAAGGGTCTTGCGCTGTTGATCCAAAGATGCAGGCTCTTCATGATACAGGGCAACAGAAGGATTATCTGAGAGGAGTCCTAGTGAGATCCACTTTTGATAATGTAGTAGAAACCAGAGGCCTCAAGCCAGACTAATGTGTCATTGCAATGAACATTTGCAAATAAAGAAGTGTGGACAACGGGGTATCCTGGGGGACACACTGTCATACACTACAGCCTCCACAACAAGATTTCTTTGGCGGGTAAGGTTGCAAGAGTAGAGGGTGGAAATGAGCTAATGGAGAGATAAGTGGGATCGGGATGCATGATGTGAAATTCACAAAGTACCAATGAAAATGTTTTTAAAAAGATGAAATAAACCCTTTCCTTCTCCTGCTAAAATGTAACACAACTTTCCATATTTACCCTTATTTTTTAATTCTACATTTTGTTGTTCTCTATGTAAAACTCAAATGAAGTAAATACTTTTGGAGAAGGAAAATGTAATATAAAGAACATTTTCTTTATGATTATACTAAAACACGCATTTTCCAGGTTTAGCATATTCCCTGGCTAATCTACTTCAATAAATCTAATTTTAAAAAGAACATATTTCCCAATTCCCATTATCTGAATATAAGTGTATAATAGATGTACTTGATATAAATTGGAGGATACTTACTCTGAGGTAAAAGAGATCCTCTACTGACAGCTATAATTGTCATAGCTTGAAATACCTTGTCTTCAGCTGAAAGACAAGGGTTTCAATTATAGAGAAAAAAAATTTTAAATGTGACTCTTTCCTATGGTGACAATAAGATTTGACAAGTAGTACTTGCCTTTGGGCATTTCCTGATCTTGTTACGTTTCTCTTTAGAAATGGCTCAAACAGCCTGTTGTACAGAGAAACCACTGGAGCAGACATCTGACTTCTGAGTTTGCCCTAAATGTCCATTACAGTGAATGCTTCTGAGGCTTGTTACAAAATAAAATAGAACTGCCTTAAAGTGTTTGTGTTGGCCACACTGTAAGGCAGCTTTCATTAAGTAATGTTAGAGCCTTCTAGAGACTGCGTGAGAGATTCAGCCAATGTCTTCAGTTGTTCCCATGATAAAAACATTGAGAGTTATTCTTGTTGACCTGGTGAATCAAGGGGAAGAGCCTCAAAAGTAATGTTCACAGGGATGGGTTTGTGGGTGCATTTTTAGGCTAAAGGGCATGGAATTTATGAGTTTAGTGTAACCTTTTAATCTGTTAAGAGTGTCAGTGTGAGTAGATTTCTAAAATGCTCTCCTTTGACAGAGTGTCTTTGTAATTAATGTGATTATGTGGCTGTGCTCGTCTCCCTATAAAAATACCCAGTGACTTCTGTACAATGCCAAAAAGCAAAACAGAAAAATGACCTTCTAACTCTCAAAGGATTAACATATTAGTATTCTGTCTTTTAGAATATTTCTCTACAAATTCACATTCAATGTGCATACCAGGCCTTCATTTTCTGCCTACGTAAAGGGGATTATTTGAATAGTGTTCAAAAAGTTCACTGGTGTGTGTGTGTGTGTGTGTGTGTGTGTGTGTGTGTGTGTGTGTGTACAACTACACACATCAAGTTAAGAATATTTAATCTCTTATAGAACTGTAACTAAATGAAACTGAGGCATTTTCCCCAGGGTCCAGTGGGTGAAAAGACAGTTTATCTCATAATGGCCTCTTTCTCAAGCCTTGGCAACACCTCTGTTTACTCTTAGCAATGAAGGGAAAGGCCTGTAACTCCACAGGAAGATGAAGCAGAGTGGGAGTGGATTGGGAGGAGAGTGCTGTCCACTCTTCATGGCCGTTGCTGTCTAAAGCCCAGTTGTGTGACAAAAACAATGTGCCTGTGAGGAAGCAGGATCAGACAGATCCCCAGTAGGCAGACAGGCATAAGAAAGTAGCTCTGGGGGACTGATGCACTTGGCACTAAAATGTTTAAGATGGCTGATGCCCTGTTATTCTCCTTCTGTGAAACAGAGACTTGTTTGGAGGTCTACTTCACACTCCTAGTCCCTGCTTGATGGGAACTGTTTGGTGGGACTGTCAACTCTCCCTGCAGAGGGTTCCTGTGGTAGAAACAAACAGCTTCCCTGTCTTTCTCTGTGTTACCTAATCCCCTGCCATAACCCAAACCAGCGAATCTCAGGACAAAAGAGAACTCATCCCATTTCCAGACATATCACTCCCCCAACAAACCCACAGGTCAGGTGCAGACTCCAATCTTGGGCCCCCTTCCTTAATAGGAAGTTTGTCTCTGTGTGCTTTATTGGGTGTGGGCTCTCACATTTGACAAAATCTGACTGTGTGCAAAGACCTAGCTTTTCTCACCTTTTTATTTTTTAAACATATTGAGGGTGGGGCAGCAGTGTTCCTGCAAGGCTGGACCATATCATCCTAAAGCCATCATGTCCAGGATCCTTAACATTGGTGGTGCTATGGAATGCTGTCTTTGCAGCAGAATATGGCCATTTTCCTCTTAAGACAGACATGATTGCCTACAAGAGGCCTGCTGACATTCTAGTGGAAGAAAGGAACCGAGATAGTTGCTATCCTCTCACCCCAGAATTCCAGCTATCATCCTTTCTATGTATCTGAACCCCAACAGCTAGCTTGCATGTAATCCTTCCCAGCTGCACATGGTTTTGAGAGGTGCTGGAGTTTATATGAGGGGAAAAGTCAACTGAAGGGAATTCTATCTACACAGTTTTCAGAGGCGCATCACGTACATGGGGTGGTGAGTTGGAGACAGGACTTTTTGTGATCCAGCTGATTGTGGTCATCCACATGGCCACAAATAAACCCTCATACCTGTTATTCTGCAAGTAAGCCTGAACAACTCATTGGCTCACCAACATATTAGATATTTTTCTTTTGCTGTAATAAAGCACCATGACCAAGACTAACTTATAGAAGAAAGACTTAATCTGGGATGCAGTTCCAGCAGTTTGTATCACATGACAGTGGAGTAGGGCTAGCAGGCAGCAAGCAGGTGCCTGAAACAGCAGGAGAGCTCATGTCTCCATCCACACCCATGAAGTGCACAGAGCAATGAGACTGCATGAGATGTTTTTTGAAACCACAAAGCCTGACTTTAAGGAGTGGTATCTGCCCTTCCACAACCAAGACCGAGTTCTCAGAGTAAAGGAGATATATTTGCCCCAGAGGGACAGAGGGCTGGGAATAAAAGACAAAGACAAGAGATAGAGGATGAGGGAGAAGTGGGATGGAACATGGCAAAGGGAAGAAGGATTTTCATCTCCAAGGGCAAAAGACCACCGCTTGATAGAAAGGATACAGAGTAGCACAAAGGAAAATGGTGGTTTATAAAGGTAAAATGGGAAACCCCATGTTAGAATGAGATGTTTAATTTTAACTGCACATGTTAATTAGGTTCGCCAAATGGGGTTTTGGTTGCTGGACTTCAATACTTTCATGGCTGGACCTTGGTAGTCAGTCGCAGGAGGAGGAAGTGGCCATATAAGGGGAAAGACCTTGGTGGCTAGCTTTCGGAGTGTTAATCTAATGGGTGTTTTGTTTTGTTTTGTTATTTGTTTTTGTTTTGTTTTTTAGCAAGGCAGAGGGGATGGGGAGAAGGACAAGCCCTACCAGAGCCATGCTCACCTCCCTTGCCATGTTCAAGGTGGCCAGAGTCCTTTCACTGACCTCTGTAACACACTTCATCCAAGAAGGCTACATGTCCTAATCCTCCATGTTGAGTCTGGGGTCACACAAAGGAAATCCCAAGGACACCCTATAGTGGAGCAAGTTTATTTTCCAGGCAGCCAAGGATGCAGCTCCAAGCTTGGGAGTTGGAACCAGGATGAGAACAACATTGTTATAGTTTTGGGTTTGTTTATTGTTGTTTGTTTGTTTTAAAGCAAAAACCATAAGCAGGAAGGCATGTGTAGCAAGGGAGGGTAGTCTTATCTGGTCTGGTCAATACCAAAGACTCTTTTTTAAAAAAAAAAAAAAAACAAGGCTGAGGTCAGCAAGATGTGGTAAGGACTAGGAAGTCAGTGATGTGTAGAGTCAACAGGATGGGAAGCAACAGTTATCTCTCTTGGAACTGGGGATATTGGCCTGTCCTTGACTGATGGGTGGTCCCATCGTTCTGGTGGTTTTTATTGTTTATCCTAGAGCTAAAGGCCTGTGTGTTAAGATGGAGGACAGGACTGAGATGGAGTCAGGCTATCTAGTCCTTTCACTCCACCAACAGTTCCACAGAATAACCGAGCTTATACGGGCTACTATCATTCAAACCACCACAACCAAACTGGACATAAATGAAATTGTTCCTTTGATTCACTCTTGGTGGCCAATATGGAGTTGAATAAATATTTGTTCACAGAGGAAAATATCAGACAGCAGCATGAGAATAAGAGCAGGAGACTGAAGCAACAAGATTAACCTATGAGCATCTTCTTCATTCAGTCTTCTGGCCCTGTATATCTGAGTTTTGGGTGACTATTCAGGTAGCAAACTGTCTCTGTCATCTTCTCATTTGGAAAGCTACTAACCTGCACTCCCTGCATGCTCAGGTAATCAAGTTTATTCCTTCCCAAGTCTCTGATGGAGTTGAAGACCAGGTAGCTTAGTTGTTTAGTGGTTAAGATGTTTTTAGGTCTAGATAGATGTTTTAAATTGATAATGGCAATTTATATTCAGAATTTTAGATGCACCAAGATAGGAAGGATGTCTTCTTCAAGGCTGTCAAATACAAATTGCTAAAACATTAAAAATGTAACATTTATATAATACCTGATCGTGTCATGCTTCTTCTTGCTATAGGTAGTTTATTGTATATATGTTTAATAATATAAATGTATATGTAAAAAATTAAAAATGCTTAACTAATTTTTTAAAAGTTGGAAAAAAAGATTAACCTATTAATCAAAACAGGGACCAAAACCCTACAAGGATCCTGACACTGAGGGTCAAGCATTAAGAGTGTTGGCCCTTTTGTCTCTGTCTCTAAGCTTGGATCCCTGGTGTAACATTTTCCCTGGGTCTCAAGAGCTTGGAATGGAGCACTATTGGAACCCAGGCTCACTGCTGAGATACTAGGCACCTCCTCTGGGATTTCTCGTGTTTTCTTCTGACCTCCTTGACTAGTTCAAAAGGCATGACTTTCTCTCTCTGCCTCCCTTGTCTTGGCAGCCTGTGAGATTTTCAGCTAGTTTCCCCTGTTGTTATTCTTTCAAATTCTAATAAAAATTTCCACAAGATTTTCTGCTGAATCTGTTTTAAAATGTTTTTTATTAACGAGACTAAGAACTCCTAAAGAGAATCTTGATGCCCTTAGTAACAACACAGCAAGTACTGAGAGAGTAAAGAACGGTGAGTTAAATTGAATTGAACTCAGCCCAAGGTTGCTTCCATATTTTGAATTCCGATGTAACAAACTACAACTGAACTTTGTATCTCACTAACTGAAAGCCTTGTTTAGGAATATACTTTGGTTTGGTTTGGTTAAGACAGGGCTTTTCTGTGTAACCTTGGCTCTACTGGAACTCACTTTATAGATCAGGCTGGCTTCAAACTGACAAAGATCTGTCTGCCTCTGCCTCTGCCTCTCGAGTGCTGGGACTAAAGGTGTGCACAACCTCAGTTTTATAGCAAATAGTGCCAAGTCTCCGGTAGCTGCAGGGTGCCAACTGATAAGAATTCATGCAGAAGAGGGGAAGGCAGAGCTCCAGCCCCTAAACTGTGCGCTTCACTCCAGTTTGTGTCCACAAACCCAGCCTGGGCACTCTGTGCCTCTTCTGAATTAAGAGTTGCATGTTTTGTAAATTGCTTTTTGCTCAGAGTTTTAGGTTTAAGTAAGAAACAAAGAGCAAAACCATGAATGGCATTTTAGATAGGAAATATAGAGTCAACCAGCAGTTTGTGTAATAGAAGAGTCAAAAATGACTCCCCACTCGTTTATAAAAAGATATTATGACGAAACTATAAATGGAAATAAAACAAGGCTTTGTAAATTTCCATTTGAAGGGGAAATTTATTTACTTTGAACAGTTTGAATTTAAGGTCTCTTTAGGACTTCGGAGATGGAAAAGGTAGTTTTGTATTTACTGTGTAACAATTCCCTCTGAGTTGAAACATTTCATAGTGGAGTGAAGCTAATTTAAACGGAAGAAGTAAACAGCTCACCAGCTTCCAGAAGTTCCTGAAACCAACCAAATGCACAAGCACCATCTCTCCCCAAGGTTGTATAAGCAGTAAGGACAGCTTGAGGAGGTTAAGACCAGCCTATCTGCCTGGAAAAGACTCTTTTTTTTTTTTTTTCAGTGCCTGGATCTTTTTTTTTTTTTTAATTTATTCTTGTTACATCTCAATGTTTATCCCATCCCTTGTATCCTCCCATTCCTCCCCCCCCCCCTTTTTCCCATTATTCCCCTCCCCTATGACTGTTCCTGAGGGGGATTACGTCCCCCTATATATTCTCATAGGGTATCAAGTCTCTTCTTGGCTACTTGCTGTCCTTCCAGAACTGGAAAAGACTCTTGAACACACAGAGCTACTTTCAAGTTGAGCAAAGTCTCAGCCTTCCAGGTAATTGATGGGGTTAAGTTCTTAGAGGAGAGAGGGAGTCTTCAAGTGAAAGGTGAGGGAAGGGAGGTTTGGTTAATTTGGAAATGAAACTTCATTTTGAGAATTTGTTATGGAGAGGCACTTTAGTAATCTCTTTATGGTGTGTGTGTGTGTGTGTGTGTGTGTGTGTGTGTGTGTGTGTGTGTGTAAGTATGTAAGGTTCCTTGTGTTAGTCAGTTGGGGAATACATGACAAACTCCCTAAGTAAGCACATGAGTGAGCTAGGCCTAATCTTTACTTACAAGGTAAATGGGGAGAAAAATGAAAGGCACTGTCTTAGTTGTGGTTACTCTTGCTAGGATGAAACACCATGACCAAAAGCAACTTGAGGAGAAAAGTTTATTTGGCTTATATATCCTAAGACATTGACCACTGAGGGATGTTAAAACAGGAATTCAAATCATGAGCTCACACAGAGTCAGACCCTTTTTGTTGAGGAAGAGGTCCCATGCCCCAATGTCATGTCTCCAAGTGAAATGGAAGTAATAACTCTAACCTCTGAAGTCTGGACACACAAAAAATATAGAAAAAAAAGTTAGGTCACATGCGTACATAGCAAGTAATACCTTTAAGGGAAATATCCCACTGCTTGTATGACTGACTTTCATGGAATGCCAATGCACTTCATTAAATGGAAAAGGACAATTAGGTACCATTTATTAGCCTTTTAAAATAAGCACAAGAGAAAATGCACAGTACTTTGATAATTGTTCAAAATTTATTTTCCAAGTCAAAGGTTTAATTTAAATGGTGGCCAATTCTGTTCTGTGTTTCAGTGGTATAGAATATCTATTTTTAGAGACACAAATTAAGGCTTACTTCTGACTGCATGGGTTTGTTTTTCACTGCTCTGAGTAAGAAATAGAAGAAGTGAAAGTGCCTTTTATTTGAACACATGAAACTGATTTAAGAGATGAAGCCAATACTTGTTCATTGAATAGCCTAAAAACTAATTGATCTGTTGGTAAAAGATCTGATGAACAAATTGCTGTTATCGGTGAGACAGTCTGACAAAGACTGACTAAAAACAGATGGTCACACAGATTATAACCCTGATTTCTTGTTACACAATATATTTTTGAAAAGGAAGAATGGCCAAAAAAATAAATCTAGCTTTTAAAAAATCTTTATATATTATTTCCATATCTTAGAAGTGAATATAATCTGCCTTATTTGCATTATTAATTGCATGGTTTGTGTTAGCTTGAGCTTTTTAAATAGCAATATTTTATAGTTATCAAACTAATTGCCATTTTAAATGTCTTTGCACTATGTCAAAATTAAAACATTTTATTTTTTTCCTCAGTTAATACTGTGGGTTCACCTGGATGTTTGTAAATTTTGTTTCTTGGGAAATGACTCATTCTAGGCCTGTTCCTTGGTTTCTTCATAATTGTCCTCTAGGGTACATCTGAGAGTATTCAAACTAAAAACTGCTCTGACATGGGCTTAGTTGGCAGAATCTGAAAAAAAAAAATGTAAACATGAAGCCTGAAAAAAAACAAGTAGAAGAAAAAATGACCTAAACACATAGGAAAGATGCAAACCCTGGGGCTGCTTGGAATCTGATTGAAGAGCTGAGATAACGAAAATGACTCTTCTTTTATTGGTCTCTACAGGGCATGGTCATGTGGTAGGAAATCCTGCCTTTGAGTCTAAGGAGAAAAAGAACTAAGGGCTAATTGAATTGCCCCTGACAATAGCTCTAGAAAACCTCCATAGTTCTTCTACATATAGCCATTTTAAAATACAGGTCCTTTATTTTTTTTTTTTTTTGATGGTAATAAAGGGCACAATTTTAATTGTTCCTTATCTGGTCATTTCATTTATTAGTTCTTAATTTAAAAAAAAAAAAAAAACCAAAGGCCTAGCATTTAATTAAATTTGTATGAAGGACTTCCTACCAAACAATGAGGCCATTGATTTTTCTCTCTAAATGAAAAGTAAACTGGAGTGAGAACTGCGTTTTAGAGAAATGGGGTTTATGAAGACATCTTCACAGCTAAAGGCAGTTTCTTTGGTGTGGATTTCCCATCCCTTCACTTCCAGGTCTGTGATGGGGTTCAGAATATTATAAACCAAGTAACGTAAGCTGAATGCCTTTGAGTCAGCTTCAGAAGCAGCAATGTCTCCCCTTTTTGTTGAGACTAATTACAAAGTCTTCCTGAGGAAGCTGCTGTCATTAGCCCTCAGGAGAAAAATCATATTTGCCCCTGAACTGAACCAACATGAGCAATCAGGCCTTGTTAAGTTTCCCCCAGTTTACGATCATTGGATCATCTTCTTCCATCCCATCCTGTGCCTCCAGAATTGCCCCCTCTTTATCAAGCCTGGCATAAAAATTCTCTTTTTTATCTGTATCTTGAAATTTTTATTTTTCTATGAAAGCTCCTGTATCATACAAAACATATGTTAATATTTTTGTGTGTGCTTTCCCTTGCATGACACTGGAGTAGTAGCTGAGAACTTCCATCTTGATCCACAAAGAGGAGACAGAAGGAAGGAAACATATGGAATGGAATGGGCTTTTGAAATCTCAATGCCCACCCCCAGCAGCAGACCTTCTCTAATAAGGCCACACCTCCTAATCCTTCTCAAATGGTTCCACCAACTACCAGCTGAGGACCAATGTCTCATATATATAGCTATTGTGGCTATTCTCATTCAAACCACTACCCTATACTTCTTCACTCCCACAGACTTGCAGGCCTATCATAATGCAAATTTTGCAACCAGGAAAATAATAAAAGCAGCCCCAATTCCAGAGAGAACTTCTGGGGAGATTGGACCTATCTCATCCTTTCTATGTAAATGCTATAGATAAAATTCTTTGGGGGAGCATTACAACCTTTGTATACTTCCCAGTTTCCTAAAAAGAAATAAAACTTTTGAGCAACACCCTGAACTTGACACTTGCTAGCCTCTCTTTACCCTTAAGTGTATGGCAGTCTTCTCAACCTTCCCTGTCCTTCCACCCAAATGGAGTGGTATTAAACTCTCCAAGTCCAAAGTCATGCCAATTTCAGGTTGATTTTAATGTGTGTGTGTTGGACAGAGATAGAGATTCCCACACAGATAATAGATGGGAGATACATAGATAGCTGGAGAAAGACAGAGAGACAGAAAGGAGAGAGGGGAGAGAAAGAGAAGAGAAGAAGAGAGAGAGAGAGAGAGAGAGAGAGAGAGAGAGAGAGAGAGAGAGAGGGAGGGAGAGAGCGCACATGCAGGCACTCACAGATTTATGCACATACGCTATGGCTTATATGTGGTCTGAGGACAACTACTGGAGCCTGTCCTTTCCTTTTACCAAAGCACTGGTGCTGAGAACTCTGTGGGACCCAGTTACGAACTCCATGAGGCCTTACTAACAGTCTGAAGTTTTTATCTCCTAGAATGAGGAAGACATTACACTTCTGCATCAAAGCATTGCATTTTTTTTGGCAGATCTACATAAATAAATCTCGGGTTTTTAAAAGTAGGCTGACAACCTAGGCTATTCTTTGAATTGGATCTCTTGAAGGCCACTGTCGATTACATGTGCTTGGTGTACTTGGGTGGCCTTGCATGTAACTGGTAGATTCCTAGAAAACTCTGGAAGTGGAGACATAGAGGGAAAAACTCAAACTGTAAGCAGGTATGAGAGATAATTACCACCCATACTCTGTAAGCCACTGCCCCACAATATTCATTCATCACTTCATTCTTAGATACCTATAGGCCTTATAAATTCTCCAGCTTATCTATAAAAAGCATTTATATAACAATAAAACTAACTTATGTTTAATGGGACTTACAGAGGAGAAGACATTATTTAATGCTTAAATAACAGAAGCAAATGTCGTAAAGGCTGTGTGGTTTCATGGAAAGGCCATTGTGTGCTACCCAGTGAGCATCCTTTTTATTTTCATTTTTGGGAGATGTCTTGGGAAAGCAAAGGCAAGGCCATGTGTTACATTTGCCACATTTAACTGGAAGTTTATTGACACTTTTCAGAATCTAGCTCTCATGGAGATATAGTGTGGTTATTTTGTGTCTTGTCACCAGGACACCTATCTAGCCAGCTAAAGTAAATTATTGATAGCTTTCTGAGCACACCAGAAAATGCCAAGATCTCCTGCCTTAGCTTTCCCCACTTTTTTTACTTGACTGCCTAGTAAGGAATATAAATGTCACTTTCTTTCAGTTTTTCTTGACTCTTCCTTCCAGAAACCCTGAACTTACAGTCCAGAATTTTCTTGTTTCAACGCCTACCTGTCTACCAATGGAAACCATTTTATGCCTCAGATTCTATAATGCCAAGCTCAAGGTTCAATATGTCCTTTAGAACTTAAAAAAAATAAATTTAAGAAATGAATATAAACAGATATCAATCAGAGAACCTCTTCACACTATAATAATTTATATACTTTTACAAATTTATGTACTGGGAAATCAATATGTTTCCTCCCCCATGGGACTTGAAGACTGGTGTAGTGAAAGTTTTGATGTCTTAAAAACTCGGTTAAGTTATGTGAACATATTTTTGTTTTGGTCCCAGATGTGACATCTGAACTGCTTCAGATTATCCACAGCAGCTACCTATAATAAGTCTCATGCTCTGGCAGGGGCATGACTTGTGCCAGCTGCAGATAGTTTACATTTGGAATTCTGGGCACTCTTGAGAGGGTATAAATGGGAGAGCCCTGAGAGGTGCTGCTGTTCTTCCTGCTGGTGTCCACTAATGCTACTGGTTCATCATGCTGCTGTGTTTGCTGGACTGCTGGACTTCTGGATATCCTGACTACGAAGATTGAACTTGCCTCGAGGAACTACAGTCTTAAAGAGCAGGAAGGAGTCTAAGGAGACATACACTGCCCTTTCCCTTCTACCATTCTTTGTCCCCTACCTAGTGTTGGGGGCCTGGAAGGGATTAGGGTGTAAGGGTTGGAAGGGAGGTAGCAGTATAAGAAGTCCAATGACAGAGATTTTAAAATACTCACTAACAGACTGGGGCTCTACTAGGTAAGTTACAGGGACAAGGCCTTAACCTGTGTGTGGCAGAGGCATGTGGTTAATCAGGAGATCTTGGTTACAACTCTGACTTTGAGGACCAGCTGTGGAAAATTGGATAAGATACTCCTTCTTAGCTTTCATTTTTCTTATCTTCAAATCAGAGTTCAATTTGATTTATCCAGTCTCCCCTAAAGACTGAGCGTCTACAAACTTGACTTTTACAACTTTCTGAAATAAATTTATATGCTACTAAAAAACACCATTTAGATGCTCATGATTTCTCTATTTAAGATCATAACATAAATCACATGTTAATGGATATTAAATAGAAGTTATTGTAATATATTTATTTTTGTATGCAAAATTAAAAAAATAACTTGCAACTTGCAAAACAGAAGAGAAGATGCATATACATGTACATATATATCCAACTTTGGTTGAGGGTTGAGTTCTTATTTCTCCTAGGGAATCTTTTATCAGAGTTCTAGAGTTTGCTCTTCCTTAAAAATTATGCCTGGTGTGCCTAATTATATGGGTGGAAGAAAGTTTGGCATGTTGCATCCTGACCATAGTTTTCCTCTTCTTCATAGGAAGAACTAGACTAAGTTCTGGTCACAAAATCTGCTCTGAAATTTGTCAAAACTCTGGCTCACAGGTCCCTTCTAAAAAATGCACTCAAGCAAATGCAACTATTGAAAGATCCCAGTAAATAAAACTCCAATTCACCCATGCTTGCTGTTTGTCAACTTGACATATGATAGAGTCATCTGGTAAGAGGAAGCTGGAATTTAGATAATAACTCAATCAGATTGACCTTAGGCAAGCCTGTGTCTTAGGTATTTTCTTGATTAATGATGTGGGAGGAGTCAGTCCACTGTGGGTAGTGTCATCCCGGAAAAGTGCCTCAGAAATATATAAAAGCAAGTTGAAGGATCATGGAGAGCAAGCAGCAAGCAACATTCTTTTTTTTGTTTCTGCTTCACTTTATATTTTCAGATTCCTGCTTGGGTTTGTGCCCTGACTTTCTTTGGTGATTGACTATGACCTGGAAGTATAAGCCAAATAAATCCTTTTCTTCCCAAGCTACTTTTGCTTGGCGTTTTATCACAGCAATAGAATGCAAACTTGAGAAGCACCCTTGGTTCTTATGTGATATATTGCACTCTGGCTGGATGCTTGGCTGGGGCAAGATCTGATTCTATCTCTTGAATGCTCTTCAAAAATTATGCTTTTTGTAATGTTTTATCTCCTACCATTTACGTACAGTGTAGATGCCTTGTGCCTTTTCCTACCACTCTCAGCCTTCCTTTTACGCCCATTGGGTTCCTTTTCTTTTTATTTTTTCCTGGTAGCTTCAGAAGGACAGAAAAGATCTGAGCTAACTATACTACATGCTGCCTGCTTCCATGAATACATGATAGTTTGTGTTTGCAAACACTTGTGGCAGGATCATATAATCTAGTAACTCCAGGTGCATCTGTTTGCCTAGCAACCATAGGCTACACAAAAGAACAGGTATACCCTTCAGAAGATATGTCTTCTCTCTGAAACACCTCAAATATAAGTGTTAGAGGCATGGCTGGCAATTGTTACACCTGCTGCCTTTCTCTTAGGAAAGTTAAAAGGATAAGAAAACAAGCCATGTAGTATAGAAGGTGGAAAATAAAAATAGGCTTTTAAAGGACATATTGGTGTGAATGTACTTTGTTGCAGTGATGAGGACTAATATTTGATGTCAAGAGTATAATAAAAGATAAAACATCAGATACCCTGAGAAGAACCAATTGTAAAACTATAAAATATATAAGAAATAACACCCGCATCTCCCTTAATTGATGCTACCACAAAACACTATTGTTATTTAAGAGATGTATCTTACTATTTCAAATTTGATATCCCTGGTCTAGAGGGATGGACTTTGTTCATATTCTGAGGAGCTGTTTCTACTAATTACTTTTTTGGATAATAAGGTGTGGTACGTGAAATAAAATCTTTGGAGGGTTATTAATTTATTATACCAAGATGTTTAAAGATGTCTATAGATTTTTCCCTCAAGAAACCCATGCATGATACCACACCATATGGGTGGGCATTGCACCCTGAGATGATCTCAGTCTTGTACCATGCAGAAGATACCCAGTGGACCCAGGCACCATTAAGATGAGCAAGTGGTGTAGAGATGGGAGAGAGAGAGAGAGAGAGAGAGAGAGAGAGAGAGAGAGAGAGAGAGAGAGAGAGAGAAGTAGAACAGTAAATACAATGAAGAGATGCAAACTGGAGACTCAAGGGTAACGAGGAACAGCCTGTTATGAGTAGCTTGCACTGCCACCTGAGGCCACAGTTAGACTCTGGCCTGTATTGCCACTAAGGACAATGTGTGGGTCCATGGCCCTGCAGCAATTGGGGGGTCTGTGTCAATAACCATGGCCCATGTTACCAGCAAAGGCCATGTGGGCATCCCTAGACTGGGCTGCTATCTGAGGCCATGTTGATGGCCAATGGCTGTGTCGAGCTGGCTCTGCCCCTCAGCAGCTTTGGCATTAAGGAGAGCTAGCGCTGCATGTTACCTGGGCATCACAATAGAGCTAGTCCTGGTTGCAGGGCATGGGTGAGCTTGCTTTACGGGAATGAGTACAGGAAACTTACTCCTGTTCCTCACCTGAGCAGCATGGAAGAGCCATCTCCAGAGGTCTGAGACCAGAAGAGCTGGCCCTACCCCTTGCTGGCTGTGGCACTTAAGTCAGCTGGATCCTCCTCTCACCTGGGCAGTGCTAAAAAAAATAACTGGCCCAGGTGGCATAGGCTTGGGGGAGCTGGCCCTGATGGCATGCACACAGAAAAGCTGTCTGGTTGATCAACTCAGCTATTACCCAGATACAGATCTTTGAGTTGGCCCACCCAGACATCCACCCCCTCTATGAACTACTAGAGCATGTACAGGGGCTCATCTTTCAGAATCCAAAGCTGCAAGATCTTCATGACACAGGGCAACAGCATGATATCTGAGAGGAGTCCCAGTGAGCATCCAGTGTTGATAGTGTAGCAGAAACCAGAGGCCTCAAACCAGATCAATGACTCACTGCAGTGAACATTTACAAGAAAAGGTTTTTGGGCAAAAAGTTATACTATGTGACACACCGTGACACTCTGAAGCTTTCATGGTGAGATTTTTGTTTGTTTGTTTGTTTTTGCTTGTTTGTTTGTTTTCTTTTGTGTGGAGGTGGCAAGGGCAGATGTGAAGGGCAGGGAGATGAGTGGAATTGGGGTACATGTTTTGAAATTCACAAAGAATCAACAAAAAGCCTTGAAAAACTATCGAGATATTCATACATGTATGGTTTCAACAAATACTTATTGAAATCCCTTGAGGGCCCAGAATTTAGCTACTAGTAATAGAAAGGTATTTTTCTACATGTAAACATCCAGTTGGACCAGTAGCATTTGTTGAGGATGCTATCTTTTTTTTTTTTTTTTCAGTGTATGTTTTTTTGGCTTCTTTGTCAAAAATCTATAAATATGCAGATTTATTTCTGGGTCTTCTATTTGATTCCATTGGTCAACCAGCCTATTTCTATGCCAATACCATGCTATTTTTATTACTGTTGCTCTATAGTACAGCTTGAGATCTGGGATGGAGATTCTTTCAGAAGACATTTTATTGTACAGAATTGTTCTGGCTATTCTGTGATTTTGTTTGTTTGTTTTGTTTTGTTTTTCTACATGAAGTTGAGAATTGATCTTTCAAGGTCTGTAAAGAATTGTGTAGGTAATTTAAGAGGGATTGCATTGAATCTGTTGATGGCTTTTGGTAAAAGGGCCATTTTTACTCTGTTGATCCTCCTGATCAATAAGCATGGGAGATTTTACACCTATCAGAATGGCTAAGATGAAAACCTCAAGTGACAGCACATGCTGCCGAGGAAGTGGAGAAAGGGGAACAGGCCTCCATAGGTAGTGAGAGTGCCAACCTGTATAACCACTTTGGAAATCAATCTGGTACTTCCTCATAAAATTGGGAACAGTGCTACCTCAAGACCCAGTTATACCACTCTGGAGCATATACTTGAAAAATACTCTACCACGCAACAAGGACATTTGCTCAAGTATGTTCATAGCAGCTTTTTTCCTAATAGCCAGAAACTATAAACAACTTAGGTGTTCCTCAAGCCAGGAATAGACAAAGAAACTATGGTACATTTGCACAATGGAGTACTTACTATCCAGCTATTAAAAATAGGGAAATCTTGAAATTTGCAGGCAGATGGATGGAAATAGAAAAGAGCATTCTGAGTGAGGTAACCCAGACCTAGAAAGACACCATTGCTGTGGGAAAATCCAAGAAGCCCCTTACAGGAAGAAGGACTCATTTTAGTTCATGGTTTGATGGTGCATACATACATCATGGCAGGGAAGGCATGATGCTGGGAACAGCTCTCTTCTGTGACAGGACCACTTAACCACATCTCAGTGTACCAGGAAACAGACAGCCTAGCAAGTAGTGCTGGCTACACACACACACACACACACACACACACACACACACACACACACACCCCTCAATGTCCCCCAGGCTAGAGATATACTTCCTCCACCTAGGCCCTCTTACCAAAGGTTCAACAATTTCCTAAAACAGTGCCACCCACAACCTCCCCAAACAGTGTCACCTTCTGGATAGCAACTCTGCAAACATATGAGCCTGCAGGGGACATTTTGCATTCAGACAAGAATACATGGGCTGTTCTTTAGTCTGGGTGATCTTTCAAGAGTGTCTATACCATGCCTTGGAAGGCAGATGTCTTCCTTCTGAGCAGAGTGGATGCAGTTATTGTCCACTCCAGTAGAGATGACATTTTCTTCTGAGACTGCCCATTATCAAGGATTTTAGTTATCAAAAATCACAATTCCTTTTCTAAACCACTGCCCATGGTCCACTGAGTATGCAGGTGTTGCCCAGGCCCATCCATATTACACTCATGGGAATTGGGGACAAAGGTGCTGATGGGAGTATGCTGATCTTCCTGTTGCTCACTGGGCCATAAACAGTGACGTCCTTATGTCTCAAATACAGGAATCTGTTGCTTCTGTTAGCATCCATGAAACAGAAGCAGAGCAATTTGCTAGCTTGTAACTAAAGCAGACTCTGACTCTTTGCAACTCTTTATGTCTACTGTTGTAGAAGTTTTCCCAGTGTTATTAATCCAACCCCTCATGCTCTGGGAGGATCTGGAGGTTAAAGAGGAATGTACTCAGCCTTGGAGCTAAAACCTAAAATTGAATGGGAGAAGAAGCTTTGCTTAAAAACAGAGCAATCTACCCTTCTTATTATTGGTAATGGTGCATATTGATATCAAGGACAATCTAGAAGAAAATAGAGGAATTTCACCAAACAGCGCCATATGCCAAAAATGGCTATGGCATATTGAAGACCAGATAACAGACATAGTTCTGGATTATTACAGATGAACATTAAAGTTTTTATTATTGTAATTTTCTTATTACTGCATCTAGTGTTGTATTTGTACAGATGAATGCTAAAATTTCCAATTTTCTGATGTGTCAAGCATTACAAGTTCTCTGGATGTCTTCCCAACCCAAGTCATGTGTTGCCCCTTCAGGTTTACATCCCTGTCCCAGCTCCAGCCACATTTAGCCCAGTTCTTAGTCAGCTGAGCCATCCAAACAGTAAATAAGGCTGGATCTGCCCTGCCCATTCCCAGTTTGGGGGTCAGGAGTTTCCTGTTTGTTGCTTAATGAATGACAAGTCTTGCTAGTATCCTTGTAAATGTCAAGGAAGCCAAAATAGTTACCCTTCTGAAGAAATTACATTCTGACCCAAATTAGGTTTCATGGGGCTTGGCTCTACCCCCTTCCCGCCCCTCCCTTGCACTTAAGCCTTCAGATTCATCTGTTCATTTTCTGTTTAGAAAAACAAAGGTATTGACTGGGTTTGCACGTGCACTTTGGCATCCCTAGGAACAGTACTAGATTTGGTCAGGTGGATACATTCTCGGCCCTTTTTCTTTCTCATCTTACCTTTGCTAAAGAAATGACAAATTACCAGGCTATTAGCATCCTTATAAAAGCCATTAACCTCAAAGTAAACATTTGAAATTTAACTCAAGATACTGTTGCTGACAAACACAATTAGGAAGAAATCACTCCCAGTGAAACCAAGGACAACATAAGACCCCGGAAGCCCAAAGTGGACACCTATCACATCAGGCAGAATGTGACCTATGTCCAGCTCTCACTACTGTCCAGCTTGTGTTGAGCTGCACCCAAAGTCTGTAAAACAGTTATTCTTATTTCTGTCTGTTACAAAGAAACAACAGTAGAAGAAAGGAAACATCTATCTCTGACATGTGGAAAGTCAAAGTGTCCAAGCAGCATGATGTCACAACACTCATTTTTATAATTTTTGTTTTAGATCTCTTTTTAAATCTCTATTTCTGCAGATCTTGTCAATGCTCTATTCTAGAAAGAATTTCAAAGTCCACACACACAACACTTTAAAAATGTTTGCCTTTTTTGGTTGTTAAATCAGCACCATGCTCACAGGTAAGGATTATCCTTGCTTAAAGAAAAGCAGCTCTATAGCAATGACAGTTTATCATCCTGGTTGTGACATCATCTTTTAGGATTTGTGCAGTTTCTCTCAAGCTTGGTGCTAATCCTCCTGTTGTCCTCTGTGTCAGATTTGTTACCGACAGTCACTTGGCCACCCAGTGTGGCATATTTCAACACAAGTAGCTAAACTCACTCCCTATGAAGAGTTATTTTGTTTACAAAGAGCTAAAGCTAATAAAAATTTCAACGGAGTTACCTTTTATTCAATAAAGACAAAAGCCATCTGTCACCTTCCAACTACCCATTTGTCAAGTTGGATGCCTGAACAATTGATATGCTCCATTAGTTTCATAAACAAGAAAATGCGAGCCAAGAAATCCTAGTCATTTGTTTACTGGTCAGTGTGCTGTCTACATAGGGAGAAGCTAAGCATTCATAAAGATCTTTCCAGAACACCTGCAGGCACACACACACACACACACACTCTGACTGCAATCATTTTGTATCTGTGACAAAAGTAATCTAGTGCAGACAGGCTTTGGGCAGTAATATATCAGGCTGGGTAAAGAAAGCTGTGTTAACTTTCTGCTAGGGAGAAGTATTTTGGAAGACAAAATTTGAAAAGTAAAGGATGGATTCTTGAAGAGACTCAGTCTTTAAGTAATGGCTTTTAAATGTTGTGCATTAGGCAAACAAAGGACTTGTAATGTTTCTTGAAAATATAAAAATGAAGAGTAAGGGAAAAGAGAGAGGCTTTAGCTAGTGTTGTGACTGGTGACCATCTTTGAAAAGAAGTGACCATCTTCAGACATTTTGCAAAAGTGAAAATATTTTGCATGGATAGAACTTGCCAAAAGCACTAAAATGATTTATATTTTTTGACCAGTGGAGATGACCACTCTTTCCAAGTGTACTTTGAAAAGGAGATCCAGCATGAATTAACAAATATATGATAAAAAGACTTATCAAAATGATAAATGTTACACAAGCAAACCAGGGCAATGAAAAAGTTTATTAAAATTATCTGGCTATAAATGTTGGGAACTATGAAGTTCTAAATAAGTGAGAGGATGCCCCTCTGGGTGTTGAAACAGAGTATAATCAAATGTTTTGCTGGTGTAACAAGTTAGTGACATGCGTTGCTCTAGGATTCTTATTCGTATACAGCAGTCTCAACGACAAAGTTGTAGAGGAAAATATTAAAAAGTTACCAGTGCCAAATGCAGTTTGTTCCTGATGAATGTGTGTTCCGACAGCTGTTCACCTACCAAGATTGACCAGAATATGTGTGGGAAGGTGTAAATTAAGGACACGGCACCTCTAAAATTGAGGACATGGCATCTCTAATGAGATGAATTGTGAAAACACACTCCGACCTCTTTGTGTTTATATTGGGGAGTTTATGCTAGAATGATTCTTATTGATGGAACTTCTTTGACTTAACCAGGTCAAATCTGATGAAATTCATATCCTTAGAAGTTTAGAATGATTACTCTGTCATTGGCCTGGAGTTATTAGTAGGCAGTGATGGAAACTGTATAGAAGAACACCTAGCAGCCTTGATGTAATCATAAATTTTCAATCTCTCTCTCTCTCTTCTGTTGGGGGATAGAACTGAAAACCATTTTCCTTGCATAATTTAATTAACCTGTCACTTTATTTTGGAGGCTTGCTAATTCATGATCTGAAAGGACTGATTTATGGAGCATCGTACAAACAAACGCTGGATGCCAGGGAGAATTAAGCAACCTGAGCATAATGGACTGCAGAATTATTTTTGAATTAACATCAATTATGAAATGAGTTCAAATGATAATTAATGCCTAGGCTGTAAAGTTTGTATTTTATTGGCCTTAATTTTTTAAAATCTCTGAAGAACTTTTTGCTATTTTATATTCAAATGTTAAGGTAATGTTGAAAGTCACTAATTGTCACTCTGACAGATTCGTTAATGGATGTTACGTGTTTATAATTATTGATGCTATTTATTAGTCTCATTAAATTATCTACAAGTTGTGACTGGAGAGATAGCTCAGTGGTTAAGGCACAAACTATTCTTGCAGAGGACTAGAGTTCAGTATCCAGGGCCCATGTTGTGTGACTCACTGTAACTCCAGCTCCGGGGTATCTGATGCTCTTCTTGGCCTCCCTGAGCATTTCCCCAAACACAGAGATATATAACTTAAAAAGTAAAAATTTAAAAGCTTCAAAGTTGCTATTGTTATTAATAACTATCAAAACATGCTGAGAGAATGCTACCATAACATACTCACTTACAAACTCTTCTGGTACCAAAGACAATTTGGAAGTATGTCTAAGAAAGAAAAGACGGACATTTTGGCAGACCGTACTCTAAATTTGTTAAGTGATAATAATTAATTGAAATTTTATTTCCAAATATCAGTTCCCTAAAGAATTTTTGCAAAAATCCTTGTTAGAATATTAGGAAGTTATTTTGGAAAATATGAACACTGGGGTCCTTTGGTGTTGGTATGTTATAAAATAAATAACTGTAGATGTTTAATATTGAGGACATTTGTAAGCAAAAGATAGGGAGTGAAACATGGGGAGAAGTGTGAGTTCTGAAGGTGCTCCTGTGACCTGATGGCAGATTCTCCCCATTAGAGAACTTGTGCTGCACTGTTCAGAGTCAAAGCCAGGAAAGTACCTAGGGATAATATAGTAGAAATAAATGATGCAGAGAAGAGCCTTTTGTGGATTGTAGAAAGTTCTGCATTCCTGCAGGAGTTGGCTACAGGTAGTTAACCTGTATGACACATGAAAAGTATTCTTGAGATATGGCCTCTATTTATACATAAGCAATAACCACTCTTAGGGGTAGGAGGGCACCATGACCAGCACCTCTACCTTATCCTCAGCATCTCACTGCATAACATCTCTGGCCCTCTTCTACTTGTGACTTACTCTCTAGAGTAGCAATCTGTGGGATTAACATGACATGGTCAACTGGAGGTCAAATTTACCTTTTTTTGTACAGACTTGCTTAGCTTGGATCCAGAATTTTCTTTCCAATGATGTTGAAACTGATTCAAGAATTCTGAACCTTTTTTAAAAGAGTCTCTTCCCC
The DNA here is from genome assembly GCF_903995435.1 of Acomys russatus. NCBI lineage: Eukaryota > Metazoa > Chordata > Mammalia > Rodentia > Muridae > Acomys > Acomys russatus. Next base: position 40,992,155 of record NC_067157.1, on the reverse strand, counting down.
TGAGACTGAGAACCTACAGTTGATAACCTAGAAAAATCACCAAGGGGTGGTTGGGCAAACATGGGAACAGTCTGGGTGTTCATGTGTATGTGGTATCTGCTGATGTGGGATGAGGAGTCAGGAGAGAAGAGAGCTCCATCTAGGAGTTGAGTGGTAGACCATGGTCTTACCTTCTACTCTGAGTACAGGACTATAAGCATTCTACAGAGGACCTTATTCCTTCAAGGTATTATAAAACCGCGTCTCTTGAACAGGGATAGTTGAACTTATCTTACCTGGCTGATTGTATACTTGATTTATTGCATTTAAATTTTCAGACAATAGCATGCGGATGTCCACTTATCCTCCTGCCCCACCCCCTGCTGATGCTGTGATGTGTGTTCTGAGTATCCTGTGTGAAATTGTTTGACTTTGTCGTTGTTGAGAGAAGAGAGTATTATCCCTAGTCCCCAGCACATTCTTGACATGTCATAGGTACCAGACAAACATTTCCAGAATGCAACACTAAACCACTATTCCTCAAAAGCAGAATTGTGAGCAATCATACACTCTAGGAGCAGAAGCTCAGAATGGGAGGCAACAAGCAGCAGTCTCTGTAGGTACAGAGAGGGCATCTGGAAATCACCTAAGGGTAATTCTCCTACCTTATGTATTCCCAGAAGACAGTGCCTCTTATCATTGATTCTGTAGGCTGCGGTCTATGGGTGCCAGGGCTTTCATCAGCTCAGCCCCAGTCAGTGAAGTTTGTTGTATTCACTCTAAAATGTGTGATCAATTTTTTTTTAAACATCAGACAAGTTCCCATGAAAAGACATCTTGCCACCTAAATAATTTAGCATTTATCCTAATTGGTGAGTTTCAGCACTTGTCAAAGTATTTACTTGATTAACTCTGCAGCAATGACATCCTGAGAGTAGACACAATTTTTATTTTAAACTGTCTTTTAAGTGGAAGAATTTTATGGCTTTCAAATTTTAATAGTCCTGTTAGGATGTTCGTTTTTCATATTTGATGATTCATAACAGCATTAATAAACCCATACATAGCCTGTGATCCCCAAATCACCCATTTAGGCTGACACATATACTGCACTCTGGAACAGTCATTTTGCATTCCGAAAGATTTAACCTGTGATATTATTCCTTTGAGGTAGTGAAAGTTAGGCTTTCTCTCTAATTCCATTGCCCATTAATGCAGTAGGATTTAGACATGTGTGAACACTTTTTATGTGTTCACTCTCTTAGAAAAATTCAATTTAAAAAATTGTCATGAAAGATGTATGTAAACTGAAATGTCTCCTTTTTTTTCTATTTAAACTATATAAAATCATTTGTTATAGTGTTATTTAATATACACATTGTACTGTTATACATAAATAAAGTATCTTTTGTTTTGCCTTCTTTTCTTTTGTCTTATTTGACCTAAGGCCTGGTTCACAAAATTCAGCCCATAACCAACACTGCTTGTGTAACCAAGAGCCAGAGATTTCAAAGCTCAGAGACCTAAGATAAAAACCAAACTCAATCTATCTATCTATCGATACTTATCTATCTCTAGATAGATAGATAAATAGGTAGATAGATAATAAATAGATAAAGAGACGATAGATAGATGATATATAGATAGACTGATAGATATATATATAGATATAAATTTATTGATATGCATCAATAAATTGATTCTAATGATATTCTGTTATACTTCTAGGTCAATGCATTATCCAGTTATCAGCAGAGAAGATTCCTCCAGGAACAGATGCAGAGATCTATAGCCAGATATTATGCACAGAGAGAGTCTAAATGAGATGGCTCATCAAATTCCTCCCCTCAGAGCTCAGGGAACTAGGGTAAGTCAGAGGTAATGGAGGATGCCAGGAGAACGAGGCTCTTTTATTCAACTATGGAAGGCACATATGAACTCACAAAGGCTGAAGAAGCAAGCATAGGACCGACCTGTATCTGTACCCAGTCTGCTATGTATATATTATAGCTTTTATTGGACTCCTGGGTATGAAAACAAGTAGATCTCTGATTCTTGTATCTGCCCTTGGAACTCTTTTTCCTTCTGTTGGGCTGCCTTGTCCAAGTTTGATATGATGATTTTGCTTTATTTTATTATATTTTATTTTGTCATGTTTGGTTGTTATCTCTTAGAAGCCTTTTCTAATGAGAGACAGAATGAGAGTGGATCTTGAGAGGAAACTATAATGATAATATATTTTATGAGAAAAGAATCTATTTTCTTTTCTTTTTTTTTTAAGAATCTATTTTCAAAAAGGGGAAATATACATAAAAGTACCTTTTCTTCTTCTGATACAATCACCTTCTTGGAGCTTACTGCTGAATAACTGGCCCTTTCCTAGTTCTCTCTGAACTCCTCCTGGCTGTTTCAACTCAGGTCTCCTGGCTTGAAACTTCTCTCCAAAAATTTCTCTTGGATTCTCCTGAATTGCTCTGCTTCTGAATTTCACAAACTAAACTGCACAGAACTGCAAACACAGCTGAACTCAACTGTACTCAACTGAATTGCATGCACTGTATTATAGTGAACTCAACTCAACTTTGGTTGTAATCCCTTGTCTGAACAGCAATGTTGCTGGATTAAAATTCCTCTACAACATACTGTTTGCAGGGACCAGCACAAGTTTTGATCACATCATAAAAAATACTATCTTTTTAATGAATGAATCTCATTCTTATGAAAATTGATTAAACATTAAGTCAAGAATTGGTCAAGTTTAATCCTGTATGAAATAAGATGACTCTAAAAAGTATCTGATTCATAATTATTTCAAGGCCTTACAGAGAACCCATAAAAGGACCTTGATAGTGTTAGATTCATAGAAACCCATTATCATTTTTTAAAAGTTGACTGTTATGTTTTCAGGAATAACCATTTGGTATCGGGTAAACATTGGTGTGTACTTCTTTGGGGAAGACTATTTCTCTTGCCTTCAGCATTCCGTAGGTGCCTGAAATGTTGGTTTAGCATTGAAGCCTCATAGTATTTCCCCATCCACTTTAGCATATCTATTGTTGCTTCCTTTTTCAACTCATGTTTAGACAGTCATGTTAGCGAAACTTTATGGTTATAGCTTCTGACATTACTGGAAAACACAATCTCATAGCCTGGTCCTCTGGCTTTAGGATCCTTTCCCCAACCTCTTCCACAAAGTTTCCTGAGCCTTAGATGCAGCTGTGCTGCAGGTGAATCTGTCATGACTGGTATCCATAGCACTGGCTTTGGATGTCCATGGTTTGGTTCCCTGTAATTGTCTTCACTTATTGCAAATAAATGTTTCCTTGGTGGGTGATGAAGACTATCTTGTCTATAGGTATAAAGACATATATTTAGAATATGGATTAGGATTAGGCAGGAATAGAAATATGATTATAAAGCAGTTATTATAGGTTCTCCTCAAAGATGCATGGTTTCACTAGAACTAGACAGTTGGATAGGTTTCCAGTAAGTAGAATGCATATTTTGCCTCATGTTAGTCAGAACTTAAGTTCAATTAGAGAGCTTTTGGCTATCTGCCAAGGTACGCATGCCACTAATGTACCCTTAGTGTTATCATGCCATATTGATCATTGTTGCTTCCCTTCCCTGAAAACTTGCATGGTACCTGCTGGTACAATGAAAGCCAGTAATCAGCTTTGTATGTGCTGAGATTACATGTTCGTAACAGCACATGTCACACACATCATTATTTGTTTTTTCTGTTTTTATCCCCCCTCCTTAGTGCTGGAGCTGAAAAACATGACAGCAAAGTGTGTGTTAGGCTATACTCTGTCAACAAGCTAGAGCCACAGCCCTCTGGTGCTTTTTTGTGTCTAGCAAGGACATAATACATGAAACTCCCATGCTTAAAGAAGCTCCTGAAATTCAGTGGTTATGTGTTATAAAAATACAATCCAGCTTGGTCTTTGTCTGTTGCAAAAAGATTTTTTTCTTGATGAAATTTCAGGACTAATACTTATCTTGTATATAAGGACAGATATGTCCAGAAGATTTAAGATCCAACTTCATAGATATTTGTTTGGCCATTTTTTATTACTATTCTATTCATAGTAGCTAAAAAATAAAAAATGACCTAAATATCATTCAACTGATAAATGGGTAATGAAAATACATATAAACTCTGGAATACTGTTTAGCAGCAAAGGAAATGAAATTTGGAGGCTAATGGGTAAAAATAGAAAAGATCATATTCACTGACGTAACCAAGACACAGAAAGACACATGCTGCAGTTCTTTCTCACTGCAGGCTTCTTGATTTAAATCTTTAGATGTGAGTATATATCCTGGAGTAACTGCAAAAAAGAGGAAAGTTAAAAAATTACCAGTGTGTGTGTGTGCGCGCGTGTGTGTAAGGAGGGTTAGCTAAAGAGAGGGGAATAGCAGGGTACATATAAGCTGATCAGGGAAATGGGAAAAATGGCATGGCTGTAAGCAGAGATGAGGGAGAGGGAGATAAGTAAAAGGACAGTAAGCATGCCTGAAAACCTCATATGGAAAATATTGTTAATTATCTACTTAAAACCATAATATATTAATTTAGTAACCCAGACCCAGAAAGACAAATGTTACAGGTATCCTCTCTCTCTCTCTCTCTCTCTCTCTCTCTCTCTCTCTCTCTCTCTCTCTCTCTCTCTCTCTGTGTGTGTGTGTGTGTGTGTGTGTGTGTGTGTGTTTAAGTATTTGCTTTCATCTTAGTTAACAATTCTCTCTCCAGTTCCATGAGCAAGGAAGATCATTCCATCTTCTCGGGTCATCTTCAATCTCTTTCTTCAGAGTTTGGAAATTTTTTTCAAAGAAGTCCTTCACTTGCTTAGTTAGAGTAACTCCTAGATATTTTATACTGCTTGTGGCTAATGTGAAGGGTGTGGTTTTCCTAATTTCTTCCTCTGCAAGCTTGTCATTTGTATATAGGAAGGCTACAGACTTTTTTGAGTTAATTTTTTATCCAGCTAATTTGCTGAAGGTCTTTATCAGCTGTAGGAGTTCTCTGGTGGAATTTTGAGGGTCATTTATGTACACTATCATATCATCTGCAAATAGGGATAATTTGACTTCCTCCTTTCCCATTTGGATACCTTTGATCTCCTTTTGTTGTCTTATTGCCCTGGCTAGAACTTCGAGTACTATATTGAAGAGATATGGAGAGAGTGGGCAGCCTTGCCTTGTTCCCGATTTTAGAGGAATTTCCTTGAGTATCTCACCATTTACTTTGATTTTGGCTATTGGCTTGCTGTATATAGCCCTTATTATGTTGAGGAAAGTGCCTTGTATCCCCGATCTCTCTAAAACTTTAAACATGAATGGGTGTTGAATTTTATCAAATGCTTTCTCTGCATCCAAGGAGATGATCATGTGGTTTCTTATTTTCAGTTTGTTTATATGGTGGATTACATTGATGGATTTCCATATATTAAACCATCCCTGCATGCCTGGAATGAAGCCTACTTGGTCATGATGAATGATATCTTTGATGTGTTCTTGTATTTGTTTTGCAAGTATTTTATTTAGTATTTTTGCATCGATGTTCATAAGAGAAATCTCAACACCAGGCATAAGACGCCCTCTTTTGCATTTTTGGTCAGGATTGTACATGGAACTCCCAAAACATTAGAGCTTGTTGCCATTGCCCCTGGTTGTCCTCCAGCAGTGTAATTTAAGTCCCTATCACAGAAGACTCCGTGCATTTCAGATGTTCCTGAGTTAGAACCAATTTGAAATCTCCTACCTGAGGAGTGGCTTTCATGGTACCAGAAGGCATCATGCAAACTTCCAAAGTAGCGAGGCCACCAATAGTCCTTCCTTGCTATGAAGCCTTTGAACCACAAGGTGACATTGGACAATAAGCCTAAAGGGGCATCAGTGTCATGTACACCTGCACAGTAACCAATAACTGTTAAGCTCCAAGAAGGAAATCATGCCTGATACTGGAAGCCTACCCAACAACTCTGGGCTGGTAAAGCTCTTAGAGAAGAGCCCACAACCACAATTTTACTAAACCACCATTTGTCCCTGCTGTATCTGGCCTTTTTTTTTAAAACATAGGTTCTGGGCATGGGACTCAGTCCCTTATGTTTTTGAGGCAAGTACTTTACCAAATGAGTTGTTTCCCTACTCCTTCATTTAAATTCTATTTCACCACCCCTGTCTCTGCTTCCTCCTTATCTATCTATCTATCTATCTACACACACATACATTTATGTATACCCCCACAATGCTTTTCTTTTTTTAATATTTTTCTTTTTTAAAAATCACTTTACAGCCTGATCTCAGCCCCCTCCCTCCTCTCTTCCCAGTCTCGCCCTCATGCCTCCTCCCATCATTTCTCCCCATTTCCTTCCTCTCAGAGAACGGGGGCCACAAGGGGTGCCAACCCACCCTGGCATCTTAAGTCACAACAGGACTAAAGGCATGCTCTCCCATTGAAGCTTGGCAAGGCAGCTCAGCCCAGTAGCAGGCAATAGAGTCTTAGAGAGTCCCTACTCACACTGTTAGGGGACCTGCATATGACCAGACTGCACATCTGCTACACATGTGTAGAGGGTCTAGGTCCAGTCTGTGCATGCTTTTTGGTTGTTGGTTCAGTCTCTGTGAACCCCCATGGGCCCAGCTTAGTTTACTCTGTAGGTCTTCTTGTGGTGTCCCTGACCCCTCCAGCTCCCTCTAGCTATCTTTCCTCTCACTCTTCCAGAAAACTCCTCAAGCTCAGCCCATTGTTTGGCTGTGCGTCTCTCCATCTGTCTCCATCAGGTGCTGGATGAAGCCTCTCAGAAGACGGTTTTGTTAGGCTCTTGGCAGCAAGCAGAGCAAAGTATCATCAACAGTGTCAGGGGTTGGCGTTCTCCCGTAGGGTAGGTCTCAATTTGGGCTAGTCATTGGTTTTCTATTCCTTCAATCTCTGCTCCATCTTTACTGCTATACTTCTTGTAGATGAGACATCTTTTGGGTCAAAGGTTTTATGGGTGAGTTAGTGTCTCTCTCTCCCTTCACTGGAAGTCCTACCTGGCTATAGGAAGTGGCGATTTCAGCCTCCTTAACTCCCACTGTTAGGAGTCTCAGCTAGGGTCACCCCCCTAAGATTCCTTGAAACCTCCCTTGCCCCAGAGATGCTCCCCTATCAATTTCTGTTCTCTCTCCCAGTCTTCCACTTCCCACCCACGCCCACCTTCACTTTCTCCACACCTGATCCCCAGTGGATTATAAACTTCACTTTCCTATGGGTCAATGGTTACATTGAGTTATCAGTTCCTGTCTTAGTGCCCATGGCAGGTGTGCTGGCGATGTGTATGTAGTCAACAAACAAATGGAGTAGAACTGGGTTACTTCAGAAAGATCCACGGTTCTAATAGCAGGTTACACAATTCACAAAAAGCTATAATTTGACAGGCAGAAATTATATACCAGGAAAGAAAATCAGATTTCTGTTTCCTAAGCCTGTGGCATCCACCAGCTTTACTTATTGAGTCAACCTGTTTTACTTTGCTGGCAGGGCCTGATGCCTGGGCACACGTACAAAGCAGAAGACTTCAGAGGCCAATTTCTTTGGAAAATAATTTGATCTGATCCTCCTGTGTTGATCTCACCACAGAATCATTTTAATATTTCAGAGAGCCTGGCTGTAGTCTGAGAGCTCAGACTCATGAGAACAGTTATTCTCTTTTTTGCAGACATTGTCTTTGAAGTTCCCATTTTCTTCAAGTGCTGTTTCCTGTTGCTCACACAGAGCTGCCCTCTTCTTTTCTGTTGTGTCTTACTACTTAGCCCAGTGTCAGGGTGACACCAGCTGGTTGGAAGAACTACTTTCTGGGCCACTGCACCACCATTGGCAAAGGTAATGGACAGTCTTGTGTCCAATTTTCATTACAGCCCCATCGACTATATTGATAAACCAATAATCCTCCTGAAGTCATCAATACCTGTGGACCAAAGGTTGGACTTGTCACAGTATTGTCTGGCTATATACTGGACAATATGGAGCTTAAAACTGTTACACTCTCTTGTACAATTCCAAGAATCCCCTGCAAGCCACAGGGAGCAAGTACATTTATTTCACAGCAGAGAAAAAAGAACGCAGGAAGATTGAGGAGCTGGTTCAAGCTCCCATTTCTTATACTGTCAGCAATGCAGGAAGATGACTCTAGGCCATGTTTCTCCTTGGCTCTGCCCTACAGGACACAATTAAAATGAAAATCAGCTATAGGAGGAAGAATAGAAAGGTGAAGATGCAGTTTGCTTAAGGACAAGATATGGAAGGTCTTGCAAGGGTAAATGAGAAGAGCATCAATTTAACCAAACTCATTGAGAAACTAGTATATATGGTGTCTACGGATGTTTACAATTGCATGGTGTTGAGATAGCCAAGCTCAATTCAGGATGAACTCATTACTTGCACCATGGTGAACTGCACTATTGTGAGATTCAGATTTGATGAGTACTTTCCTCCTCCACAGTGACTTTGTTTGCACTGGGGGGTGGGGGCATAGCTCAAGCAGTAGAGCTCAGCCTAATACCAGCAAGCTCAAGTCCCATTCTCAGTAACAAGTTGATGCCCAGTGTCATCACAAACAAAAGTAGTCCCCTTTTAATGCATGTTTGGGGCAAGGGTTCATTTGCTCTTTTCCTCCCAAACATGATCCCCCTTCAATCACAAACAGCCACACTTAGATGATTTGCTACGTGTATGATACTCTCAGCAACCTTGTATATTTCAACTCATTAATTTTCATAGTAACTTTAGGGATTTAGATTCAGCAATTATATCTGTTTTACAACTAAAGAAATTGGAGCATAAATTGCATAATAAATTGCTTGAGCGGGCTTTGAACCCATCTCACGAACTTTCCTTTCAATACTAGCATTCATAATCTCTGAAGTGAACATTAGACCTGCACTCTGCACTTCTTTGGTAGGAACCTTGTAAGTGATGAATGTTTCTTGGTGAAGGGATTCTCATCACATAAATTAGGGCCAAACATAAAATATGTTTCATTTTTTATTATGCAACTGCCTCCAGCATCAGTAAACACTATAGTATGGTCATTGTGACCTTAGGATCCAAAGAAATAAAACATTGCACACACAGGCACACTGCTGGCACTCTACTGCTGACACCTGGCCAGTCATCTCTGGTGCTTCTTGGTAGGATTCTTCAGGAGGAGATGAAACAATGAGGAGATCACAGAAAAGGCCTGCAAATCAGGTGGAGTGTGGTGTGGTGTGTAAATGTCCTGAACAAAGAGTCACTATTCTTATCCAGAGACTTGAAATTGCTGCATGGACACACACACACACACACACACACACACACACACACACACACGAGTCACACACATATACACAATTACATGCATATATGCGTATATTCATATAGTATAGTCTTGAATGGAAAAGCAAACAAGCCTGAAAGGAAATGCACCAGTGAGAAATAGTAGTTCTCTCTAAACGGTGAATAGTGGAATTTTAAAATCATTTCTGCTGCTTTAAAAGTTTGTAAACATGTTTATTTTAATATGACTTGAAAAAGTATATGAATATAATGAAAATTATAAAAATACACATTAATTGCAAAATATTAATGACCATTTCTAAGCTTGCTATAAATAGATGGCCTTTTTATAATTTATTTTTATTTTATGTGCATTGGTATTTTGCCTACATGTATGTCTATGTGATAGTGTCCAATATTTGAGTTACAGACAGTTGTGAGCTGCCATGTGGACACTGGGAACTGAACCTGGGCCCTTTAGAAGAGCAGTCAGTACTCTTAACCACTGAGCCATCTCTCCAGCCTCTAAATAGATGGTCTTAAAACATTTCCCTGCCCCCCTGCCAATGGGCAAAGAGACATCTTGTTGGTGGTGGTGTACTTATATCAGTCAGGGTCAGAACAGATGGCAGCCATGTGTTCATCCTATCTTGATGCCTGGCTTGGTGGCCAAAGCTGTTTTATGCCTAGGACACATAAAAACCAAATCAAATAATATCCAGGCATCACAGTGCAAGAAGAGGAAAACAGACACCTATGTTCCTCCATGCCGTGCTGTGCATGTGGGGAAAGATGCTCACAGACTTGCAGGGCATGGACACACAGAGCCCAGCCTGCCACCATGAAGCACAGAGAGGGAGGAGGAAGATAGACCGAGACATGCAGACCACCATGCCACACAGCAAAGAGAATGTCACCAAGGGGCTCGTCAGCTGCATGGCCAGCGGGCGCCGCCACAATGTGCTAGTATGTGGAAGACATATAGGAGAGAATGAGAATTGAAACAGCCTGAGCATTATGAAGAGAGATGGAACTGCAGACTTGAGGGTGGAAAGGAGTAGCCTATTGTGAGAGGCCAGCCCCACCATGTGGGGCCATGGTGAGGTCCCAGCTGGAGCGGCAACTGAGGGCCATGTCTGAGTCTGTGACTACACAGTGAAAGGAGTTGGTGTCGATGTTCATTTTCATACCACCACTAGAGAACATGGGTATGTCCCTGGTCAGCACAGCCATCGGGGGCCCCATGGATGTCCAGGGGCTATGCAGAACTGGCCCTGCCCATCGCTCACTGGCTGCAGCTCTCTGGATAGTTGGCCCTACCTCTCAACAGTAGCAGCATTCAGGAGAGCGGGCCCTGCATCTGACCCAGGCAACACAGTGAAGCTGGCCCTGATGGCTGGACTGTGAACGAGCCACTCCAAGGGTAGGAGAATGAGAGAGTAGGAGAATGGGAGAGCTGATCTGGCAGTTGGGAAAGCTGTCCACAGGGTCATAATCCTGGGAGAACTGCATCTGCCTCTCACCAGCTGCACCACTCTGGAAAATGAGCCCTGCACCTCCCCTGGACAGAACAGTACAGCTTACCCTGGTGATGTGGACCCAGGTGAGCCACCCTGAGGGTGACAGTGAGGGAAAGATGGCCCTGCTACCCCTCTACAGTGGTGTAGGTGCAGGGGTAATTTTCTTCCTATGTCTCCCTTCTCCCACTTGGGATTGTAGGAAGAGATGGCCCTGCTCCCTCATTGGCTGTAGAACGAGAAGAGAGCCATCCCTGCACCTGGCCTGGGCAACACAGTGGAACTGGCCTCGGTGGTGAAGGCAAGAGTGAGCCAGGCCCAAGGATGTGAGAGTGGGGAGAGCTGGCCCAACCTCTCACAGGCTGCAGCACTTGGGAAAGTAGCCCCCACACCTGGACTGGGCAGTACAATGAAATTGCCTCTGGAGACATGAGTGCTGTTGTGCCAGGCCTGGGGGCATGTGAGTAGGAGAGCTGACCCTGCCGCATGCCAACGGTGGCACTGGGTGGCCTAGCTGGAGTAGTGCTGCATAAGTCACCCTGGTGGTGTGAATAAGGCACAGCTGGAGCACTGACCAGCTCAGCGAGGCCCAGATCCAGGGCTCTGAGTTGGCCTGCCCCAAGACGATATCATCTGCAAATGGTCAGAATGCCTAAAAGGACCAGTCCTGCTGAAGCTGCAGCATCTCCGTGACACAGGGCAAGGACAGGATAACTGGGAGGATTTCCATTGAAAATCCTATATTGATGGCACAACAAAAGCCAGAGACCTCAAACCAGACTGATGACTCACTTCAATCAATATTTACAAGTGAAAATGTGTGGATAGAAAACCATACTGTGGAACACACTGTGACATGCTACGGCTCCCACAGAGAGAGATTTCTCTCTCTCTCTCTCCCTCCCTCCCTCTCTCTCTCCCTCCCTCCCTCTCTCTCTCTCTCTCTCTCTCTCTCTCTCTCTCTCTCTCTCTCTCTCTCTCTCTCTCTCTGTGTGTGTGTCTGTGTGTATTTTATTTTGTTGGGGGAGAAGCATGCATATGAAGGGACAGGAAGATGAACGGTACTGGGGTGCATGATGTGAAACTCAGAGAAAATTGATAAAAAGTTTAAAAAAATAAAGAAAAGTGTTTTCCTTGAAAGGCAACATTACATTATTGCTTGGGTTTTATTACTCACCGAGAGCACACATGGGTACACAGACACACACACACAGACACATATATGCAAACTCATACATGCACACATGTGCATACATATACCCATATGTGCACACAGAGATACATACATATATGCACCCATATACACACACACATACATACACACACACACACACACACACACACACACATGGACCCAAGCGCACGCGCACATACACACACACACACACACACACACTTCTACACCAGTGATTAACAAATGTTTTATGCAAAGGCCCAGATGGTCATCTCTTTAGGTTTTGTGTCTAAGAAGGACTCCCTGCAACTGCTCAGTTCAGTTACTCTTGAAGCAAGGTAGCTGTAGAAAATATGGAGGCAAAGAACAAACAGCCGATTCCTAAGTAGAGTGGATTTGTCTGTGGCCTGTGTTTTATTGAGCCCTAAATGTAATTTTATGTAATCTATGGATTATAGAATATTAACACAAAATTAAGGCAAAATACCATCAATCTAAACCCTCCACTTGTAGGTTTTCCCTTGAAAGAGAAGCAATACATCAGAATGTTATTAAGTAAAAATACACATTTCAAACAGACCGTGGTCTCAGTTTCAAGTTTCTGAACCTCTTTAATCTTTAATGGCCCTGTCTAAAAATGGAGATGGCAGTAATATCTCATGGGGCCCTTGTATAGCTAGGTGACAATTAAAAACAAATCTGGCATATGGAAAATATTCATGAAAGTACTACATAAATTTAGACTACTCAAGATAAACTCTTAAAGCTCAATTTTTCAGTTATACCACATATTCTAAATACTGCAGTTATACATACTTACTGATGCCATGTTTCATAGCACAGAAGTGTGGTTCCACATCTCCCAGAAGATGGTCATTGGGATGGGAAGAGCAGCGTGAGAAAGATGGCAGCCACAGTCTGTATGACACGCAGGTGACTAGGCGGGCTCTAGCAATGACTGGGGCAGTTCCTGGCAGTCAAGACAGAGGTCCAGCAATGAACTCTTTAGGGAATGAGGGGAGTCCTTCTTTTCCCCCAGAATAGATGGAAAGTCATAGACAGTCATTGATGAAGTAGATGGTCCTGGCCTGTTTATTTCATGTGAATCAAGGACCTATAAAATTTGGCCAGTGGAAGGGGGTTTGAGGATGAGTGAGTGTCCTTGGCTAGCAGTAGGGTGCTGACAATGCTATGTTTGCACGGGTAAAGATAACAGGAGACATGCTAACGTGACTGACCACCAGTAATATGGAGTGACCCCTATAACCTTGGAGCTATATCACATGCTCTTGAGGTAGGCACAGAAAACATTGAGAGAGTTTTGCCCACACCTTCCATTCTCAGGATGAGACTCTAAGTCTCATATGTGAGGTTTCTGGGTTTTGAACATGCTCCAGTCTTACTAGTCCCATGTGAGTTCTTCTAGAGGCTCAGTCCAGGGGCCTGACACAGAAGAGCATCACAGACAGTGTTATTGTAGAGTAGAGCTCTAGATACAGGTATGCTTGATAAATTGAGTAAACAGATAATAAATAGGTAAGAGGGTAGATCATAGGTAGGAAGAAAGATAGATGTCTATAGATAAATCTACAGATTGATAGGTAATAGACAACAGATAATAGAAAGATAATAGATAGTAGGCAGATGATTGATAGATTGATGACAGGTGATAGATAATAAATATTTATAATAGGTGACATAGAGATGAAGATATATGATAAACAGATAGTTGGTAGATGATAGGTAGATAGTGGAAGATAGATGGATACATACATACTTAGATGGTAGGTAGATAGGTAGATAGATGATAGATAGATAGATAGATAGATAGATAGATGGATAGACAGACAACTGGAGACAAAAGCAGAACCCCAGAGATATAGACATAGATGTACAGAGTATTTCTGAAGAAGGATACATAGCCTGCATAATGCTAAGCTTCTAACATGAAAAGCACTGGTGCAGTATTCCAGGACAGAAGAAACACAGTGCAAGAGGGCAGAACTATAAATCTTCCTATGCTGTAAAGACAAAGCACAGTAGAGGAGGGACAACTCCACAGAACAAGAGAGAGTCATATGTTCTTAATAAGGATTTGACTCTCAGCTAACAGCAGAGTAAAATGTTTTACTGACACACAAAGTAAAATGTATAATAATAATAATAATGATAATGATGATGATGATGATGATGATGATGATGATGATGATAATAATAATAATAATAATAATAATAATAATAATAATAATTTGTCCTTCAGCATCTAGCAGGTAGCCTGAGTTCCATGTCCAGTGGGCCAGTCCAGGCACTGCTTGCTTCTGGACGAAAGCAGACAGACCTTAAGATCAAAGGTCCCAAGGTCCCATTTCTCTCTCTTGTGCTACACAGAGTGCTCAGGGTGAGGCTTGAGGCCCAAGCGCTAGGCCAGATTCCTGGTCTTACTGGGGGAGGTGTTACAATTTAGCTCTTTTAGCATAAAATTGCCAGTATCAGGTAGCAGTAGAGACTAGGGAGCTCCACAGGCCTGTGATGATACCAAAGAATTACAGGTGTTTGTGTAGCTGCTTTGCTAAGCACAGCAGAGGATGCAGGTCAACATCCAAAACCATCTGGCAGGCAGGTCTGGTAAGATGCAGGCCTGGGCTGGTGCTTCACTGGCCATCAGCACCAAGCTAGCAGCAGCGAGGGAACAGACTCCAGTGACTGCCAAGGCAGTTCTGCCATCACTGCCTGACCACCAGGTGTCCAGGGGTGGTTCTCCCCCATAATAAATGGAGTCTCAGATGGTCATGATGGAAGAATGGTGAGCACACCCAGAAGCATGCCAGCCAGCCTTTATTTGTAATCTTGGGCAGTAGGCAGGGGGTTTGTAGGTAAATGTGTCTGATTCGCTCAGACTAGAGGTGCCAGGATATTTAATCTAAATGCAGTGATACAGTACCTCATTTCCATGCAGTAGTATGGGAGTCCAATCACAAGAAGTAAAACACAGTTTAATTATCCTATGGGTGAGAGGAAGAACTTTTAGGTATGATTAAAGGTCATTTGCTTAAAGCAAGGATCTCCTTAGCATAGGGTCAGATCATTCCCAGGTGTTTGCTAAACAAGTTTCTTTTCAGGAAAGGGTCAGGCCTGTAATCTTCCCTGAGGGCTAGACCCTTTGGAGCATCTTAGGGTCCCAGATCAAAGGAAGAGAGAACCCTGCTGAGAAAGGGAGCCCTTTTCAGTTGGCGATCCAGTTAAGACAGACTTCGACCTCTCCAGCACCCCACACAAATTCATAATCTCAAACAAAGACCCTTTTCCAAACAGGATGAGAGTCAAGGTCTCCAAAGTATCTTTTTCTTAGTCAGGGAGGCGAGCAGGGCACTTTTCAGCCTCTCACAGCATCCAAGAGGAAATACCAAGCTGAGTGCATTGAATGCATGCAGCTGAACTCAAATGAAGAAGCCAGGAACTGAACATGTAACTTCAGCAGCAGCCAGTAGTCACAGGTGAAGCAAGGGTTCCGGTACAGTCCCTGAGGATGAAAAGACAGCAAGTCTTCTAAGATGCTTCTAAGCAGCGCCTGGAGCCCTCTGGTGTTCTCAGATGGGAAGTGGAGGAAGGGGATGTATAAGCCAGACATTGCTGATGTTTGATCATGGTTCATACCTCTAATTTGAACACCCAGGAGATAGTGACAGGAGGGTCACTACTAATTGGAAGCAAGCATGTCTAAGATATGCAATGAGTTCCAGGACAGCCTAGGTTAAAGGGGCCCTATCTGAACACAAACAAAAACCCAACTATACAGACAAACGAGAAACCTACAACAGAAACAGCTCCTATGGTAAGAAAATCATGAAGCTTTGACACTTCATAACCCAAAGCATGAAGTACTCTTTAGAGGTGTTTGATTATGTCAAATGCAATGACAGCTTGTTTTTATTGAGAGTTCATTTTGATAAAGTGAGGTAGGGGTGGGGTTCTGAAGTTGACTATTGCTGTGATAAAATGTCACGATCCCAAGCAACTTGGGAAGAAAGGGTTCACTTCACCTTCAAAAGCCCTGAGGGCAGGAACTCCTCATATAGGGCAGGAGGTAGGAGCTGATGCAGAAGCCATGTTGTGGGGGTACAGCTGACTGCTTTGCTCTTCATGGCTTGCTCAACCTGCTTTGCTGTACAACCCTGGACCACCAGCTCAGGGGTATTTCCAAGAAACATGTGCTGGGCCCTCCTCCATTCATCACTAATTAGGAAAATGCCCCTCGGCTTGTCTGCAGCCTGACCGTATCTTAGAGGCATTTTCTCAGTTGAGGGTCCTTCTCCCAGATGGCTCTAACTTGTTTCAAGTTGGCATAAAACCAGCCAGCACTTAGGAGAAGACAGTACGAGCAGAACTTCTGGCAGAAATGAGAATTCAAGCAAATCTTTCCTTATTTATATGACAGAGCACGAATGGGTTTGGGGGTGAGAGAATTGAGAAAAGAAGGAGAAAGAGGAGTGGGGAGAGAGGAGGAGGGAAGGAGGGAGAGAGGGGGAGGGAAGGAGGGCGAGAGAGAGGGGGGTGTTTAAGGTTCTGAAACAAAGAAGTTGAAAATGGAGATTGGAAAAGCATCATAATTCCTAAGTATTTGCCCATGTGAGATGCAGTTTTTAAGGGTCCGAGACCTTGATGCTGAAGTACACTCTGAAACTTGCCTTGCAGTCTCATTTCAGACAATATTTGATTTCCAGGAGGAAAAAAAAAAGATAATAATAAAACTTGTCAGTCTTCAGCAAGGTTTAGGGTTGAGAAAAACAATCTCCCTGTGGATCCATGACCATAATCCTGTTCACAGGGTTGAGACTCAAATTTACTCTACCTGCCCAGGGCAGTAAACGCCAGGCCAAGAACTAATAAAAGTGGTGTTGACTGTGGCAACCAGAGATGTTGGGATAGATGAAAGGAAATATCTTTCTGACACTATGGATACATTCTGAGCAACAACAGCATAAAGTTTTCAGCCACAAACACAAGAGGAAGCAGACCACAGAAGCACCAGATTCCTCAGACTTTCTGAGAGTGAAGGCTGATTTAACGTCTTACTGTCTCTAGTACTTGAACCATGGAGAAACAGTATTTAAAGGTTTTTCCCTCTCTTATAACAGTTAAGGTTTTTAAAAATTATTTTTTTACTCAAAAAGACAAATGCTGTATATTTTCTCCTATATGTGTATGCTAGCTTTTAAGCTTTTGATGTGTGTTATCCAATCCAAATAACCACAGATTTAGGTATTTAAAGTTTTAAAGGAGCAAGAGCCAGACAAATATGTTATAAAGGAATCTAATGCTAGTCAGAAAATCAGATAAACATAAAAAACACCAGCCAGAAGTGGATATAATAATTATGAGATATATTAAACAAATAAAAATGAAATTAAAAGATTAAATAGAATTAAAGAGCATATTTGACTCGGCACAAGTTAAAAAAAACCAGATTAACTGAAGAAACCGCTGTGTGATATTAGCCATATACTACAGGATAACTACAGTCCACAGACGTAAGAAGTAACAAGGCATGTGGGGAGGATGCACAAGGACAAATAGAGCAGATACTGGAAGTGCTTGAAGAGAAGAATTAATACTGGAGCCTACCAACGAGGTCCTCTGGAAGACTCCGCCCAGCAGGCTATCTAAGCAGATGCTGAGACTCACAGCACCAGGAGTCTTATGGAAGAGGTGGGCAATAAAGGGACCTGTAGGGGACAGGAGCTCCACAAGGAGACCAATGGAGCCAACAAGTCTGGGCCCAGGGAGACCTGCAGAGACTGATGCACCAACCAAGGACAATGAACGGAAGGAGCCTAGAGCCTCCTGCTCAGATGTAGTCCGTAGATAGCACAGTCTCCATGTGAGTCCTATAACATAGGGAGTAGGGGCTGGCTCTGACATGGACTCTGTTGCGCCTTCTTTCATCACTTCCTTCTGGCAGGATAGCCTTGCCGGGTCACAGAGGAAGAGGATACAGGCAGTCCAGATGAGACATGATGGTTGCTGTCAGATGGTAGGGGAGGAGGGCTCCCCCTTTCTAAGGGCTAAGGGAAGGGAGAGGGGGGAATAGGGAGTGAAATGAGGGAGGGAGCTACAATTAGGATGTAAAGTGAATATATTAAAAAGAAACAAACAAAAAAGAAACTGTGGCGGAATTAACAAAGAGAGAGTACAATAGAAAATATAAAAGAAAGGCTGAGAAACAAGAGGTTAAACTTTGTATTGCTGCCTAGCAACTATGATTTAGTATATTTCTTTTAATAAATACTTTTGCATTTATTTGTTTATTTATTCATTCAGTGTGTGTGTGCATGCATGTGTGTGTGCATGCGTGTGTGTGTGTACACTTGTGCTAAAATAAGCATCAGGAGGACAACTTACATGAGAAGTTATGTGGGTTCTAGGTGTTGGACTCAGGTCCTCAGGCTTGGTGGCAAGTGTCTTTCTCTTCTGAATTATCTTGCTAACTCCAATTTACTATCTCTTGTAACTGCACTTCAGTTGTTCTCAACTTGTGGGTTGCAATCCCATTGGGAGTTGAACAACCCTGTCACAGGTGTTCACAGACATCTCCATATTAGGTGTTTACATTATGATTTACAGGCATTTACATTATAATTCATAAAAGCAACAAAATTACAGTTATGAAGTAGCAACCAAAAATGTTTATGGCTGGGGGTCACCACAATATGATGTGTTAAAGGATTGCAGCATTAGGAAGGTTGAGAACCACTGGTCTACTTTATTGGGCAGGTCTGTGGCTGGTTCCAGCTGGACACATATTCATCTATCAGTGTTTAGCTGGTGAGCAGGCGGAAAGGCTGGACGACTCTTTACATGATCTTCATTCTCAAGGAGGGCAGTTTAGGGTCTCCATGTGGAACTGATTGTGTTGGAGGACACCACTCCTAGCAAGTGTGTTATCAGGAGCCTACAGCGTCACATCTGCTCTTGTACACTAGTTCCAAAGAACAGATAAGAACGGAAGCAACATGGAAGGGGAAACCCTGGGATTTTAAGAAGCAGTCAATGCCACAGGCATTAACATGAGGATTCTGGACACATATCTAACCGGAACTCCAGAAGATGAGGAAAGGGTTAAGAAAAACGTGAAACAACATTCTAAGACTTGGTGACCTGTTCATAGTATTGATGATATATTTTCAGTCTGTCTATAGAATGTGTGTGTGTGCACATACATATGTGTATGAGGGCTAGGAATGGTCGATTGGTCTGAAGTGGATTTTAAATTTATCATAAATATAAAATATCAAGGGATGAAACAAAATATCTCAAAAGAAGCTGGAGAAAAACTGGCACATTATCCACTAGTTGAGTTCTCAACTGTAATGACAGAAATAAACAAAATCACACATTCAAAAGGTGGTTGAAAAGCTGTGTAGACTTCTAGATACTAGAAAAAAAAGCTAAAATAGAGACATTTTCTGAAAACTGAATTTGCAAACAAATAACTTATTTTTAATGAAAACTTTTAAGAATACATATCAAAGTAATGGAATGACTCCAGAAAGAAATGGTCTATTCAGAAATAAATGGTGAGAAGTTAGGAAAGACAGGCATGCTTCTCAACTAGCATTTGATATAAAAGCATAGAAAATATCAAATTTAAGGAGTCCAAGTGTGGAAAGAAATTACTCGAACATAATGAGTTGAGGTATAGAATATTAAGGAATATGGATACTTTAATATTGAGTAGGAGGAGAGTAAAAGGCCTTGCATTTGCAAGGTATGATTGCTGGCATTTTAGAAATTACTTATAAAATAAAAATGGAATATAAAGAATTATAGAGGATATTTCAAAGAAGAAAGGAAAAGATTAGTCCAAAATAAGACAGAATAAAAAAAATATCAAGGCAAATATAATGCGAAAAATACAAGTGCCCCAGTAATTTAATGGAATGTAAGTGGATTAAACTATCATCTAACTGTGATTCAAGGAAAGGCAGAAAGAGAGAAGAAAGGGAGGGAGGGAAGGGCAGAGGACAGAGGACACAGGACTAGTTTTACCTGCTTGCTTTTTAACTTACATAAGAACTTGTAATGATGATGATGAGGCTCTTAAAATTAAGAATATAGGAAGAGTAAAATCAATTCATGAGGTACTATACACTGAATTACCAAGAAATTAAGAGTGCATTGACATTAATAACAGACCCATGTAGCACATTGCTAAAAGCCTTTTCTTTAGCAGAAGAGAGGACAGTTTCATAATGACAAAGGAGCAATTTATTCTAAAATTTATCCTGATTTAAAATATATGACTACCATTTAACATAACTTCAAAAATATCTTATTGAAGAAGTGACTAGGAAAAACTAGTAGGTTCACTATAAATCAGGAAATTTTATACTTTTCTGCTTAATGAATATAAAAAGCAACTTAAAAAACTTAGTGTGTTAATGAATATACACCACTAACACACTAAGTTTTTAACTGCTATGAGAAAGTAGAACAGCAAATCTATGAGTTTTCAAAGTAATCAAAATCTTGAAATAAGTTTATAACAATTTGAACACTAAAAGGAAGGTTTTCTTTAAGAAAAAATATAGCTTTAAAAAGCTAATTCCAAATTTAAAAAATATAAAATATAGAAAAGGCCCACAATAAATTAAATATCTAGCCTTAAAATACTCCATAACAAGATTTTTATTGACATTATTTATCAAAAATTAATTTATAGGTAACAACAACAGATACAAATTCTTTAAGGGAGCAGAAAGAGAAACTAATGCTCAACCTACTCAGAATGCTTTCTCTGATTTTTCCACACAGATATGAGAAAGGGACAAATATACAGGGAAAGTAAGCCATCTGATGCTCACATATAAGCTAGGCTAATATTTTAGCAAATTCATTTTTATTCATCTCTTATAAAATATTGTTATTGTCCAAATCTTAAAAGAGCAAAGAGAAGTTTAAAAGTGTCTAAAAGGGAATGAATTGACTGCCATAGCTATGTGTTCCAGGTTTGGAAGTGTGTTGGTGCATCAGTCTTAGAAAAAAGAAAGGGAAGACATAGAAGCACAGGGGCTAATACCTCACCTTGCACTCCAGAAAGTCATAGTTGAGGGCACTGAAGTCTGCAGTAGATAGACAGAGTGTGTGTGTGAGAGAGATACGGAAAGAAAGATCTTAGCTACTGAAGAGGCCACAAGACTACCAGGTAAGAATATTTGAAATTGTTCAGGATGAGAAGAGGCTTTGTAAAGGAGAGACAAATACATACATAAGTAAGTATTATATGAATGGACCTCTTACATCTTTACTGATAGCAATGAGAAGGGACAATATGGTGCTTGAATAAAAATAGAAACATTGTTTCTTTATGAGTGCTTGCATGTATGTGTTGTTTATTTTGTGTTGATGCCTGTTGCCTACAGAGGCCAGAAGGGTCTGGAGTAACAGATGGTTATTATTCGGTTTCAAACCTGGGATACAATTAACATATCGAAGCCGACTTGGCCTCCAGGTTCTCCCTGCGTCCATCAGTTCCTGTCTCTTAAACGGTCCTGCTGGCTGGCATACCTGTTCCCTACCCTGAATGCTCCAGTGCAGAAGCTGGGCTGCCTTTCCCTGTATAATCCAAGTGTTTTGTTTACTATCTTTTGGGCCCCCTGACTGCCACAGATGGTTCCTCTGTCTCTTCCGGGCTCCTCCCTCCCTCCTTCTTCTCCTCATGTGGCTCAAGATCCTGTCTACTCTCGACTCTCAGATGTCCATGCTTCTGGCTATGCTCTCTCCCATATCTATAATGAACTTTATCGTCCACTATTCCTAGGAGTTATCAGGTCCTTTCTTTTATTTTACTTTATTTTTTTCAAGGTTAACAAGGCCTTTTCTTTTTTTATATATTTTATTAATTTATTTGTATTACATTTCAATTGTTATCCCATCCCTTGTATCCTCCCATTCCTCCCTTACTCCCCTCCCATATGACTGTTATTTTTTTATTTTTATTCAGTTATGATCTGCCATGTGAATACTGGGAATCGAACCGAGGTTGCCTTGGGTTCAGTGCTCTTAACCACTAGCCATCTCTCCAGCCAGGTTAGAGTTTTTTTAATGCCCCAGATTTTTTTTCTTATATGTTGTTTTTTCTAATTTAAAAGGATGGGACTGATTTTATTTTTAAAATTCTCAGAAATTAGTAAACAATAAGTAGACATGGCAGAACAGGTAGGAAGTAGACTTCCCAGTATAAATTCTCATGATGGCTCTGCGAAGCCCAGAGGCTTGTTGACTGTTGTTTTGAATCAGTGCTCCATCATATCCTCCAGTGGTGTGATGCTGGTGACTACTACCGCTCTCCAAGGGCTCCACTGTTGACATGGGAAATGAGTGGGCCAGGGACGTATCTATGAATCAAGAGAACATAGGCTAGGGCAGGTCCCCCTGGGAAGAGTGAGATTGTGCCACCGTGTTAGATATATCATCCCTGAAGACAGCCACCTGCTCCTTCAGCTCTCCTACCTGCACTCCTTGGTCTACTTCAGGGACCTTCCACTGCTTGTGAAGCACAGCAAGGTTCATTTAACTGGTCCAAGGTTAGGATTTCTCTTGGCTCCAACATCTGCAACTCACACAATGCTTATTGGTAACATTCAGAGATATTTTGCTTTATCTACCTCAGGACAAGTGCATGAAAAATATCCATTAGAATATCAAAAAGTCCCTGAATGTGAGAAGGACATAGAAGTGTGCTGGTAAGTTGATTTCTCCCTACTATAGAGAACATATTTGCAGCAAGATTGGCTGGGATTGGAGCCTTTTTCTTACCCTCCTTGTCCTATCTGGCTGTTGTCTGGGCTTACCCTGCTGAGAACTGTCACTGAAGATATTCATAGCGCACATCTTGGAAGACTCTGCTCCTTCCTTGCTTGGTACTCCTTGCTCAGTGTTACTGAGGAGCCAGGAATAAAAGTCAGCCCAGAGCCATAAACTCACAGCTTCACACTGATGCTCTGCCATCTTGTTTGTTTAAAATAACAAGGGGAGAAAAGATTTTTAAAAAGTAAATGAAGAGCTATGCCATAAATCTTTGTTGTGCTTTGAGGTAGACATAGTTTTCGGGTGAAAGAAAATGGAGACACCTTTACCCGAAGGTACATGAAGCTCAACAATGTATTCAGGTGTTAGCTGAATTCAACAAGAGCTATAGAGAGAAAGCCATATCCCTAAATGACACAGATTTGTGAGAGACAGATGTCCCTGACTCTGCTCTACAATGAGTTCGAGCCAAAGTGGGGTAGAAAGACATTTGAGTCATTTGGAAATGTCCTAGCTTACTGGGATGAGAGTGCTCAGGTACCAGAAAGCATGGTGGGAATGTACCCTATGTAAAGGGAACTGATTAGGTTCAGATAGCCTCAGTGGCATCCAGTTCTAATGTTTCTAGTGTCCTCAGTTTACCTGTCACTGCTGCTCAACACGTACCTCTGTTCACATCAGTCCACTTTGATTTTCAGGCTTGGGTTCATCTTTCTTTTCAGCAAACCCCGTTTCCTTATGGAATTTTATCTTCAGGAACTTAGTTCTTATTTCATATCATTGACAGCAGCCAGCAAAGTACCTGCTGCATAGTGAGTGTTCAGTAAATATATAATCAAGCTATGCATCTACTGTGTATAGGTAGTAAACCAGTGCACACACGTGCAGGAATGGCTATACATTAGAAAGAAAGGGATCTGAGTTTTATTAGACACTTTTTATTATGCTTAAAAGAAAATCTTGGCTTGTAAAATCTCACCTATACTCTTACTTCATCCTTGCAACTTGAGACTTATAAAAACGTAAGTAGTTGCTGTGGAGACAGTTGCTGGGCACTAGAGGAGCCATCTGAGAACAGCAGTGAGAGCAGTTGTATTAGACAACAGGCCATTTTGAATTAATCATTTATACTTTCAATAAAATAAAATTATATATATGTATACACACACACACACACACACACACACACACAATCTTGTAGATTTACTCTCTTTGCTTCAGGACTGATAGTTATCTTATTTATAGTAAGCTCCACAGCTGGCTAGGACTTTGATATAATTACTCACTGGTTGGGAAATAGTGACTGGCCCCAGAACTCTCCAGAGTCCTAGTCTATTGCCTCCACTACCTCATCTCAGGCCCTGTACCTTCCAGAACCTCTCCTAGTTCAGGCATTTTGGTTTAAATATAAATGTCCTCATAGGCTCATGTGACACACATTTGATTCCCAGATACTGGTAGTATCTCAGAAGGTTCTCCAAACTTTAGGAGAGGAGACCTAGCTGGATAAAGCAGACAATAGAGGTTTGAGTTCTTGGGGGGTTTGTTCCTTGTCCTTTCCAGTGACTCTGTCTTTTTGCTATTTCTCTCCCTCTCCCTCTCCCCCTCTTCCTTCTTCTCCTCCTCTTCCTCCTCCTCCTTCTCCTTCCTGTTTTCATTATGAGTAAGGTAGTTACCCCACCACAAATCACAGCTGCCATGGTGTTCTGCTTTAGCTTGCAATCAATAGACCCAAATTTGGACTAAATTCTTTGACACCATGAGTTAAATCAAATCTTCTTCACCTTAAGTTGTTATCACTGATGTTGTGGTCACAGAGCTGAAAACACAAACAATACAGTAACTGACAAAAGTACCTAGTCAAAGTACATGTCTGAAGTAGTCCCTACTCTCCACATTGTGGAACCTACAAGAAGACTGTGCTACTACATCTGTCCAGAGGGTCTAGGTACACAGCACATATGGTCCTAAGTTTATATTTCTGTCTCTGTATTGTAGTGTAGTTGTCCTGTATTATGTGGCTAATATCTGCTATGAGTGAGTATATACCATGTGTGTCTTTCTGGGTCTGGGTTACTTCACTCAGGATGATCTTTCCTTGTTTCATCTATTTGCCTGCAAATTTCAAGATTTCCTTCGTTTTAATAGCAGAATAGTATTCCATTGTGTAAATGTATCACAGTTTCTTTATCCATTCTTCAGTTGAGGGACATCTAGGTTGTTTCCAGATTCTGGCTACTACAAATAAAGCTGCTATGGGCATACCTGAGCAAATGTCCTTGTTGTTAGGATGGTAGTATCTTTTGGAGATATTCCCAGGAGTGGAATGGCTGGGTCTTGAGGTAGAATTATTCCCAATCCTGGGTAAGTTTGAGATTGATTTCCAAAGTAGTTGTACAAGTTTGCATCCCCACCAGCAATGGAGGTGTGGTCCCCTTTCTCCACATCCTCACCAGAATGTGCTGTCACCTGAGTTTTTATCTTAGCCATTTGGATAGGTGTAAGATGGAATCTCGGAGTCATTTTGAGTTGCATTTTCCTGATCACTAGGGATGTTGAACATTTTTAAGGTGTTTCTCAGCCATTCGATATTCCTCTGTTTCAAATTCTGTTTAGGTCTGAACCCCAGTTTTAATTGGATTATTTGGTTTGGTGGTGTTTAATGTCTTGAGTTCTTTATCTATTTTGGATCTTAACCCTTTGGCAGATGTAGGGTTGGTGAAGACCTTTTCCCAGTCTGTAGGCAGTCATTTTGTTCTGTTGACAGTTTCCTTCACCTTACAGAAGCTTTTCAGTTTCATAAGGTTCCATTTATTAATGGTTGATCTTAAGGCCTGAGCTGTTGGTGTGCTGTTCAGGCAATTGTCTCCTGTGCCAATGAGCTCAAAGCTCGTCCCCACTTTTTCTTCTAATGGATTTAGTGTGTCTACTTTTATGTTGAGGTCTTTAATCCCTTTGGGTTTCAGTTTTATGCAGGGTGACAGATATGGGTCTGTTTTCTCTTTTCTACATGTAGCCATCCAGTTAGACCAACACCATTTGTTGAAGATGCCATCTTTTTTTCCATTGTATGGACTTGGCTTCTTTGTCAAAAATCAAGTGTCCATAGGTATGTGGGTTTATTTCTGTGTATTCAATTTGATTCCATTGATCAACTAGCCTATTTCTATGCTAGCACCATGATGTTCTTTATTACTGTTGCTCTATCCTACAGCTTGAGATGTGGGATGGAGATTCCTCTAGAAAATTTTTTATTTTACAGGATTGTTTAGGTGTTCTGAATTTTTTTGTTTTTTCATGTGAAGTTAAGAATTGATCTTTCAAGGTTGGTAAAGAATTGTGTGGTTATTTTGATGGGAATTACTTTGAATCTGTAAATTGCTTTTGGTAAGATGGACATTTTTACTATATTGATTCTCTGGATCTAGGAACATGGGAGATCGTCCCATCTTCAGAAATCTTCTTCAAATTCTTTCTTCAGAGATTTGAAGTTTTTTTCATACAAGTCTTTCACTCTCTTTGTTAGAGTTACACCAAGATACTTTATATTATTTGTGGCTATTGTAAAGGGTGTAGTTTCCCTAACTTCTTTCTCAGCCTGGTTTCCATTTGTATACAGGAGGGCTACTGGACAGGGTAAGCAAGTCCTTGATAGTTCCTGCCTCACAAATGTGGCTGTCACAAATATTAGGCCAGAAAGCTGAAGAAGATGCTCCAATGTTATAGAGAGTTTTGGGTGACTATTCAGGTATCAAAATGTCCCTGTTATCTTCTCATCTGTAAAGCTACTAACCTGCACCCCTGGTATACTCAGGTAATCAATTTTATTCTTTCTCAAATCTCTGATGGGGTTGAAGACCATATAATTGAGTTTTACAATTAAGCATAGTTGTTTAGGGGTTAAGATGTTTTTAGGGCTATGATAGATGTTTTAAGTTGATAATGATGAGATATGATAGATATTGATTTACATTCAGAATTTTAGATGCACCAAGATAGAAAAGATGTTTTCTTCAAGGCTGATAAATACAAATAGCCAAAACACTAAGAATGTAACATTTCTATAATTCCTGATTGTGACATGGTTCTTCTTGCTATAGGTAGTTTGTTGTACATATGTATAATAATATAAATGTATGTGTAAAAATAAAAAATGTTTAATAAAAAAATAGATCCTGAAAAAAAAAGTTCCTAGTCAAGCAAGGCCCTGCACCATGGCTGTAGCTGGCACATGGTGGCTCTACCAGCTGTCAGTCCAGTGAGTCTCATCTTGGCACTATTTCTCAGAGTCACAGACTAGTCTCCTCCAGACATGTGAAGCATTCCAAAGACTTTATATTGTCCATGAATTATCAAGTAGCATTCGAAATTCCATTACTTAGTGTAATAATAAAATTTTCAGCATCACTTGAAAAACTGGGGGTCCTAGCAATACTAGTCTTTCATTCCCAAGAGCTAGTGACGTGAACAGAGCAGTGATTCCTCAGTTCAGACAGTGTAAGTGCTCTCAGCTCAGCAACACCACCTTTCTTTTTTTATTTTTAATTTTTTATTAATTTATTCTTGTTACATCTCAATGGTTATCCCATCCCTTGTATCCTCCCATTCTTCCCTCCTTCCCATTTTCCCCTTATTCCCCTCCCCTATGACTGTTCCTGAGGGGAATTTCCTCCCCCTGTATATGCTCATAGGATATCAAGTCTTTTCTTGGTAACCTGCTGTCCTTCCTCTGAGTGTCACCAGGTCTCCCCCTCCAGGGGATATGGTCAAATATGAGGCACCAGAGTTCGTGTGAAAGTCATATCCCACTCTCCACTCAACTGTGGAGAATGTTCTCTCCATTGGCTAGATCTGGGTAGGGGTTTAAAGTTTACTGCCTGTATTGTCCTTGGCTGGTGCCTTAGTTTGAGCGGGACCCCTGGGCCCTAATCTGCCTATCATAATATTCTTCTTGTAGGTTTCTTCTGATGCTATCTCAGAAAACTGGGAATAGGGCTTCCTCAAGACCCAGCTATTCCATTCCTTGGAATATACCCAGAAGATGCTCCAGCACACAACAAGAAAATTTGCTCAGCCATGTTCATAGCAGCCTTATTCATAATAGCCAGAACATGGAAACAGCCTAAGTGTTCCTCAGTAGAAGAATGGATAAAGAAACTGTGGTACATATACACTATGGAATACTACTCAGCTATTAAAAACAAGGAATTCCCGAAATTTGTGGATAAATGGATTGAGCTAGAAATGATCATAATGAGTGAGTTAAACCAGAAGCAGAAAGACTCAAATGGTATATACTCACTTATATCTGCATACTAGCCCAAGGGGCATGTCCCATGAAAGACTTCACTTACCAGGAAACTGGGACAGAAGGGAGGACATCCTATTGGGACTCTAGATGAGAGAAGCATGGGAGAATAGCAAAACACCACCTTTCTTACTATTCACTGAAAGGGCTGAAACATTTAACTTCATAGCTTTGCCTCTGTGCATCTTACTTTTCTCTGCCTGGCTCCATATTAACCTCAAATCCCACCGCTGAGAACTGTTTGCTTCTAGACTTACAGGTCACTTCATCTGACATCACCCCTGCTGTGCCTCCGGACTCATTTGTAAGTCTGTTTACAGTAGACATCTCACTTCTCTTCTACCTCAAGGTGGCATATTTGGACTTTGCCGACCTGAAATGTGGGCGATATTATCCCCTTGATACCCAAATTCCACAGAAGAAAATCAAGAATGGGGGTGGAATTTACATATTAATCTTGATATTAACCGAGAGGAATACAATTTGTACTGCTGCAAAATAGATTTTTTTCCGTAAATGGAAAAAAAAATCCTGTCTTCTACAGGAAAATTGCTGCTGCCAATTATGCTGCTATTTCTGGGGAGGAAGTGCTCCAGCAGAGGCAGGCCCAGGGGTTCTACCCACTCAGCTGCTATTTTCTCCCTTAAATGTGACTACCACCTGCCCATTGGTGAATTCACAGCTATACCTAAGGACAAACAAAAGAGAATGTTCTAAAGTCACATGCAACCAGAGACCTTGCCTCAGTTTTTACTCGGGGCATTGACACACCACCTCAGACATAGCTGACTAAAATAGATGTTCATGGTTTCGTGACTCACTGTCTTCGAAGGAGCATCCAACCACCACCATCACTTGGCAGCTGAACGATAGCCCTTTCCATGCCTCTGTCAATTGATGTCTCTCCAGGTAGGGGTAGATGGGCAGTGTGGCCTCTCTGGGCTTCTTGGAGTGATGGTTTCAGCCTCTGATTTCTTATGATGTTGGTCCTGTTGCATTCTATTGGCCTCAAAACAAGTCACAAGGCTAGGCTAGATGCAAACCATGCAGAAGCAAGTGTTAGCACTTGATAAGAGAAGCAGGGGTCACAGGGTATGCACATATATGTGAGCTGTCACCATCCTCTGTGCAAGGATGATGATGGAACCTCAGGCTGGAACTGGAAGAGGGATAGGAAGGGAAGAAAATGATTTCGATCCAAAACTGTGTGATAGTCTATCAGGAATCGTATCCATTAGAGGAAGGCTCTAATGAAATGGGAACTGGAAAGACAAGGTAGACTGTGGAGGGATTCATTTTTGGAACTCACTAGGAAACTATAAAGGTAAAAAGGGAGAGGAAAGGGGAAAATGAGGAGTGGGGAGGAATAGCTGCATGATCTGGAAGGCCAAAGGCAATACAGGGTGAGCTTCCTGAGCTGGTCATCTACCATATGCTCCAATATGGTCCAGTGCCATCTTGCCTTCTCTCAGCCCAAAGCTTGCCCTGCATTTCCCAATCTATCACTTCTGCCCTCTCTCCCATGTTCAGGATCTCCTGTAGCCTGGCTGTCAGGAGATCATACAGACCACTCCTCTAAGCTTCCTCTTCTTTTGCATTCTAGGTATTGCATTCTGGGTATGATGTTAATATAGCTTTAAAAAGCTTTATTCCTTTATAAATATGTATTGTACTCTCAATCCAAAATTTTGAATTAAAGGGACACAGAAAAAAAACAGGAACTTAGAAAGACAGAACCTGAACTGGGAAACCTGAGTAAAACTCGAGTCCTCCAGACCAACAGGGCTCTTGTGGCCTGCTCGTAGGAACATCAGCTGCCACATGCCCTCCAAATGATCAAAAATCGCAACGCATCTCTGATTAGCAAGTGAGAAATATAGACCTACATGCAACTTGACTAAGATAATAAAGAAGCTGGGCAGGTCACACAGGCAGTCAGCACTGTCATTGTCATAGAAACAAGAAGAAACAAGAAGCGGATGTAGGACACTGAATTATGACATATTGGTTTGGGCGCCGACACCCCTTCTCATACCAACAAAGACATTGAACATCAAAGCAGAAGTTGAAAGCTGGATGTGATCTGCATCCCTCAGTGACCTGAGAGTGAGTGAGGATAGAGGCCCTTGAAAGAAGAGCCCTCACCACTATGAAGGAGAGTGAATAGACACTCTGACCTATCACTTGTCCATGCCTAGCTTCTGCCCATGAAAGTCACCATGAAGTATATGTGTACCCTATCTGTGCTTCAGCATTTCAGTTGAGAAAATGGAATAAGCATAATTAATTTCTAAAATTTGAACCCACAGACTTAGGCACACTTCAGTACCAATTCTATTTGTGCCGTGCATCTGTGAATTGTTTGCAACATCTGCAAGGGCTGCGCACTCATTAGCCAAAAACATTCACCATCACTTTCTACACTCTGGACATCAATGGTTCTACTGTGTTCAGCTGTCTGGTAAAGTTAGGAAAGTGGGGGTCCCCTTCCCACTTGACTGTGTATAAACCTCTCCCAAAACAGGCAAACTGTCATTTTAAAGCTGAAGTATGCCCCATGAGCTTATATTTTGAATGCTCTATGCCCAGTTTGTGGCTCTATCTTGAGAGCTGTGGCATCCTAAGGAGGTTAGGCCTGCATGCCAGATGGAGACCACTAAGGAAGGCCTGTAGGGGTTATAATCATTCCTCGTTCTTGTATTTTCTGCTTCCAGGTCTACTAAGATGTAAATCTTCTCTGCTGCATGTCCCCACTGAAATCTCTCAGGAACAGTGAACCAAAATAACCCCCCCCCTTTCCCCTAAGTACTTCCATCACATAGTTTCCTCACCGCATGACAAAAGTAACTGACATAGAGACTTGCCTAAATCTAGATTGTCCAGCCTTTCCTTTGACCGTTAAACCCCTAGTAACTCAAGTAATCATAGACCATCTTGAGTACAAGGTAATTTGCACATGTCTGACCATTCAAATGTGTTCTGCATTAAGAGATAAAGGTGGCATTACCCAGCTCCTGGGAAAGTCGTTTGAGGCAGTTTTTTATGTAGGTCTATTAGCTAAGCTGCCCAGACTGATGGGCAGAGGGAATAGTCCTTCCTAATCACTGCCAAATAAAGGACTTTCCTTTTAGACCCTGCACCCATGCTAGGCTGGAGTTTGAGGGTTTTTTTTTTTTTTCTTTTCATAAGAAACATTTCCAGCAATATACAATTATTTCTGGTTTGAGTTCATTTGGGTCATCAGAAGAAAACCCTTTCTTTTGTCTCCTCGTCAACTTGTGTGTAGGTTACTCTGAATAGAAACCCGTTACAACAGGGAAGGTCAATGGGTCAGGGAAAGAAAAATGGGAGTTTTCTCCTATTTATTATGCATAATTTTATCATTTCACTACAAATTTTCTCCCAACACTTGAGTTCTTTTTCATTAATGTCAAGAAAGGAAAGACACAGAGACAAATATGAAAAGTGCCTTAGATATTCTTCAAATATGGATTTGGAAACTTCCAGAATCTGTGTCTTCACAAATCATCACTCTATTGCATCTAACCCAGGACTCTAGAGAAGACATGTGCACAGAAAATTGGTAAAAATATAATTAGAATGTATGGATTTAAAATGCTATACACATTGTTCTCTTATATTAAAGACACTTCCTACCTGTTGCTCTAGGCACTGCATGTCCCACTGCCTTCCTCATCTGTGAAATGGGAAAGGGAAGAGCATCTTTCTTTGCACAGCAGAGACAGACAAGTATCTTCTGCCTGTCAAAACCTGACTTTGGACTTCAAAAACATGTTTTTCGGGGTTCTTTTAGGAGCTTTAGTCATAAGAGGATTGCCAAGAAAAGCAGGAGGTCCTAAAGCCAGGTACCTTATAATCATGGTTTCAAATAAAGTCCTGTCTACTGAATGGTTAATGTGTGATAAATTATACCTTTCTCTATCCCATGCTTAAATCTCACAGAGGCATTGCATCAGGACACATTTTTTATTCGTTCATAGTTAGCAAACACTACGTAACATTCCCCAACAAAATATCCTTGGGATGCAGGTGATATTGAGAAAGCCAGCCCCCCTGTCTCTCATGGACAAGTGTGCATTTGAATCAGGGGACAGAGATGAACACATTCCTGTTGAGTAACCCTGCTCCTAGTTTGGAGTAGCACAGAGAGACCAGTTTATAACAGAATTACTGAAGTGGCTGAACCTTGGATCAATAATGAGATAGCTACAGTAAGCCTTCTCTGCCCATTCCCTCCCAGAGAGACAGCTAAGATGACTTTAAAGAAAGTCCAGTGTCTGTCAGGGAAGAGATAGGAATACAGGCAGGGAGCAGCTCCAAACACATCATTAATCAATACTAGTATCTGCCACTCAATCCACCCATGAGTTTTACCCTGCTTACCAGAAAAGGATGCTATTTTCTCTGTTACTTTTAAGTCATGCATTAGGCCTATAAATAATTAATTCTTCATAAATAAAGGAAAATGAAGCATTGCTGGGACCCAGGAAGAATAAGTACTTGTGTTTGTCTCGAAGAAGACTTCTGTATGCAAAATTGCCTCCCACTTCAGGGATCTGTGTTCTGCTCTCAACAGAATACATTTCCGTCTGAAACAATAGCTTGGACTCAGCATCAAAAGCGAATCCCCATGTGACTTGAAGGATTTATTTAAGGATATATATATATATATATATATACTTGGAGGGTGGGGGGAAGGTGGTGTCAGTACACATTTAGAACAAGGCTTGCTATTTGCAGAGCGCCTATTCCAACACAGGACTTCTGATTATTTGTAAGAATCCCGAACTCAACCCATGTGTGGGTCAGTTCTTTGCTTTGGCTTATTATGGGGAATACTGGTGACTATTGGCTATCAGCCACATCATGACACTAGTGTGGAGAAGCTTATGGGTTGCCTACTGTAGGAAGAAGACAGAGAGGCTAAATTCATCTCCAAGCTTCACCTAGGCTCAAGCAGAACCGAGAATTGGAAATGGACGGTATGGAAGGTATGATCTTTGCATATATGCCAGGGGCCACTCTTAAATTGTTTTCCTAAGTAAAGGAGCAACAACATATTAAAAAATAAGTGTGTAGTCTGTGCACCGTCATTGTTGTCACTGTGGCTCTATGCTGCGGGAGTAAGAAATACTCTAAAGAGAACCTTCCCCTGACTTACGGACTCCAAACTAAAACTTGCTCAGGAATCCTATGCTGGGGAGAAGGAAACACTGAAAAATGCTTGGTTCAGAGCTCCAAAGGACAGACCAGCCTCCAGTCAAGAAAGCCCATACTTCCGCCATCTAACCTTCGAGGTAAATGAAGTCATTCATGGTCCTTGGCTTCCGTTTGTATTTTTCTGTACAATCGGATCACTGCTATAGGGAAGGCAGAGAAAAACAAAGTAAATCCATTTTCCTTTACCGTCTTTTGTTTCCTAATTTCTTCTAAATACATTAAAAGTGAGGCTTGAGGAGCTATGTGTCCCATAACTCTGTGAACAGAGCATTTGCTTTAATTGCCCTATAATATGAAATAAACATGAGCCTAAAGGTCAGGATTGGCTCTTCTCTCAACATGTTCATCAGTACACCTGGGGATATAGGGAAATGATTGAGTTCTAGATTCTCTATGTGCAAAGCCAGGTAATGGGATTAGATCATCCAATTAGAAAATCTAATAATAAATTATATTTATGCCAGGACTTAAATTCTGTTTCTATGATTATATGGCAATTATATTTCCAGCCACACTAAATTTTTCTTGACATAAAATGGAAATTAAATATCCTATAGAAAGATAGACATGTTCCTTTCATCATTAATTCTTATGTTCAAACTAAAACATCTACTGTGTGCCAAATTATATTATGTAGTTGCCACAAAGCATTGACTGTCATATCCGTAAGTGTGGTGTTTTATCAGAAGTCACTGTCTAGAGTTGATTGGAAAGTCTGGATGATTTCCTATAACATGCATGCAGTAACCTCTATTTATTATTCATCTTTGTTTTGCTGTGATTAACCCACCTCATGTCTTATTATCATAATTGGTCCTAATTCTCTCATTACTTCCTAGCTGAATAATCTTAATAAACATTTGGGGAGAAGATTAGAGGAACTGATATTCTCATAAGAAAGTGATAAGGATGATACAATCAATCATTGTTTTTCTGAACTGCAAAGCACAGATAACTGATTTTTTTTTCACTTCCACAAAGGCGGGGAGGGAAACTCAAGCAAATAGAAATGTTATAGTTATCAAAAGAAAGTTGTGTTCCCTTTTTTTTTTCTCTCTCTCTCTCTTTAGAATTTGATACTGAGTGAAATTCCCAAAGCTTTTGTTCTGGGTTTAATTTGAAAAGACGAGAGTAGCACGTAGGGTAGTTTAGTTGAAGGGCCACTTGAAAATGCGACAGGAAACTGGTTTCTCTCGTGTCTGTAGTGGTTCGTTTTGACTCTCAGTTTAGATTAAAAGACATCTGGATTAGTAAGGCATGCTTCTGTGTGTGACTGGGAGGATCCTTTCAGAGAACACGTGCTACAGAGACAGAGAGATACCTGGCCCTTGGTGAGAACATCAAGTCAATGGTCTGGCAGCAAGACTTAGCAGAAGTAGAGGGTGGGAGGAAGCCTGCCAGTACATGCAAGTTCCACAGGCCAGTATATCTACTACAGCCACCACCACCCATGGGTATTAAATTCCAGCTCCTTCCATCTTTCAGCCTGTACTCACACCGGTGGCTCTGCAAGGCGTTTCCAGGCCTTCAGGCCTGGACCAGTAGTGAACCATTTATTCCTCTTGTTCTGACATTTACAGTTTGTTGAACTTATCAGTTTCCACGTTCTCAGGCTTCCCAGTGTACCAGTGGCCATTTTTGCATGATCCAGCATCCAGAGGGGCAAGCTTATATATATAATATATGCATGTGTATGTGCATATACACATATTCTATATATGTATATATCTCCGGCTCTGCTCTTCCATATAGGCCCCTAGTAATGCAATTCTACTTGCAAAATTATCAGAGAATACCATTTCACCAGCTCTAAGTCCCAGAGAACCAAGACTTTCTACTTCCAAATTAATACCTTTGTAACTGCTTACTTTCTACAAAAGCTGGGGCCCTAAAATAAGAAAGTTAAACATAGTTCCCACTAGGCTATGGCCAAGCTCTGTCATATGAATAGTGTAAATTTGCCCCAAAGAAATCTGGAACAGAGCTATTTCTGGTACAACATCTCCATGGTAAAGGTTCCGAAGCATCTCTGTGACTTGTTTGGGGTTGCCGAAACACTCGATTATTACAGCTGCTGCCTATGACCAGAGGGTGAGCCAAGACTTTATAAGAATTCAATAGTTCATGACTTTAATAATGACTAGACAGTAACATATTTGCATAGTCTCTCACATCAAAACCAAGCTATAGTCTCAGAAAAGTTTACTTGCCTGGGGCTGCACAATTCCCAAGTGGATGAGTTAGGATAAATTTGAGTTTAGATAAATTCATCCGATAAAATTAGATAAAATTAGATAAAAACATCCGAACATGTTAAAGAAGGGAATATTCATGGAAAGCCATTTTCTGTAGTCTCTGGTTAAGAGGCTTTTAGCTGCGAGTTTCATCACATTCAAGTATTTGACCCTGTTAAAAAGGATAAACTGTTAGAATTTTGAAGTTGTGAAAATATGAATGTGCTAATAAGTAATATTGACTAAATAAAAGGATAGGAAAATGTTCAGATTGGAACTGGGGCTATCTTTTAGTATTCAAGAAAAGTTTAGTGTGTGTGCTAGGTCCTGGACATACACAGACACATGGAGAGAGAGAGAGAGAGAGAGAGAGAGAGAGAGAGAGAGAGAGAGAGAGAGAGAGAGAGAACATGAAACATGAAGTTGAGAAGAAATTGGGGAGAATTGTTGGCAGAGTTCTCTGGGAGGCTCTAGATGGAGGGAGGTGGCAGGTGTAGATAAGATTAAAGTGCATTACACTCATGTATGGAATTTTAACAGAATAAATAAAATATTACTTTCAAAAATAGGTGCTTATTTTCTGCTTTAGTTTTTTTCCTCCCAAAGAGTATCATATGGGCTCAAGTCCTTGCCCTGGAAGTTCCCAATAAAGTTTCACTCTTGAGAGACATGTCTTACTACTGGACAGTCCCCACAGGTCCAGATCTGGCTTGACCAGTACTTCTCTCCCCTGAAATCTTCCCTTCAGTTTATTTCAGAAGTGTTTCATTTGTTTATTCATAGGAGACATGTTTTTATTGGTGGGATCGGTTTATTCTCTGCAGCCAGGCGGGGATACATCCTGAGAAACCTGTCACTAAATAGTTTTGTCACTATATGAATGTTATAGAGTGCACGTGCAAAGACTAAGATGCTTATATTTTAAATGATGCTATCTTAGGGGACTACTGTTGTCTATGTAGTCTATGGTTGAGCAAATAGCATCATACAGCACAGACTGTGTAATGCACAACCCAATTATTATATTTGGCATCAAGGTAGCAGTCTCTGTTACAAGCTTTCTTTCCTCTCACTTTGAAATCCTGATTATATATTCTAAAATTTCATTATTTGTTATTCACATAGCATATAATTCACATAGCACACATTGAGGAGAGAGAGGAGGGGGAGATTAGGTTCACGTGCATTAAGTGGCATTGGGCGCTTGTTGGCATCCTTGCGTTCTCCAATTTGTCATTGTTTGTTTCTATCATGGTGGTTCTATGAAAAGGGAAACATCACAAACAAGGATTCTGACTCCCCAGCCAGAAAAATTTGGAGTCTGAGGAGAAATGAGTTAAAATTTTTGATATACAACTCTCAGAATATTTTGCAACAATAAAAGTTGTCTGTCATTCATATGCCTGAGTAGAAATAGAATCCCCTACAGAATAGAGTCTGCTCTGAAATACATAACAAATAAATTCTTTCTTAGACTGTGTATTATTATATATGAGAGTAGGAAGAACAAAGGCAGCTAAAAATGACGCATTCTAGATGTCTTTCTGCTATTATATTTTCTTATGTATTCTGCACTCATGGAAGTAAAATAATCCCCAAAGATCCTATTTCATTAGGGAATATCTTTTACAATGAAAAGGTGACTTCAAATTAATTCTAAATATATACTTTCAAAGCTACGGACATTTTTTCTGCATTTTTTAAAATCTCCAAATATTTGTTGCTTAATGTAACCTTCACTGAATCTCTGATCCATAAATGAATTTAAGCCGATCAGTATGCTAGTGCAGAATCATGTTTTGCTCAATAGAGGATTCTACAGGAATGCTCCTTCTTTTCCCTACACTTTGGAGAGTTGGGGGCGAACACCCTTTCTTCTTTCCTCAGAAAAGACCCCACACCAGACTCCACATCAGTTCTACTTTCTCTGATGAAGGGAACCAGAAGCTTTGAGCTCAGTGAATCTCCCACCAACGATGGTGGAGAAACCACACTTCCTCCATGCCAAATAACTCAGAACAACTACAGGAAGACCATTCTAGACTTGTGGCTTGAAAGATAATTCTGAGAAAGGAATTTGTAGTGCTGAGCGGAGCTGCGGAAGTCCAGAAATACTCTCTCCAGACTCTTCCCATGGCCTTTCTGTCTTGCCGTCTCTCTTCCTTGGGCTTACTCCGGCCATTTGTGATTCCATTTTAAGGCATTAACGTAATTATACCCTCATATTTCTGGTCCTGACTCAACAGAATCTCTTGCCAAGTCCAACATTTACACAGAGGTAATGTAGGTTCTGAGTGTGACACAAGGAACTTGTGTTAGCAGGGGGCGTGGGAGACACTGTAGGGAGGTGGCAGTAATTGATTTTGGCTTGCTTTCTAGAGGGAATGTAAAAAAAAATAGGACAACTAATGAGGCTGGAGAGATGGCTCAGTGGTCAAGAGCACTTACTTGCTGTTCCTCCAGAGAAATAATTTGGATCCCAGAACTCATGCCAGGGGCTCATAGTAACTCCAGCTCCAGGGGACCCAATGTCTTTGTTTAGGATATCAACCAACACACACACACACACACACACACACACACACACACACTCACAAATAAGTCTTCAAAGAATAGACCAGCTAAAGTCACAATTCTTCAACTTATTCACCTATGAGGCCCATCAGAGTCTCCATGAGGATATTTTTGTTGGTTTATTTTGTTTTTTGTTTTTTTGTTTTTTTGCTGTTGGGCATTGCACTTGATGGATAAATGCAAGCCCCTGCTGCCTTCTCACACCAGACACAGGGCTGAGTGTTGGATAATGCTTCAGTGCTATTCTTTTGCTACCAACCTGCATTCATGAATAATCAGGCAATGATGCTTTAAATTTAAGGATAAACAGGCTGCTACATCTTGATAGGAAAACTTACTGCCACCATAATCAGTCTCTGCTAAATTTAGCTACACGCAGCTAATGATTAGAGCAAAGCTATATTACCCCAAGGGCAGGTCAGTTCTGACAGGTAGGGTAACTACAATCTGCTTTGGCACTGTCCTTTAGAGAATATGATTACAGTCATATGGATGGAGGTAGTGGTGGAAACATTCTAGGCATGTCAGTTGAGCTTGTAAACAAAATGAGTGGTTAAAAGCAAATGTACGCACAGCTCAAAGCTCTAATGAGCTGGGGTTTACCCTGACAGTACTGAGGGACTGCCTGTGACTGTGGATACACTTAGTCTCTGATAGCCTGAGAAGGAAAATCCACACATGGTGTTAACTACAGGGATAAACTTGAAGAGGGTACACATGGGTGACTTTAACACTTTGATAAGTGTGGTCAGGTGATGACATCAGAAGTTATTACTGAGACTCAAGATAGATACTAATACTTAATTGTGCATTCCAAGGTGACGAGCTCTATGTTAGTTACTTTTCTAGTGCATATGACAAAATGCCTGAGCAAAAAGCTTCCAGAAGGAAGTGTGCATGTGGGCTCCTAATTTGATGATGGTCTGGTCCATGATGTCAGGGAATGCATGGCAATAGGAGCATGAAGCAGGTGGTCGCATTACGTCTCCAGTTAGGAAGCAGAGAGAGATGAACACCAGAGCCCAGCTTGTTTATCCATTTTATTTGCTCTAGGACAGCAGACGATGGGTGGTGCTACCCAATGTAGATTAGTACACCATGTTTTGATGTTATGCGTCTATAATTCCACATTTCTGCTTCCTTCTTGATGATACTGTTTTAGTTACCTTCTTAACTTGATGCTTTCTTTTTATGTATAGATTTACTGTCTCATGACTTCCAGACCCTCGAATTTCCTCTTTTTCTTCTCCTCCTCCTTCTTGATCATCATCATCATCATCATCACATCATCATCATTATAATTAATTATAATTATTATTTCTCTTCATTCTTCCTCCATTTTCTCCTCCAGCATTTATTTTTTTCTATTGATCCACCTGATCTCCCAGGCTCTGTTGTGTGTATTCTTCCAATATCCCGCATGGCCCAGTACACAGCATTTTCTTGAACTTTGTATCAAGGTACTTTGAGGGTCTTTGGGCACTACAGACATCTCAGCCTCCATGATCCTTGTTATCCAGGCCCATTCATTCTTATTTTAATCAGTGACTGCTAAGGTAGGTAGCAAGGATGTGTGGTAGAAAAATGCTCCACTATAGGAAGGAAGCAACTCAAAAGGATGTAATAGGTTCTCAAAGGACTTCCTTTTACAATCTGTCCAGTAAAATCAGGAAGTCAAGTAGTTATTACTTAGGATGTGAAAGCCAATTTGGTTGTAGTGTGCTATGTGAATGGCAACATTCTTAGCGTGTAAATAATGAAACAAATAGCAGAGTCATGCAGTCATTTCCCTGCAGGGGCATGC
The DNA here is from genome assembly GCF_903995435.1 of Acomys russatus. Classification (NCBI taxonomy): domain Eukaryota; kingdom Metazoa; phylum Chordata; class Mammalia; order Rodentia; family Muridae; genus Acomys; species Acomys russatus. The sequence goes on along the minus strand of NC_067157.1, from coordinate 40,952,214 downwards.
CCAAACAGACATGTTCAGGGAGCAGCCCATTGGAAATACATTGATTGTACAGATACACTGTTTTCATCAAAGATATATACTAATAATTCTTTCCATAAGCCAATGGCTACCAAAGAGCCTTTAGATCAAGCCAACTGCATATGTTTGATATAGGGGGACTATTGTCCATTATACAGCAGGCTGGACTCACAAAGTGTTTTCCAGAAAGAAAATTAAAAGGAAGAAAAATATTGAACATAGACTCATATGTTCTAAGACTAATCTAAAAATGACTAACCTTGTTACTACCTCCTAACTACTCATGGGAGCAGTAGACTGGTCGTTTCTTACATGTGTTCTGGACTTAACAGTGAAGCATGGACAAGGTTCAGGACAATACATGTATTCTTTGACGAGCTCAGAAGACCCAGAGGCACTAGTCACATTGTAGTAGAAGTAGTGTACAGCATAGGTCTGCATGGCCACGTGAACGCTAGTTATTATGATAGTAATTCTCTAATTCTATATATTTGCCATTATGAGTAGAGACTACACAAGAGAATGGCAGGCATAAGAGTCAATACCTAATTCAGACATGAACAAGTATTTTTATCAGATAGCAGGTGGTTAATTTATTAAAATTCCTTAGTAGGTAAGTAAATTTTTATATCATATGTTGGGGAATATTTTTCTCATTAGGTGTTTTGAAAATAAAATAGAAATTTGGAGCCATACGACCCATAAGCTTATCACATAGAGGGTGGAATGAGATGGGTTCAAGATTTTAAAGCCAATCTATGTTTCATAGTGAACTGAAAACCATACAGCATTACATAAGGTGATGTTTCAAAACCAGAAGCAAAAAAAAAATTGGAGATGGTTTTCTGAGTATACACCCAAAAGAAATGAAATTATCACAGAATATCGAAGTCTGCCTACCTATGCCTAATGCAGCCACATTATGGACCTGGGCTGGGTGTCTGCCAACAGATGAGTGGATAGAGAAAATAGATGTGTATGTACAAGCAAGGAGTTCTTCTCAGCCATGAAGAAGAATAAATTTATGCTGTTTGAGGGAAATAAAAAGAAGTAGAGGCCATCATGTTAAGCAAAATAAGCCAGCTGCAGAAGGCTTTCTCTTATCCATGGAAACAAACAAGCAATGGAGCAAACAAGAATACTAACTTGAAAGTAGAAGAGAGACTGGCAAGGAAGTAGAAGGTAAGGGAATGAGAGGATACTTAGATTACCATCATTCAAAGTTTAATATATGCTTATATGACAATGTCAGTGATTCCTACTAATTTATGCAAATAATATACATTTACAATTCTAATAAAAATTAGAGTGAGAGGATGTGATGTCCTATACATTATCCCAATACTTGTTATTGTATGCTTTTTCTTTGACGTATGAAGAAAAGAATGATATTGATTGATGAAGACCTATGTGAGATTGAGCCTGTAAGTACTTTAGTAGTTAACAAACGACTCTGCAAGCCCTTTTATTTCTTTCTCTATTTTCACTGGTCTCTTGAAGCTGTTGTGGGTTAATACATCTGACTATGAAATGCTGGTTACTTATTTCTTAGTCTATATATTTCATCTTTATACAGTTTAGGTTTAAACTACTACATTGACTTTTTGAGATCTTGGAACTGTGAAAGAACTATAATTAAGGACAATCAGGTGGGAAAAGGCTCCAGTGCAGACTCATTGGCTAAAAAGTGAGTGGTGAAATGTTTAATGTTGGGATTGGTAGAAAGCATGAGCTTGGGGACTTGTTTAAAGCATTATTCAGGATTCTGATAAAAGCAAACTGCATAAAGAGGAAGTATTGCTTTGCATTTAGGGCCAAGTCTTGAGAAATGGACATTAAATATGAGAAATTGCTTGAGGTTTGCCGGGTTTCACTGTGATCGATAATTCCAGAAAGCATACTACGTCTTCATTCTCTGGAAATTGGTTTCTATGAGCCTCCTGCATGGGGTGGGGAGGTGGGGTGGGTAGAAGTGGGGGTGGTGGAGGTAGGGCCCACTAAAATTTGAAAACATTATAAACAGGACTCTTTGCCATCCTTCAGTCAGAAAGACCATTTTGAATAGAAATTGTTTGATTGTGGGGGTGGTTCTGCTATTCGTTCAGCTTAAAAGCAGCAATTCTCCACCTCATTAATTCTTCATTCAAAGTTCTTCATTGTTTAAACACTGGTTGTTTGTCTCCTACTCAGAGTTGCTGATTTGGAAAGAATCCTCCCCACATTCATTAAGCACAGAGGCATCCCAGGGCCTTGTTGCATTATCTTATTAAATGAGTAGCTGTTTTTATCCCCATCATAAAGCAAGAAAAATCTCAAGATCTATTTCCTATCATCAAAGAACCACACTGCTTGAAAAGGAGATCCAGGGAGATGGTCCTAGAATCTGCTTTTGCCAAATTGGCGATGAGTGAGTAAACTCTTAAGATCTCTGCAAGACAGCTTAAAGATGCAATCACAACAACCAACACCATAGAGGCACAGTTTATATAGCACTAGAGGAGCTGGCATAAGAAGAATCTAGAGAGGTGGGATGGTCTGTAGCTTATGTGAAACTTTGGCTATGCCTTGAAGCATTGAAAATGAACTGCAGGGGCAAGCAACGAACTGCACATGGCATTTGATGGCCTTAATTTGTCTTCTTTCTCCTAGTCCCTGACTCTCAATCCAGTTTCTTGGATGCCCAAGTTATATTCATCCTTAGATTTTTTTTCATGGAAACTTCAAGAGGTTTCCCAAGTATGAGGAAATTAAGCCTGAGGTTTTTAGCTTCGTTCCCAGTGTCTCCATGGTTATTTCTCTCTGTAGCTCCATGTGACAAGCATTTCCTACTCCTGCCGTCACAGAATTTCATTCCCATCTCTGGAGAGAGAAACATAGACCATTTTTTCTACCTAATATTTAGGAACTTTCTTCTTGGCCCTGGGAGGACCTTCAGACACAGAGATGAGAGGGTTTTTTTTTTCCTGGATTCCTTCTTACATCTTTCCTTCTTGAAAGCTGTTGCTGCACCTGTCACTCTGTGGTCAGTGGAGGTAGGACCTAGGAAGGTAATTTTGTGTCTAGTATCAGAAAAATGACATACCCTTTTGGACTAGAGACTGGTGACACCTACAAGCAACAGGTGCAGGAACGGGCTTTCCCCTCAAGTTCCCATAACCCCAGAGACTGGAACAAACCAAAGGGAACAAGCCTGGTGTGCCCCTTGTTGTTTCACACACCAGGGAAGAGCCAGTCCATGTTCCACAAAACACTGAACGTTAAGCTTTATATCCAGAGCTGGGCAAATGGACCCAGACTCTTCTTAGTGCCTATTCGAGGTCCCAAAATACAATTTACTCCTTTACAATTGCATGGAATCTCCACTCACCCCACCCCCTGAGCATGAAGACAGCACACACACACACAAATATATTATGTATAATTTATATGTTTTGTATAAATACGTAACCTATATGTGTGTGTGTGCTGTACTTCCCTCTCTCCTTTCCTTTCTCCCTCCCTCCCCACCCTTCTCTCTCTCTTTCTCTTTCTCTCTCTCTCTCTCTCTTTCTCTCTCTCTCTCTCTCTCTCTCTCTCTCTCTGTGTGTGTGTGTGTGTGTGATTTCTTCTTGATTCCCTCCTCCAAGGCCTGGATGTACTAATAAGGTTATTTGCCTTTTTCCCTGTTAATTTATCTGAGGCTAGTTTAATTCGCATATTGATCCACTACAGGGACATTCTCTGACCCCAAAGCAAGTGTTTGGGATGGCGATACTTACTCCAGGTTTTAGTTACTGAATGACTTACTTACCCTGCCTAACTATTTGAGTATTTGGGGGGTCCTGATGAACATTACGCTGTAGCAGCTACTACTGTCCTCTCCATTGGCACTTCTGCAGTGCATATCTCATATCTTCCATTTTGGGATAAAGGTCAGAAGAAACTCTCTCATTTCTGGGTCCTCTGGCTAGTGAAGTTGGGTGTTCCAAGGTAAGGAAATGCTCACTGAGACTTTTCATAAGCTGGAGCAAACAAGGCTCGAATATGTACATTTTAATGAACAGAGGTGTAACAGCCTTGAGAAAGCAAGAGTGTCGGATCGATAAGGGAACTGCTTTTTAGGATTCAGAAGGAGCTGTTTTTGGATAAGTGTAGGAATTGGGAGGCTGAGCGATGGAGCACGGAAAATTTGAAAGCGGACATCCATGGTGAGTAGAGGTTTCCCTATACACCAGAAGTCGCACATGATCCAAGTCGTCTCATAGCTCTCTACCCGTACAGACACCTCTCCTAATGAAAATGTAAACTTCTCCTCACAAAAAGGGAGTTTTGTGCTTAATTTTAGAAGATTGAGTAGGAGGTGGAGAGGTTTTTTTTTTTCTTTCCCTGCATTGGCAGGTTTTCAATTTCCTTTCCCTCAAAATAATCAATATGTCAGGGTGGCATATTCTGAACCTCTCCAGTGTCAATACATGTTTAAGAAATAATGAATGAATGCACATATTCAGTCAGGAGAAGCCCAGCCTTGTCAACAAATGTCACCAGATTCCAAAAGCCAGAAACACGTTGGCAACTTAACACTTTCTCTTTGGAAGCATAACTGTCAAGTCAGAGCACCTTCAGTTGCAAGGCGTGTGGCACTTGATCTGCTTGTGTCTCAGATGGTCTATGGTCATTGTTTGGTTTAAGCTTGCGACTTGCTTTCCTAGCTGACCAGACATGTGCCTCCTCAGCCTGTTCTATTTGAGAGCTAGTGCACACATCCAGTTAAATCCCCAGTGTTCCTCACAGTCCTGGCTCATCTTGCCTCCTAGAGAGCTTCCATCTCTCTCCTGATTTATTACATGCTGGTTCACAATTTAACTTCTGGGAAATCTCCAGAAACAAAGTGGGCTAAATTACTCATTGCCACAATATATAGTAGACATTATTCCTTTATCTTTTTTGTTTCTGTGGAATAGTCTCACTATGTAGCTCTGGTTGGCCTAGAAATAAATACGTAGACCAGGCCAGAATCTCACTTGCATAGGCTGCCACACCCACCTAATTTTTTAGGGCTTCTCACTGAATCTGGAGCTCACCAACTTACCTATGTGGGCTGATCATACAGAAATCCTTTACCTATGTCTCTCCAGTTTTATAGGCACATGGTGTCTCCTTGTTGTTTTTGTTTGTTTGTTTTTTGTTTTTGTTTTTGTTTTTATTGTGGTAGGGATCCAAATTCAGGTCTTTGTGTTAGCACAAAACACTATTGATTGAGACATCTCCCTAGCCCTTACTCTTGTAAAAAAATGTTGAAGTTTAAGATAGATATAGATGAGATATAAATATAGATAGATTATATTGGATAGATGTAGGTACATTAGCTACAGAGATTAAAGAGATTTATATAGATAGATATAAATGATATAAATAGAGATAGAGATAGATTAAGAGAATGAAGAGAGAAAACTGAATACATAAATAGGTTTTTACAAATTTATTTAGTCAGACAAACTCCAGTCACCCCATCAGCATTTCGCTTTTGTCTATCATTCCTAGTACCCCAGTCGTTCTTTGTTCAAGTACTATGTCACCTTGTCCAGAGGTTGCAGAGTTCCTGGACACTAGACACATAGACTGAGTTTTCTTTCTTTACACTGGTTAGTAAGAATATTCTGGCCATTATCATCTACTGTTCATTTGTGAACACTTTTGCTAGAGAATGTGCCATATACCAGGCGTCGTGACGAGGACTGGAAATGCAGTTGATAGGTCACTAACAATCTCTAGCCTCATGAGGCTTATAGCTTAGTAGAGGACAAAGGTGGCACATGCATAACCACCCAGACATTAGTATAATAAAAGAAGAATATAGATAGACTGTGAAGAAGGAAAATAACTGAAGAATATGTAGTCTTGCTGGGAAGGAAGTTAAATTTAGAGACTAAGCTAGAGAAACAAGGGAGAGTGCACTTTCTTATTTGTTGCATCAGTGTGGGACATATCCAAACTGAAGTTGCTTGATTGGAAGTCTCACTAGTTGGCAAATGTGCTACAGCATTTTAACAGTCTTTTCTTTATAGCATCCTTGTCTTTTAACTCTGACTGCATACATAAAGTAATAGTAGAGACTAACACACCAATTCATGGCAGAGGAAATCAAGACATGTAATGTTCTGAATGTTGGAGTCCTTGAATCTATCCACTGAAACTCCCATCTTTCTGGGGTGGTGTCATGATGTAGAATTCTAGTCATGAGGGTGAAATTGTCACAAGTGAGATTAGCCACTTTAAAAAGGAGATAAGAGAAAGCTCTCAAGAAGAGACTTGATGCCCTATGATCATATAGAGGGGGAGGAGGTCCTCCTCAGTCACAGACATAGTGGAAGGGAATAGAGTGAAAGCAAGCAGGAGGGAGGGAAGAATGGGAGGATACAAGGGATGGGATAACCGTTGAAATGTAATATGAATAAATTATGAAAACAAGGAAAAAATAAAAATAAATTTAAAAAAGAGATAAAAAGAAAGAAAGATCCAAAACTTGATAAGACAAACAAAACCATGTCATGTTTCCAGAGAGATTGTCCTTCCTTAACTGCACATCTTACCTCTGTACACGCTGGGTTTCCAAGGTTCAAAGAGTCTCAACCCCAGAAGCTTTGCCAGGAGTAGCTTACACAGTCACTTTCCTGGGTTAGGGGCTCAGGCCCACATCTCTCCTAGGCTGTCATAGTACATAGGCATTACTCGAGTTCTTAGATCCTGTGAGTGCTGTGTTCCACACGTTCACCAGCCTCAGCCATAGCAGCATATTTTTGCATTGACTCCTAGGCTGTCTTGAATATTCTTTGGAGCTAGGGGAAGGCTCTTCATTCACTGTGCTCTTTTACAAGGTCATTTACATATGGATGCTGCCAAGCATCACAGCATGTACCTTCCTGAGCAAGGCCTAGGCAGCACCTGGGACATGTGAGTCATAGTTGACTGGAAATAAGTATTGGGCCATAATTGGAATTTGAGATGGTAGAGGTAGGTCAGCATGACCTGTGAGAACCTAAGGTTTTACCCTCAAGGTTCTGATTTGGACCTTTGATAGAAAACAAGCTTAGTATCTCTGAAGTGTTTCTGAGTCAGGATCATTTTTCCAATATCTTGATAAACAGTCCCCCTCTTCCTTCACACATACTAATCTCCTTATTGTCTCTTGGCAGCACCCCTGGTTTTGTCTTGCAAACACTTGCTTATTTGTTACATGGCTAGGCCAAGAGGATTCACATCTTTGTGTTCGGCTCATCTTTTAATGATGGATTCTATATTTAAATCACTTCTCTGTTCTTGCATTTTATTACACACAGTTAAAAGAAGCCATGCAGCACTTTGAACACTGCTGCTTAGATGTTTCTTCTCAAGAAATCCTAGTTCATCACTCTTAAGTTCTGTCTTCCATGAAGCCCTAGGACAGAGATTCAATGCAGCCTACATTTTTACCGCTTTAGAGAAAAGATGACCTTCTCCCTGATTTCTTGTGTCCTTTTCCTCATTTTCAATACAGAACTCACCTAAATGATTTTATTGTCTATATTCTCTGAACATTCTATTTGTGTCTTGGCATGAAGCTCTTCTTTTTGGGCCTTGCCAGGACCTCCATCAATGCTCCAAATATGGCTATCCAGGTTGTTCCTACCCTGTCCTATCTTTTAAAATATTTTTTAGCATCTACTCACAGCCCAGATAGACTTTATTCCACATCCTCATTTGCATTTGTTATTGCATTAGCTATGCTTCTTAGGATCAATTTGAGATCTTCCTCTAGCTCTTGTGATATAACAGAAATTTAATGGCATACAGTTTAGAAAACTTGGAAGAACAATACCAAGAGTTGGGCATCTACCAAAGACTATATCTTCTCATCACAGCAGGAGAAGGAAAGAAAGAAAAGAAGGAGAGGAGGAGATGAGAAAAGAAAGGATGGAGAATAGGACAGGAAGAGAGAGAGAGAGACAGAGAGAGAGACAGACACAGAGAGAGAGAGACAGAGAGAGAGAGAAAGAGACAGACAGACAGACAGACAAACACACACAGACAGACAGACAGACACAGAGTCACAGAGACACAGAGAAGGTCTAACCCATTTAGTAAAGTAATAAACCCATTCACGAAGATAGAATCCTACTGGCCTATTCACCTCTTAAAGGTTGCAGTTAATGTTCAAAGAGAAGCTTTGGAGGAAAGAAACACTGAAACCATGGCAATTCTGCTTACCTTTCTGCCTATGAAACATAGTAAGATGGTAGCATTTTGCAATGAAAAGTAAGTCCTCCTTAGTGCATTGATCTTGCACTCTCTAGTTTTCAGAACTGTAAGAAACAATTCTTCTTTGTTTCTATGCCATCTGGATTATGATAGTCTGTTATAGTTGTTCATCTTGAGGAAAGCGTGATGCCAGCACCAAGCCCAGGGCACCTACTTAACAATGCACAGGGCTGGGGATATAGGTCAGTGGATAAAGTGCTTGCCATGCAAGTGAGGACAAGCGTTTGGACCCCTGGTGGTGATATACATGTCTAGTAGGCATAGTGACCCATCTGTGATCCGAGCACTTGGGAGGCAGAGACCAGTTTACTGGAAGAAGCTGGATGGCTAGACTCATTCAATCATGAACACTGGGTTGAAGGGGGCTGCTGCCACCTCAGTATGTAAGGGAGCCAGTGATGAGGGAGACACACAACATTCAGACTCTCACACATGCAAAAACAAATGGATGGCAATGAACATGGGAGCATGTATATATACACACATAACGCATGTACATTCATGTAATAAATGCATAAATATAGAGGTTTTGGAGCTATAAAGTGTTTAGAAACTTAGAATTTAGGGAAATGTTTCAGAAAAACCCTACGTTACAAGACATAATCTACTATGGCTTGTCCACCAAAACTCACATTAGGTTTAATTTCAAAATATAATAATTCTGAAGGGTTGTAAAACCATTAAGAAATAGTGCTTATTATAAGGTCATGATCACCATCAGGAAGTGATTCATCCTAGTCCTGCAGAATGGCCTGCACCTTGCAGGGTCAATTAGCTCCAATGAGAGTAGACTGCTATGAGAGTAAGGCTAGGCTTTTACCACTTTCTTGTTTCAATTTTCACAGGGGGTATTTCATTCTTGGATACTGCCCTAGTTTGCTTTATGCTGCTGTGATAAGCACCATGACTGAAAAGAACCTGGCTTATTTTACCTTCCAAGCTGTAGTCTACCATAAAGAGAAGCCAACACACAAACTCAAAGCAGAAGCTTGAAGCAGAAACTAAAGACCAATACTTATGTGCTTTCTTGATTTGCTTCAGATAACTTTTTATATAGCCAAGGGCCATCTGCCCAGGGACAGCATCATTCACAGAGAGGTAGACCTTCAAACATCAACTAGCAACTAAGAAAATGCCTTATAGACAAGGCCATAGGCCAATCTAATCTCTACAATTCTTAGTTGAAGTTCCTTATTCTGTGGTGAGTAGTTTGTGTTAAATTGGCACAAGTCAACAGCATGTATACCGTTGTCGTATGATGTTATCTACACAATAAAGCTGTCCTTAGTCAGAGATAGGCTGATACTGTCTTCATGTTCTTCAGCAGCCAGAGAAGGGGGATATCTTTTATTTATACAGTACCCAGAATCAAGTATTTTATTATAACAGCATAGGCTATTAAATACAATTCTGATAAGAGCTGAGAGGGAAGAAAAAAAGAGGTGCTGATAAAGGTTCAGCCTTCTCAGTGAAGGTCTAAGTGGTTCTGGACACAGTTTGGAATGAATACTGATGACAGTGGTCCTTCTGATGAGGCCTCAGATGGGAATGAAGAGCATACTATAAAAAGCTTAAGGAGACCTTACCTTGAGTATGAGGTGACACTCCTTGGTTCAGTTGTTCTAAGGCTCTAGTCTTTTGAAAAGTAGAAATTGTGAACAATGAAATTGGATATTTGACTGATGAAAATTTAAAGCCAAAATGTTGAGATTCTTACTTGATTTCTCCTGAGTATGTATAATAAGATTCAAGAATAAAAATTCAACTTAAGATTGAATTGTTAATCAAAAGGGAAACAGAACTTAAAAAGATAAAGAGGTCCCAGCTTACCTCCAGTGTATAAGATGAGGATGCCTGATAGAAACTAACACAACTATGACCAAGTAAGACTAAATGGATGGACCAGCTTGGTAGAAGCTGTTATACACTGAGCCTAGTCTTTATGGTTGGGTAATACTTGTTATACATCAAGATGATGGAAAATGGCATCAAAGGCATTTTGGAGGCCACTCTAGATGTCCTTCCCGCATTACATCCAGAGTACAGGAACCTGGACATGCTACGATTTCAAGATTTTAATTCCCATATTTTGTCACATGCTTCTTGCTGCAACATGTAGAAGTCTAGTGGACACAAGTGTGACCTGATCTATGGAAACTACCTCTTTAGAGAGAGCCTTGGCAGTACCCATGCAATGCCATCTTTACCAACTCAGAGAGAACACACACCAAAGAGGAGTATGGCTTCATCCATCTAGAAATTAAAGGTAAAGGTACCACAAATCGGCAACATTACTGATACACAATTTTGGCCTGTGGGAGCCATGACTTTGTGACATAGGTACAAAGTTACCCTACAGGCAACGTATACAAAAGGCAGGACCTCCACTCCAGTGTATCTTAAGGAGAGGACCTCTGCCCTGGAGGACTTGTAAGACCACTGAGCCTAGTCTTTATGGTTGGGTATTACTTGCTTTACTGGTTTCAGATTTACTTGGAGCCTGCATCTATTTCTTCATCCCCATTTCCACCACTTTTGGAATGGCAATATCTGAACTACACCCACCCATCTCACTGTGGTATTTTAGAATTAGTTACTTTGTTTTTCTACCTTCCTAGCTAGAAAGCAATTTTCCTTGGGGTACACATCACTTGGAGTCTCACACAGACCTGATTTAGATGGTATCTAGGTGAGACTTTGGACCTAGACTTTAAAGTCACTGTTGGGATAAACTAAGAATTTTTAAGACAGTCTGGATATAACAGATCTTTTTCATGCAAACAAGACATAAAAGTTAGAGGGTTTGACCAAAACTTCACTTTTTAGTCTATTAAAATCAAGGTTATAATCCTCCTCTGAGAGCAACTCTTAGGAAGGAGGCTTTCAGGAGGTCCTTAGGTTACAAATAGGGTTATCATTCTTATAAAGGATTCCTGAACTTATCACTTTTTCCTTCTACTAATTGATGAGAATGTCAGAAAGAATCCTATGTAGACCAAAAAGAGGCCATCACCAAATAGCAAACCTACTGTTTCCTTATTCTTGGACTCATTGCCCTCTGGAATGCTGAGACATATTTTTGGTTTATACACCAATCCCTATTAAAGGATATATGTAGGAATCTCCCTTCTCCCCCTCCCTCTCCCTCTGCTTCTCTCTCCCTCTCCCTCTCCTTCCTCCCCCACCTCTTGTGCCCATGCGTGCCTGCATTCTCTCTTTCACTCTTGCTTTAGCTCTAACTCTCCACTTCTTACCCACTGTAGGATGAACAACTTTGCTGTACGTAATGTCACCCCCACGACGCTCTATCTTGCCACAGGATCACACAGGAAAGGGGCCGTGTTGGAATGGTCTGAAACCTTAAGCTCAAATACATCTTATTCATTGATGTATTTTATCACAGAAACTGCAAGCTAACCCTGTCCGCGTGATTCAGCTTCTTTACGGTGGGCGTTCCATTGCTTCAAAGTCCCACCTCCTCCCAAAAGCACCACAGGCCAGTGAGTTTGGGATGGGTCGGGGAGGGCATGACATTTTAGACACAAAATCACAGTGTTCTTTATTTTATAAATATTTGTTCCACCTCAGAATGCCCAAGCTATCATAAAATTTAAAAAATGTGATTAACAACAAAGAGAGTATAAAAAAGAAAAAAAAAAAAAAAAAAAAAAAAAAAAGCATGCTATTCTAAAGTGTTTGAGGACTGTTTAATTTAGTGTAAATTTACAACAACCCTTTGCAAACTAGAAGCAAAATAAAATTTCTTGGTATGTTATGGGTCTGAGTTAGAGGTTGGAGAGATGGCTTAATAGTTTAGAGCACAGACTGCTCCTAGAGAGGACCCACGTTCGATTCCCATCACCCGCATGTTGGCTAAGAGCCATCAATACGCTCTGGCTTCTGTGAGCACTGCGTACATGTGCTACATAGACATCCATGCAGGGAAATACCCATACACACAAGACAAGAATAAATACATCTCAAAACAAAAGTCTAAAACATACTGGTACAGAATCACAATGTTTTGAAAGATGAAAAAAGCTTCCCTTTATAGCCTAGAACGAGAAAAATAGACATTAGCTCTCACTATTGATGAAGCTACATGCTCAGTTACACTGAATAGCACATGGGAAATGAAAGCTGTAAAAATGATGGGAAAAAAAAGCCCCATCATCTACACAAAACATAATAGAATAAGGAAAAATAAAAACCTTTGCGCATTCTAGGTATGTATAGGAATGTAGTAAATTTGTTGAACACAAAATACATTGTTAAAGATCTATTGCTTATCAACATAGGAGCCAAACTGAAAATTACAATTTAAATTAAAGATAGGGTTTACATGTACTTTTGTTTTTTAAAAAAATGAACTTCTTAAAAATTAGTTGAAGAAAATAATTCTGACAAATCAATGAAAGAGAAAAATGGCACTAAAATAATGACAGGGGCCCCAAGGACACATTTATTTCACAGAAGGAGCTTCTGCAGCATAGAACGGATCCTATGAAAACACTCCTCATTAGCAAGCTTCATGAAAATGAACTGCAATCCCTTTTTCATAACAGATTTGCAAAGCGTAGGTGTTGTTGAGCATATGGAACAGCTCGTGTACCTATGTGTGCCTGTTACTGCGTAATCCTTCTCAGAAAACAGCATCGCATTCCTGGGAAAGTTGTCCTTGTGCTGTAGTGCAGCTCAGTCATTCCACCCTGGGTGCACATCCCGGAGACACATGTGGACCTGTGCAAACATCCATCTACCAGAGAATGGCAAAGAACAAGAAATGATATGATTGATTACTACATACCAAGACAGCACATCCTTTCATTTACGTATAGAAAACAGATAAGTGCCAAGAGCACACAGCACGTTTCCATTTATGTAAAGTTTTAAAATGTAAGCAACCAAATACTATATTTATTTAAGCATACACAGTTTATGAAGTAAAGCAAGGAAATTATAGAGGGAACGATTCAGAATAGCAGTAGTGCCAGTTAAGGGGAAGGGTAGGGTGGGACTTGAGAGTGATGCTCAGGGAAGTGGAAGGTAGCAGCTATGATTTTTCTTATTCTTCGTGATGTATCCAGGCAGAGATTATTCAACTGGATAAGAGTTGGATTCCAGCATCCTTAACTGGTCACGCACAGCTACTTGAATAGTCCTTGGCTTATGATATTAATTCAACTACCTGTGTTTTAGTTTCTTCCATCTAGAGTTATTCCAACTTTGCTGTCATTGTTTCTGCTTGTGTGCCCTGTCTTGTGTTCCTTTGATCCTTGGTAGCCCTTTTGGGGTCATTGCTTTTACCATCTACCTTTTATTCCATTTTATCTTTTAGATACATATTTTCAAGTTTTTCTGCCAGTGGTACTTAGAGACAATGTACCTCATGATGGAGGGAGGGTGGTCTCCTATTAATACTTTATCATCACCTTGAAGTGATGTCAACCTGTAAAACTTTAACTTTTATCCCATTTTTTTCTTCCAAATTTGCGCTGTTGCTTTCATAGATTTTTCTTTTCCATAGACAGTGATGCTGTTGTTTTAAGTGTCTGGAACCACCCACACCATTACCCCAGCCCACTTTTCTGTTATCCTCTAGTTTTGTGAATCCATCAGGGTTCCCCTTCCCTTCAGCCAGAAAAAAAACTTTAATATTTCTTGAAGTGCAAATGTTCTAGCAGTACATTATCTCTTTTGTTATTTACTTCCATTATTAAAGGCGATTTTAACTGTTGTGGAATTTTAAGTTGGAAGTGTTCTTTTAATTGACAATTTAAGAGCTGGATGCATTTATGTGGTGATCTGCTTTCATTCCTGTTGCTTTGATGAAACACTAACCAACTGCAATTTGAGGAAAGAAAGGGCTTAGTTATAAATCCAGATTACAGTTCATCACTGAGAGAAGTCAAGGCAGGAACTTGTCTGGGTTGTTCCGGTGCTCTGCTCTGTGTATTCCCATGTTAAATTCTGTGCCCCAAGATCTGGTTGTAATCTACATGAGTGTATTCTCAAGTACACCAATCTATGCTGTATAAACTCTGCTCCCCAACTATCTCTGATTGGTTAATTAAAAAAAGGCTAGACGGCCTGAAATTGGGCAGACTAGAGGTAGGTGTGGCTTCCATTCCTGGGCTTAGGGTCTCAGGTTGGGACCATGAAGAGGGAGAAAGAAAGAGGAGGAAAAAAGAGGATAGAGAGAAAGGACATGGCCTGATGATGCAGATGCAGCACAGGCAGGACCAATATTGGCAAGTAATTTGGAGCATGAGGCTGGGAAGTATCCAGACTAGCTTAGAAAACTAGTATAAACAAGATCTGCCCAGTTATTGTGCTTAAACGTTGTTGAATAAATCAATAGGTCTCTATCTCAATTATTTGGGAGTTAGAACAGGTAAATAAAAGCATGCCCGAAATTAATAAATTTTCTACATTAAGAACATGAGCAGCTAGACACATTACACACAGTCAAAGGCAGAGAAAAACAAAGGCATTCATGTGACTTGTTCATTAGGCTCAGCTACCTTTCTATACTCAGACTGATTTGGACCCAGCCCACTAAATGGTCCTAACCACATTCATGGTGGGTCTTCCAACCCACCAATGAACATCATGCCACACAGACATGCTCAAGGACCAGAGTGATCTAAGTAACTCCCCAATTGAAGCTCTCTTCCTTGGTGATTCTAGATTGTGTCAATGTGACAATTACAACTAACCGGTATATGTATAGAGTACCCTGTGGCAATTTTAAATGTGTGTACAATGTGTAATGATCAAATCAAAATAATCAGCTTTTCTTCCTCCTTAGGCAGTTATCACTTTTTTCTGGAACCCTTGGAATTTCTATCATGTAGCTGTTTGTTTTATACATACATATATGGTTGCAGACTATAGCCATCATAGTGCTCTGTAGGACACTGGAACTCACTACTTACATCTTCATATTTTGTGGGTGTTAGCTTTTTCTTTCAACATTTAAATTTTTCATTCCTTACCAACCTCTACAGTATCTACTAAAAGTCAGCATTATGACTTTTCAACTCACTGCTTCCTTTACCATTGGACTTTTGAACTCACTGCTTCCTTTCTTCTCTAGTTCTGTCTAATAGTTTATCAGTGATGATATTTTATGTGATATTTACTATATCCTGGAGCTTTCTGGTAAAATTATCCCAACTTCAGTTATGTTCTTCCCTGCACTTCACACTCTTTCAACAACACGCTGTTTGCAGCTCATGTAACAAGCCCATCAGTCACAATTTACAAAACTTTCTGATGATCTCAGACCTTTCAATTTATGGTTCTGAGAAGCTAACAATCTCTTGTAAAATATGGAGACAAAATTCCACGTGGCTCTTTTACCGTTCACTCTAAATCTAACTTGTATTTCTCTTCTTCAACATTGCTTGCTGCGACTCAGTTGGGGGATGTCCC
This sequence comes from Acomys russatus, assembly GCF_903995435.1. Taxonomy (NCBI): domain Eukaryota; kingdom Metazoa; phylum Chordata; class Mammalia; order Rodentia; family Muridae; genus Acomys; species Acomys russatus. The sequence goes on along the minus strand of NC_067157.1, from coordinate 40,936,485 downwards.
TCTGTTTAAGTCACCTGAGTGTGTCCTTTAATTGGGTGATGACACCATTGTACCACACATGCATGGCAGCCACAATTTCCCTAACCCACTATCTACCATTCTTCTTGAAACTCTTAACGTTAAATCCATATTTCTGGCTTACTACCAAGCTCGCAACTGGAAGGCAAACCAGACTGTTTAATGCATTGGTATTCATAGCACATTAGTATTCACATTAGTAGTCATAACACATTAGCATTCATAACAATCACAGCAAAAGCAGTGACACATGTGCTCCCACGAAACAGTGAATTAACTGCCAGTTAGATGTTCCACATGGGCGTCTTTCACAGGCCTGCAAAGCTCATAGATTCCTTTCAAGTCACAGCCAAGCTTTGGTTTTTCTTCACTTCTTTCTGTCTCATTGTTCTTAGGGTAAGGCAGATGCTCACTTGATTGATGTCTACTGCACGTGTCCAAAAGCCTTTAGCAAAAGCAGACTTCTGTCCACCTTAGAACATTGACCAACAAAGCATCCGTACGATTCATTGTTCATTATTTAAAATGGCAGAAAAACCCCAGTGATGAGATGCTGCTAATTATGTGGTAAGAAGAGAGCTCTGCCTGTGTATGTCACAGTGTCCTCTACAGCCTCACAAATACTCCACTGCCTTGGCTTTTCAATTATTAATAAAAGTACTTCACACATGTTTCATAATGCTTTCAATTGCTTTATTTCATTTTTTTTTAAAGTACGGATTACAGTCTCATGTCTCTACAGGCAAGATATACAGCTATTAAATTGTATGAAAAGACAGATGTAAAAAGGCATGTGATTGCTGTTTTACTGCAGAATGGAACTCTTGTAGAAAGTAAATCACCATCTTCTAATTCAGCAATAGACACCATAATGCTGTTTGAGCCCCAATGTTGTTTCTCCAGTTCACGGAAGGTGTTCTGTGAGATTTCTTCAAGTGCAGATTCTGTTTATATTTTATTTTTAATGTTTTCTTTAATTGCTTCTTCATTGCCCCCTGACTCTTCTCACAGGAAACTTCCTGCCTCTGTTGCTGCCAGGACTGATATCCCTACCTGTGCATTTAGCAGGGCACATTTAGTCAATTTGCATAGCTCTCCAGACTCTCTCCTTCTAAAGACTCGTCCATCTGGCTAGATGAGCTAGCATGCACTCAATGGTTAGCTTCCTTCTTCATACCCATCTCAAGAGATACAAATGCAGGAGATTGTAGAGCTCAGGAACAGGCATCTTTCCACAAAGAGGATGGCCAAGGGACAAACATCGAACTTTGTCTGATGGAGAGACCTGAGTAGATTGGAGTCATTTCATCATGCGTGTGTTCCTATAACATGGGATGGGTGTCGCTGAAGGGGTACAGAGTGTATGGCCTTTGCAGACACAACCTCCCACTACTACACTCTACCCTAGCACCTCCCCAGACATAATGTCCTCTAAATGGAGGTCACATTGGTTATGCAGCAATGCATAAGGAAAAGTCATTGGAATTTGATCAGTTATATTTTTAAATGCAGTTGATCACATGGGTCTTTCCTTTGTTTCATAATTGTGCTAAATTATGTCAACTGATTTTTTTTAATGTGAATCCAAACTCTACTTCTGGGAATGAACCCAATTTTTATGATAAATGATCTTTTTTTGCATATTTCTGAATTTGATTTGCTAATATTTTGTTTAGGACTTTTACATTTGTGGTTTTTCTTCCTTGTTATGTCTCTAAGTCTTGGTATATATTATGTTGTACTAAAATAGACTTGAAAAATAGTTCTGTATTTTATTCTCTAAAGGGGTTTTTTTGTATACAGGATGTTATTTCTTACTGAACTATCTGAGGAATTCATGACAAGTGCCATGAGTTGTGTTGTATTGTTTTAAATCGCTACTTTATTAAACATTTATTTGTTGATATTTATGATGTGCTCTGTTTCAGAAATGTTTCAATTTCACTTACTTTAGTATATAAATTATCTATGTTTATGAAATCACTGTGTTTATAAGTGTCTTTCTTTTTTGATCAATTTCAGGTTGTTTTTCAATTTTTATTAAACTTTTCAAGGAATTGACACTTGGGTTTATTGATTTTCTCTATTGCATACATTTCAAAATTACTATTTCAAATTTAAATTTCTGTCACCTCGGTTCCTCTAGAGAACCTGACTAATATGCAGGAAGAGATCAAATGGAGCAATAGAGGAAAGCGTGGGCAGACCCTATCCTTGGAAGGCAAAGCTCTGAGTGTCAAGTGGGGAGACTTGCACACATCAGATGGTACAGTTGACACCTCCTTACATTGAAGCAAAAGTCAGACCATTGGTGGCTTGCTGGGACTGAGGAATTAAGGCATTCTACCTCCTTCAACTTGCTGACAAAATAGTGTCACTCAGCCTCTGTAGTCATGTGAACCTGTTCTCAGATTTGCCCCTCTCTGTCTCTCTAGATCTCTTGATCTCTTATTCCATAAAGCTCTGCCTACTCTGTGAACAGCCCATGGGAGCTTGCTTATGCCTGGCTTCCCCTTTCCCACCTCTGATTCTCACCTCTGAGATCTTTTCTTTACTGGCTGTTCTGCACCATTTTGCATTAGATCAGACCCTGAGTGGGTGATGCTAATGACTTTATCTCAGGATGCCCACTCTTTCTTCCATGGAGTTTCAGCCTCTTAGAATTTCACAAAAGTGGACTTAGGAGAATCTCATAAAACTTCAAATGGATCTCCAATCATCTGGAGCTGTGGTACCTCAAGTCCCAGCTGCCTGGGAAGGATGCTGGTGTGTTCAGACAGGTGCATCTGCATTTGTTTCCTTTGTTAGCCGCCCATTTATTAGTGGGCATCTTTGCTGGGGATAGTTTGCATCAAACCACATAACCTAAAATGAGCAACTCAATATTTAACCTTTGAACCCAAGACTTTAGATCGTACCAGTTCAAGTTACAATATAAACTCATTTCCAATGACAAACAGACTTTTAATCAGTAAAATCTGAGTTTATATTGGTTAGTTTGAAAACTTTCTCTGCCTTGTTATGTTGAATTTATAGACAAAAAACTTAAGATATTTTTCATATGAACAGCTGTTAAATAGAACATTTATAGTATAGATTTAACTTAAATATAGAACTTTACATTAACTTTTATCTTGTTAATAATTTAAATCAGTCTTTCCATAGAAGAGAGCTTCAGTAACTGTGTAACACGTTGAATTCATACTAGCACCCAGTTAATCAGCTCCTTTTGGTAGTTGTTTGAGTTATAGTAGATCACAAACTTTTAGCTAATGAAATAAACATAAGGAGAAAATGCCAAAATTGAAAATCAAGATAGAAGCAAATGAAATGAAAAACAATTTTATACACAAATGAGTAAGTGGAGAAAAAAAAAACATATGTGAGTTCTAATTAGATGTTTTCTTCCCATATTGCAAATCTATGATTACATGTTTTTTTTCAGGAATCCAAAATACTTAATAGCAGGCATTTTTAATGAATACAGAATAAGATTTTTGAAGTTCCTTTCACCTTCCACACAGATTCTGCCAAATCTAGAGGGACAGAAAGAGGCCCACAAGCTCAACCAACCAACCTGTATCAAAACACACGCTCAAACCTGAAAGGGAACTGATCGTTTACATCCAGTGATACCTACTTTCCACACAAAGGGGTTGCATGAGGCAGTTGCACCCAGCAGCTGGAGTCAAGATCTAATCAGATGAAACTTGAATGCTAGAGATATTGGCAGTTTGTACTGCATTTTCAAGTGCTGATTTCAATTTTAGTTTTTCTACAGTACCCCATCCTTTCTGGTGGCTGCAAGCTGTGTCACCTTCCATTGCCCTGCTGTAACTCAACACCATTGCCACCACCCGTTCCAATCAATGCTACAAAACATGGGGAGATTCAACAACAAAATCAAACACCTTCTGAGTTAATATCTTTAAACATACAATTCCACAGGGAAGTGGTAGCCACAGTTAAGGCCCTCTTCCACAGTATAGCTGTCTTTAGAAAAGAAGGACTTCACATTCCATTTCCCAGCATCACTGCAGTCATCTACGGGATGCAGCGGATTCAGTTCTCAGCAGTGGATTCGAGGAGCCCAGTGTGAGTCAGCTCTAACACAACGGGGTAAGGAAGTGGGTGGGCATAGTCCAGCCTCTCTGTTACCTCTCCTGGCTGGAAAGTTCTTGTTCAAGAAGACCTCAGAGGCCACTTCCTGATGATGGCAGAGTCTCCTCATTCTAAGTTCCTACATAAGACATCTTCACATGCTTCCAGTCACACCCACGGACAACACTCTCACACACTGTCACACAGTCACATTTACACACTCACACATTCGCACACTAAAATCATTCTCAACTGCTGTCACACAGACATACATTTACACACACATTCACGCACATACGGACATTCTCACACAGTGTCACACACTCACACATTTATGCACATTGATAATATTCTTACATAGTCACACAGGCATAGATTTACACACTCACACACTTGTACATATTCAAGTACAGACACATACGCTCACATATTCATGCATTTTCTCATCTACATACAAAAACATGATGAAAATTAGAGCCTTACACACCCTCACATACACATGCACGCTTGCATAATTGCACACATTCACACAATACTCTTTTGCATTAACACGTTCACATATTCACATTCTCACAGATTTGCACACTGAAGCACTCAGTCTAATGCTTACACACTCAAACACACTCTAACACTCACACATTCACTCATCTTTGCATGCATGGATTCACATACAGACATACTAACAAAATCACATATTAATAATCTCACACACACAAACACCCCCCACACAGTCTCCAGCAATTCAAATACTCTCAATTTTATACTGAAACATGGATTCATAATATCACACACACACACACTTGTATATTTACACACTATCAATTTCCAAGTTATATAAAAAAAACTCAGTCAAACATTTGTAAATACACTTGCACACTCACAAAATGGGGATGACAGTGCTACTTGTAACCTCAACATTGGGAGACAGAGTTAGGCAGGAACCTGAGAGTTCAGTGAATAGTCTATTCAAAAAGATGAGCTTCCAGGTAAGTGAGAGGCTCTGACTCAAGGCAATCTGTCAGAGAAGAATAGAGGACAAAGTAAATAATCCTGCTCTGGCTTCTAAAGACCCATTATTGGTTGTGTACACCCACACACTCGTGTGCATGCACTACACACAGAAAAATAAATATTATTTTTTATTCAACAAATGTGAGTTTAGCATCACTTACTGTTAACACTTTGGAAATTACTGAAAATAAAATGGATACATACAGTCTTGAATGTCAAACAGTCACTGTCTAATGGGAAGAATTATCTTACTAATATCAAGCTGTGATGGCATTGTAATGGCATTGCCACCATTGGTGGGATGTCATAGAAACATGAACTGGTAAGGGGGTGGAGGACTAATGTCAGCAGATGCAGTAACCAGCTTTCCTACACATATCCTGGAACACACCTCACCTCCCTGATACCAGCAATTTACAGTCTTCTACCAGATAGTAAAAGCCTTGCCATCATATAAAACATTAGACGTGTGGCCATAACCGTAGAAAGAAACAGAAGTTCATCTTCAGAAGCCAATGCTGAAGTAAACCACTCTCCAGAACACTGTGGCAAATCTGCTTTATTTCTAGTTCAACATAGTATACAGCTGAAGCATAGGGAGACAGAAAAGATTCATAGACATTGTGAAAAGCTGTTGTCCCTATACTCTTCATGTTGGCGGGAGAATAGGATGGCAATATAACAAGGATGCAGCCAACAAGAACTGGGAATTAATCTTGACAATGACTGGTAAAGTTCTAAATAGGTTTACTACGGAGGCATGGGTCTTACGTTTCTAGGCTGCCTAAGGCATTTCGACAGCATCCTTTAGTTAAATCACACATAGACAATAAGACCAGTTATCCCCAAAATTTCAAGGGGGAGAACTGAAGGTGGGTAAATCTTGGTTGAATGTCTGAAAAGAATTGATACGGAAAGGAATATGTCCACAACTCTGACTTTTTTTTCTAATTCTTTATTTTCTTTTTTAGATTCTAGACTGACAATCTCAATCAGCTTTCTGTAGTTAAGAACTGAGGATTGGAATATTTGTGTCCTATTATCCTCAGTGCTGTTCCCTTCATGTTTCCCAACCCATGTGGTAATAGTTGCACTTATATCAACTACATTTCCTGATAAAACTGGCAGAAGAGGTGCAAATGTATGGTACGGAGGTTAACTAAGCCTAAAGCTAATGAAGCCTCTGGAATCTCAAAGCTCTAATTCACTGCAGTCTTGGAGAGATGTTGAGTGTGATGGTATAGACTTTCTTTTATTCTAAACTTCCAAGCACCAGAATGGAAATTCCTAATTTTCCTAATATATATATATATATTATAACATATACATTATATAGTAAAAGTTTTCATCCAACTTGGCATATTGTAGTGGTTAGTTTTAATGTCAACTTGACACTACCTAAAATCACTTAAGAAGAGAGTTTTAATTGAGGAATTATCAAGATTGGGTTGGTCTGGCAGGCATGTCTATGAGGACTTGGCTTGATTGTTATTTGATGTAGGAAAATCCAGCCGACTGTGAATGACACCATTCCCTAGATGGGGAACTCTTACCTATGTGATGCAGGATAAATATAGATGAAGCAACCAAGCAAGAACGCATGATTTTATTGTCTCAGCTCTCGTTGATAGATGGGACTGGCTACATCAGGTTCTTGCCACTGTGACATCCCTGCTATGATAGGCTATCATCTGGAATATCGTAAGGCAAATAAACCTAAGTTTCTTCCCTAAGTTACTGTTAGTCTGGGTATCTCATCACAACAACAGAAATGAATCTCGATTGGGTATTTTGAAACCATAAAGGCTTCTTAGTTTTTATGAATCTAAATTATCAATCAGTCCTCCCTCACAGATTGGGCAACCCTTGTCAACCCTTACCTCTATATGTATGCTATTCACTACAATACATCCTGTAGCTAATATGAGATTGAAACATCTACACTTGGGTCAAATAATCTGCATCACCCATTAGCAGCCTTTCATTGTATGTTCACTGGCCCATTGCTCTCCATCCTAAAATATTTGATTTAAACTATAAATTAGTTTTCTAGGCTAAAATAAGAAATTAACACAAATCAGATAGCTTTAACCCATAAAACACATTTATAGTTTTGGAGGCTGGAGGCATGATTTAAAGACATAAAGGCCGGCCATTCCCTCTAAAGGGTATAGGGGAGAATGTCCCATGCATTTTTCTTAGCCTTTGTCTTACTAGCAACCTTTGGTGCCCCTTGGGTTGTAAAATATCATTCTAAGCCCAGCTTCATTCTTGCATGGTCATCTCCCTGTGCTGCATGTGTCTCGTCTCTCCTTTAAAAGGCAGTGGTTGTATTGGATTAGCAGTCTCTTGTTCTTAACTTAAATACATCAGCTAAGACAATTTCCAAATAAGATCACCTTCTTGGGTAGTTGGAATTAAGACTTCCACATGTCATTTGGAGGTGCATAACGTAGCTCAAATGACACAGTTGAGTGTCCGTTTCAGTTATTAGAATTAGAGTCACTTCCTGAGAGCCTTCAAATTAAAACATGGATACACAGACTCTACCTCCAAGGGAGATGTTTTAAAATATAACCGTTTGCCATGAAGGTTGTAATATAATGAGTTATAACCATTTGCCATGAAGATTGTGACATAATGAGTAAGAGCCATGAATCATTGAAAATAGACAGATTCAATTTTGTACAACCACATTGGAAATTAATCTGGTGCTTTCTCAGAAAAGTGGGAATAGTTCTACCTCAATAGGCCAGCTATATCACTCCTGAACATATACTGAAAAGATGCTACACCACACCACAAGGACAGTGGTTCAACTATGTCCATAACAGCTTTATTCATAATAGCCAAAACTGAAAACAAACTAAATGTCCCTCAACCAAAGAATGGATAAAGAAAATGTGGCACATTTACACAATGGAAAACTACTCAGTTGTGGAAAAATAAGGAAATCATGCAATTTGCAGGCAAATAGGTTGAACTAGAAAATATTATCTTGAGTGAGGTAACCCAGACCCAGAAAGACACACTGGTATGTATTCACTTATGAGTGGATATTCGCCCTATAGTACAGGATCACCATGCTACAATCCACAGTCGCAAAGAAGCTAAGTGACAAGGAAGGACCAAGGGAGGATGCTTGAATCTCCCTCAGAAGAAGAAATAAAATACACATTGGAAATGTGTGAAGAGAGAGAATTGGGTGGAGGGATCGAGGGGAGCAAGGATAGGGACCAGGTGGGGTGAAGAGCAGGGATGGGTTTGTTGGAGGAGGTTCCCATTTTCTGAGGAGAAGGGGGAAGAGGGGAAGAGGCTGGCCCGATGGGACTGGGAGGAGATGCAGGAGGAGACTATGGTAGGGATGTAAAATAAATAAATAAGTAAATTTTTAAAAGAAAAAAGAAAAGTAACCACATTCATATTTAGGTTACAAAAGAGCTGTGAATAGAGACAAATCCTAAGCTTTGTCTAATTAAACTCTCAGCTTTGTTTGTTTTCTGTGAATCCCTCATTTGAGCTGCATCACAACACAGAATGTGAAGAAGTAGAAACAATTTCTTATTGAAGGCCTAAAGCAGTTTGGGCATTACTATGTCAGACCTTTTTTGCTAACGAGGCAGCTGGGCATCCTGAAACAGAGTCCAGCAATTTCAACACAGGTACCTTATCTTTATGTGTTCTGTGAACACCTGAGGCTGGATCACTAGTACCCTTCATTGAAAAAATCAGAAAAATATAGAAAAGCAAGAATAACTCAGGAGAGTATTACTATACAAAATCATGTACAATAAGTTTCCATAGAAAATTTGGAATCAGTTTTGACCCCAAACCAGTGACTTTTGCCCATCTGGTGCCCATTACTCTCCTTTGTTTACACCCTTGTTGGCAGTTTTTGAATATCCTTCAATAGTCTTCCTTAAAACCCAAATAAATGGAAGTTGATGATGCGATTCTGATACCCAGTTTTCCCTCACCTAGTAGGCACGAGAGCAGTGGATGCTGAGCCTCAGTCATGGCTCACAGTAGAATTGCTCAAGGAGCATGGTGAGGACATAGAAGCCAAGTCACCATTCACCAAGGAGCATGGGACCCTCTGCTCTATGAGATCTGCCAGGTAACAGGCTGCACCCCACACTCTGAGAACTATGGCTTTTGACCTCCTGTTTCTACATACACTCAGACAAAATAAGATTTATAGATCATTTCTGTAGTTGACCACCTTTAGACATGTTACTATATAAAAAATCCATACTGTGAATTTATATGAGCTATTGTGGCTGAAAGCATTCTCTGTTGATACACAGCCAAAGCCCCCCAAAGATATCAAAGGCAATTACATGATTCCCAATACATCAGAATCAAAATGTTTCCATTGCTTTAACAAAATTTAAATTTAGCCCTGGGGCCAAAGAAAAATTCCCCCATAGGCTCACACAAAGTAGACACTGCCTGCTACTATTAAGAAATACATTGAGTCATATTTCTCCAAGAAGTACAAGGGGCGTTTTTGTGTCTCCATCTAAAATACCAAAGAGAACTCAGCCCAAGTGAGTTAATGAAAAGACAAAATTTAGACTACCAAAATAAAGATGTGCTGGCATAAACAAAGATGAAGCAAATCTAAATGTTGATTGACATATTAGCACAAGTCTCTCTAAATTTATTTGACCAGACTTTTTCAGCTTGTGATGTAAATTCAAGTGACAAACTTACTCAAATTTATCTAGTGTGTACCAGATAGTGCACAGTAGCCTTACTTTCTTTAATTCCATCATTGAAATAGAAGTTAGTGTCACATGTAGCTTGTTAGAGTTGTGCTTTGATATTGTTTTGCACACCCTGGTATGCTTTGCATATCAGGATGTACGAGTCCTTATTCAGACAACCTTTAAAAAGTGTTCCATGCATTGTCACCTTTTAAAGAACCATCATTCCTCAGAAGAGCTTGGTCAGAGGAGCTTCTCAAAGTCAGTGAGAGCAGCCATGAGAGCTGAAAGGCTGAGCCCCACAGTGTAGGGGTGGCAAAAGGAATATGGCCTCTGTGCTGACCTAGCCATGTTACATGACCCAGACTTTCAACTGGTCCCTAGGGCTCACTGAGAAACAACATCACTGCCTTTAGTAATGGAGCTCTGGGCTGACATGGCCCAAGATACAATTTATACTAAATCCACACCACCTAGAGTCTCTGGCCAATATCTCCTCTTGTGTCGGCTGACTGACAAGTATCCACACTTCCCACAGTGCATTCCTTTGAGTCCTTGAATCAGCTGCTTTTCTTCACCTCAGATTTTCATTGAATCAATACATATGCTTCCCTCTGTTAGTCCCATCTCAGAGGGATAATTACTTTTCTTTAAGTGACATCATTATTTACTTCTTATCTCAGTGCCTATGTCTGTCTATCCTCTGAAACTTCCCCATCAATCATTCTTTTCCCTTCATCCACAATCCATCACTCTTCACTGGGTCTTCCCTTGGATTACAAACAAGCTTATATATTCAATATCCTAAAACAAATCCATCTTTGATCGGGCCTTTGTATCAAGCTTCCATTTTGTCTCTTCCTATTAGTGTAAAATTTCTGAAAATAATGGGCCAGACTCAAAGACTTTGCCTTATAACTGCCTCTGCTCTCCAGCTCACATTACTTTGAAAATAGCCTCCACTTTATACTCTCTTGCATAGATTGAAAGGATGATTTCAATGATCTCATTATTCCAGCCAATCATGTCTTATATTGTCATCTTTCACTCTATACCTTCTGATACTGCTGATCCCTCTCTGCTTTAGGAATTTCCTTTGCCTATGGTCAATGACAACACTTTGGTTTTGAAGTTCAAGCTGCCACTTGTACTTTACCCAATTTTAAGAACTTCCCTCTAAGAGAAAACTCTTACATCCACATGACACACGTGTGTGTGTGTGTGTGTGTGTGTGTGTGTGTGTGTGCACGCGCGTGCACGCGTACCAGTGTGTGTGCATGCCAATGCTGGTACTGTACTTACTAGCTAAAGATGATGGAACAACTAGCTGGTAGGCAAAGGCTGATTCAGCAGAGTAAAGAGGGTGAAGGTTATGAGGATTTTAGCTCCCCTTAAAATAAACGCAATTTCAATACCCCAGTTCTATTCCCAGCCCCTGTTTGAGCACACTCTGGTGATTTCATTAATCTTAACTTCTACATGAACTACATCAATATGTATTCACTTTCGGCCTGATGTCTCATTACAATTCAGAACAGAATATGCCTAATTTCTATTATAGTGATTATCCAGACAAAATTTCAAATGCCTTTTATTCAATGCCAAACCCATTTCTTCACCCACAATACCCAGCACCCAACACAATGCCTTGTTAAACAGTCTTTCAATTTACATATGTCCAATGATGTATATGCATATGTATGGAGAGTGAAGTTTGAAAAACTATGTATCATCCTAACAAAATAAATTTTGAAGCACATTTGTACATGAAAAATATAGCCAGTAGCTTGTTAGTGTTAAAGCAGTGTGGAGGTTTTACCACTGAGTTATATTGAGTGGCAAGGACCTAAGGCATTTCTGGTTTATCCTATTATTTCCCAAACAAACAATTTTCACACCCTTAACAGCACAGTTTTCTCTTACTGGTCAAGATCTATATTGTTAATATTCTTTTAAAAAATATGGCTCCTAGATTGTCAAAAAGAATTCACAACTGCCACATATCTGTGTAGTTTTATAGGCATAGCTCAACCTAGCACCCTCTTCAAACTGCCTGGTGGGTGTTTGCTTCAGTTTCAAATAATAATTTGAGAGGCATGGACCTCCTAGTGTATGTGTGAGAGACAGACATATGTTCTTGCTTCTCTCTCTCTCTCTCTCTCTCTCTCTCTCTCTCTCTCTCTCTCTCTCTCTCTCTCATACACACACACACACACACACACACACACACACACACACACACACACGACTGTGTCTGTGTTTGTGTGTGTCCACTGTATGTGGGATTGAATGTGAAAATTATGGAAAACAGGAAAAGTACTGTTCTGTTTATGCTACCTATCCCACAAACACAATCTCTTATCATATACAACCTTAAAAGAGGATCTGATATGTTGGGTGAGCAGATATGAAAGTAGAAGTTGATCTTTTAGCTGCATGAAGGCCCTATTATCATTCAACGATCATACAGTAGAAAGACAAGCATATAAACACTAAATAAACTTGTGCTAAGTTCATATCCACGAGCCTACAAAAACTCAAAGGCCTGTGTGCAGATATGCCTACCTAGAAAGCTGATAAAAATGGCATATACTCTTTCCCTAAGTTATGGGCCTCTCCATTTTATGTGTGCATCATTTTGTTGACTGCATTTTTCATCTTATACAATGGCTATATGAGAAAGGCCCTAGCATCATTTACATTCATTCAGAGCTGAAAATGTTACGATCACTGGTTTCCTGTGTTGTTATATGGCTTTCAGTTTGTTGCTAGTCTTCTTGTGCTGTCCTCTAGTCATCTGGTGTTATCAGGCATAGAGGTTCCTCCAATGAGGTCACTATCTGTGTCCCAGGTTGGCCAGGCAGATTGAGAGCAAGTAAGGAGAACTCCAAGCCAAAGGTTGTTTGCTAGGGCTCCCCTGAGGCCTCTTTAGGATGTTGGACAGTGAGTGTTAGAGCCTACACCCAGCTCAACTCAGCTCAGCTGGGTTCCCTGATTTTATTCCAGTTGGATCAGGCAGAGACGGATTGATCTGATATATTTCTAAGCCAAATGTTGCTCAAGAACCCTACAGTACTTTTTGAGATGGAAGGGCTGTCTATCGGCTGTATTACATATGGTTCTCTGTCCTCCATTTGGATAAGGCCAAGGGACAGAGATTAGAGCTCCAAGCTTCTCAGGAAACAGCAGCGAATGGGGGATGTGGCCTGCATAAGCAGAATATGGTGTATAAAAGACTTTAAAGACTCATTGACAAAGCAACAGATTAACTCCTGGCAATACTCAGCATACTTCAAAGAAGATGACAAGCATCAAAGAGCCTCCTTATGGAGATGGCTTCAGATGTGGCAAACTAGCAACTGGACAAAAGGTCCTTATTTCTACCACAGACAGAATTCTGTCTAAAAAAAAAAAGGGCACGCTTGGATGCAGGCAGAGTCAACGGCCAAACTCTGCCAAGACAGGGTAAGCAAGTCCTCAATAGTTCCTCCCGCACAAATATGTCTGTCAGATATATTGGGCCAGAAGGCTGAAGAAGATGCTCCAGTGTTGAAGTTTTGGGTGACCATTCAGGTAGAAAACTGTCTCTGTCATCTTCTCATTTGGAAAGCTACTAACCTGCACTCCCGGTATACTCAAATAATCAAGTTTACTCCTTCTCAAGTCTCTGAAGGAGTTGAAGACCAGGTAGTTTAATTTTACAATGAAGGTTAATTATTTAGGACTTAAGATGTTTTTAGGTCAAATAGGTGTTCTAAGTTGATAATGACAATATGTGATGGAGATTGATTTTCATTCAGAAATTTAGATGCACCAAGATAGAAAAGAGGTCTTCTTCAAGGCTGTCAAATACAAATAGCCAAAACACTAAGAATGTAACATCTATATAATTCCTGATTATGTCACATATCTTCTTGTCATAGGTATTCTAATATATATATATGCACATATATGTGTGTGTGTAATAATATAAATGTGTATATATAAAAATAAAATAATTTAAAAAAATGAATTCAAAAGCTAGATGTAGTGCTGTGTACCTATAATCTCTGCATTTGTGAGGCAGAGACAGGTGGATCTTTGTAAACCTGAGGTTAGTCTAGTCTAGATAGTGAGTTCTAGGCCAGCCAGGGCTACAGAGTAAGGCTATGATTTAATCAACAAACAAACAAATAGAATGGATTCAACTTAGTCTGAGCATCGGAGACTACTAAATTCTTTGCTGTCTGAGTTTGATAATATTGAGTAGTCTTCTTAGTCCACCAATAAAACAGTCAAAGCAGTGTTACTGATCTAAAGAATGGATAATATAAAAGCCAAATGATAATTCAATGACTCAGACTGAGCTAAGCATAAAACTGCTTTCTCATGCTTACCACTCAAAAAGGAAAAAAGGGAGCAATTAATATTGTTTATTGTTTTTATGTATATGGCATCACCCAAAATAATACATAAAATTAATTTATTTTAATATCTTGACCCATCAATATGGATAATATTATTATACAAGTGGCACAGAGCAACCTCATGGCTGGTAATCAGAGGGTAAAAAATAACACAATATTTATATATTTTTTGTTTAAATGCATAATCTTTCTCAAATAAAACCAAGCAGCATTTTAATTTAATGGCAATACCATACATATTTAATATAACTATTAACTTACCTTTAAATATCATCATTTTATAACCCTGCTTAAAACCTCAGCAACTTAGCTCAAACTGCAATCCAGGAAACTAATGTTTTAAATTTTGTCTCAAACTCCCTATTCCACAAAAAAATATTTTATGGAAAATATGTCAAATGTTCTGATACTTACCTAAACCGTCTCATCGATAAACTTGTACAATGATTGTATCACTAATTCATCCTCCACCACATTTTATTCCTGAGATGACTACATGGCAAACTGAACCAATTGACCTTGCCTTAAGAATTTGGAGACTAGTATTATCCTTGGGTTTCACAATTATGACATAAAATATGGACACATTTTCAAAATCACACTCTACTATGAGGATATAGGGAAGAAAATAAAAAAAATTTACTGTGATGATCCAAAACAAAAGATAGCAAACAAACAAACAAAAACGGTACTGTGGTTTGAATATGTGCTCCAACATTCATGCACTACAAGTTACATCTGCAGTACAACAATGTTGAGAGCGGATACCTTCAAAGGATGACTCCATAAGCCACATGAATGTCTTAGTGCAGGGTGATGGCTGATGAATTGCTGCCTTTCTTGTGCATGCGGAGATGATCTCTAGCCGTATGATGTCATCTACCATGATATGACACAGGAAGAAGGCCCTCATCATGGGCAAGTCCTTGATCTATGACTTTCTGTTCATTATACGACATCCACTTGAGGCAGCCTGTTACGGCCACATAAAATAGATTGTGGAAGATTACCCACATTTTCACAAGGGCTTCATTACAAAGTTCAGTATACTCTACACTGTCTGGTTCCCTTAAACACTTTGATGTCTGTAGTCCCTTTGGGATATCCACCTCACATCACTTTCCATTTTCTTCATCAATCCCAATTGATTTTTCTAGTACTTAGAACCGTAGCAATCCTACCTAGCTCACAGAAAGACAAAACTGTATTTTTAAAAAACATATATATGTATATGTGTGTGTGTGAGTGAGTGAGTGAGTGTGTGTGTGTGAGTGTGTGTATTCTATACTCATTGGGTCTCTTAACTCTATTAGGAAAATACTTTTAAATTTTTGCTGAAATATTGCCCAACTATACCAACTACTAAAAATCCACCCCCTGAAGGAAGATGAGAAAGAATAGCTTGGTCACAGCAGGACAGTAAAAGAGCTGGTTCTTCACAGTTCTGCTCCTATGAAGGCTAGAGGGATGAGATAAAGCTTCTGGAAGGTCAGAAGAATACTGACTGCAGCATGGGTTTTGGTTGATTTTCTGACATTTTCATGTGCAACTGCTAAGTCTAATTGCTTTCTGGCTTGTGAACCTTTCCAAATAGATGTGGCTTCTTAGCATCCAGGGGCTCTGAGTCATGACTATAAGCCAGGATTAGCTATAGACAGTAAAGAATTTTGATGAATAAAAGGCTGCACCCACTGTGCACCTTTCTCCCAAATGCCTTTCTGAGAGGATTCATAAGTGATAAAGAGGAAAACATTAAAAAAAATCTACAAGCCATTCAATGACTGGCCAACCATTCTGGTCAAATACTGTCAATGAGAAAAACAGTCATAGCATGCAACTGATGCCATTCTAGTGAACAGAGACTAACGTAATCTACAGACTAAGTAATGACAATTTGAAGCAGAACTAACATCATGGAACCAGTGCAATCTGCATGTTGTTGAACTTATAGGTGGTCCTCTATCATTAGGAGTTAAGTGTCTATCAGGTAATGCTGGCTTTGCATTTAGTGTGAGTATTTATTCAATAACAGCAAATGAGTGTTCAATATTTGAGCAGGAAAGAAAATAGAAAAAATTACCATGGCAGTATAAGCTAGTGTTCAAAAACCTCATTGCATTTATAATTTGCCTGAACGGAAGCAGATTCTCTTAAATATTTGAGAAAAATAATTTGTTAGTTAATGGTATAGATTCTGCTGGTTTTTCTCAGGATACCTGTGGGCATTTTAATTGCTAGTGATTCAGATTCAATGTATTTTCATTGAGAATTGGACATGAATTTGTAAAAAATATATAATGGAAAGGTCTATAGAGTCAGAGGATTTTTGTTGCAGAGCCAAATTTGGCCCTTAATTTTGGGCCATGAGTGGGTAATAACTTAAGATTAATTTTATCCATATTACGATAAAAATAACTTTATTTGTAACTTTATTTGTTATATCATTATGATAATAGAATTAATCAAGGTGCGAGAAGATTGCCCTGTGTTGGAAAGGCCAAGATTCCATTGTACTGGGACAAGGACTTTCCCAGTATTCATAGGAACCATAGGGAGAGGAAAACTTTCAAACATCAGAGGCACATCAGCCTATTTTGAAACTATTAAAGATGACTGAAGAACAGGTGGAGAAACAAATTGAGACTCTAGAAGCAAAGGCCACATTCCTCAGGCTTGGAAAGAGTCCTAGGTGCCTCTCAGGAACAATAATGTTATCCCCAACGTCTGGGCTAGGAGTTGTAGGACAGAGGGGCTATCTGATTGTTTGAAAAGCAAAGAAAGCATTGGAAGCAAAGGTGATCAGCTGTCTACTGGCTCCAGCGCAGTTTGCAACAATTACATCAAGCAAGATTCTTTCCTCTACATGCAGCATTCGTCCCTCTCTCCTCCCTCAGCGGGAGAATCCAGTCACAGAAAGAGGGTGGTGTGCCAATGAAAGAGAAGAGCAAAAGAAAACCTGAAAGTCATCGGGCCTACATTTTCCACTGAGGTCTTCCTGAAAAGTCATAAGGCCTGTGAGAAAGTTCAGCCAGGAGCAGTTATGAATGAACTTTATGAAGTGACAAGGGGAGACCTTTCTAGCCCCCTTACCCAAAGTTTAATTACATCTTGACCTTCCTGTTGGCTTAGAAAAATCACTTCCTGGTTATTGCTTTCCAGGTACTGAGCTCAAGGCTTTACATCATTAGCTTATTTTACCTTGAAATATCCCCCACAGGTCTCCAAATTAACTAGAATTGTTCCCACTTTGCAAGCATGAAAAATGAAGCTTGGAGTTTAATATTTTGCCCAAGGATGCGTGAGTAATGAAAGTGACAGCCCCACTAGTGATCAACTCCTGATTCAAGGTCCACAGTCTTAAACTGACCCGTGTACTATTGGTACAAAAGCATTATTCTTAATTAATAAGTTAAAGGGTTTAAGAGGAAGTTACTTCATGAAACAACATGCAGGACATCCTGGGTTTGTTAGTAAAGATTGTTTCTCTTTATTTTTATGTCAATGCACATAACTAGCATGGACTCACTTTAGTATTTGTTTGAGAAAGATTCTTCTATTCACTTTGCTTTTAATGTTGTTATATACTATTCCTAACAGAAAAAAAATCTTTTCTTTTTAATCAATTGAAGTTTTTCCTTCTTTGTCTTATTTCCTTAGGTTTAAGAAGGTGACTGGGGTTTCTTATATTGATTCAATATTTTTTGACACCCAAGTTAGCTTTAATTGGGTGTATACAGATGCAAATGTATACAGATACATATAGCAATCAAAGGAAATTGCTATAAATGTTTTTAAATAACTGTAAGGTTCTATTCACATATAAAGATACCCAATTGTGTTAGAGATCATAAAAACTGATACATTAATTATATTCTTTCAAAACATTAAATTAAAGCATAAGGGAAGTACATGTTTTGGTTTTTGTTTGTTTTTGTTTGGAGTTGAAACCAGGGTTCAAAAGAAGAAACTAGAAGAACAGAAGTTGAATTACAATTAAATAAAAATTGAATTTAGGTGAATTCAGTTTTGCAAGGTGGAATGGGTGAGCATGAAAAAGAGTGCATGCTACATTGTGCCCATCACAGCTCGCTTTCCAGAGTAGGAAGAAGACTTGCAATGCAGCCACTGACATTCCATTGCCAATCTTTAATCATATATATATATGTACATATACATATATATCCATCTGACTGAACTCTTTTCTTCTTAAATGCACTACTGTGCTTCAGTCTCTCTCCTCTTTTTGGTTAATTTCTCTTACAAAAGTGAAAAACACTGATTGCAGTAACATAGAGGGAGGAAAAGACATCACACGCCCACACACAGCATAGATCAAATTTATCTTTATTTTATTTTCCTTGCCAGGCCTTGCATGTTTTGGCAATCTCTCTACCATTCAGCTATACATTCAATCCTTATTTTATGTTTTAAATAATTAATTAAATTATTTTATTTTATTATGCTTAGTGATATTACTATATCCACGCTGACAAATATTTATGGTATACGTCTTCAGCTATGGCTGCCCACTGGAATTACCCTGGGAGACTCTTAAGCAACATTGGATTAAAATCTCCTGTTCAGAGAGTCACACTGTTCTATATAAAAGTTCCTAATGAGGTCCACTCAGCAAATAAACAAGAGAACAATCAGGTCCTGGATTAAAGTGCAAGCCACACTGCCATTTCCTGACCCTGATAGATTCCGTTAATGACTCGAGATAATTCAATCTGCCTCCTTCCCAGATGGCAATTGTCTTTAAACAACTAAGATCCCCACACTTCAATGTACAAGCTAGTCAGGCCAGGTTGACAATGTGGCACAGTAGAAGTGGTTCACAGAGTTTTTCATGTTGTTCCTGTTGGTTGCCACCATTCCCCCAGCACTCAGGGTAGTCAGCCAGGCTCACTGCACTTACATTCTCATGGAAGAATTCCTGCCACAAACTGAATATTTTTTTAAATGTTTTAAATAGGAAGTCCTAAGGCACTTAGCTTACTTTTTGGTGGGCTTGAAGATATTTCACTTAGATCAAATGACCTTCACATTTAAGACCAATGAATATACCTAAAGATTTTTGTGTTCTTGTAGTTCATTCAATTTACTTGTTTATTTAATATATACCATGGACTTCCTGTAGGACATTGAGAACTGTGTTGTAGCTGGACATTGAGAGAACCACAGGAGCTAATAAAGGAACGAGATTCTGTGCTTCTCTTATTTCCATACCCATGGAATGGAAATCAAGTTAAAAATAGGAAAGTATATTTTCTCCCACAGCTTCAGAGGTTCAGCTCATGGTTGATTGGCTGTCTGCTTTGGGGCCTGCGGTAGTAAGACATGGAGCAAGATGATCACATCCTCATAGCTGAGAAGTAAAAATATAGGCAAAAGAAGGGCTAGGTGTCTCCAAATCTCTTTCAAGGTCATTCCCTCAATATTCTAACTTCTGTCAGCTAGGTCCCAGATCCTGAAGTTTCTGACATCCCCCAATAGTATCATAGGCTGGGAACAAACAGTTTCCTGCACTTATCCAAAACACAGCACACGTAAAATGATTTTCTGTAATTAAGAATGTGTATCAGACAGTGACCAAGATACTCTAAGAGAGGCATTGGAGATTAGAAGTGTAGACCTTTAGATGAGCTTATCGAGGGGTGTAATGTCTCCCTCCAGAAGGAGACATTTACACTGAGATAAAAAAAAAAAAAAAAAAAAAAAAAAAAAAAAAAAAAAAAAAAAAAAGATGGGAAAGCTTTAATCATTCAGTGTGAACTGCTGGGCTGAGGGAAGATTATCCATGGAGAGCAAATGCAATAACGCCATGGTAGCCAAGGCTTTGGTGGGTTTCCCGTGCACAGAAAAGTCCTAAGGTCACCCCTGATCCATGGGGTGGCAATACGGCAGGAGATAAGACTGGGAGGCAGGAAAGGCCAGATGTGTGGGGGGGCTATGGGATGGAGTTTAGATTTTATTTAAAGTGTGTTGCCAGTCTGTGCCTGTATCTGTGAAGGTTAATTTTCTGCACCAACATGACAAGGTCATAGGGTGCCTTCATATTCAACAAGCTATTATTCGGAGTGCTTCTCTGAGAGTGGCTTGAGATGAGACCAACATTTTAGTCAGGTAACTGAGCAAAGCCGATTGCTTCCACAGCACAGGTGAGCCTCATTCATGAGTGAAGCCCCAAACAGATCAAAAGGACAGAGTTTTGCCCCCACCTGAAAAGGAATTCTTGTCCTAATAGCACCTGAAGTAGAACCTTGACTTTCCCTCTGACTTGTTGGCTTGAACAGAAACATGGCTCTTCATAGGTGTCTAGCCTACCTGCTTTCAGACAGGAACTATGCCACTGGCCTGGTTCCATAATCATGAGAGCTATTTCCTTATATCCATTCTTTACATCATCCCACCCTCCACATCTACACAAATTGAATGACTAATCTAATAAAACTGAATGAATGTTTTTTAGTTAATGTTTTGGCTGGTATATAAAAAAATGAGCTTCATTATGACATTTTTCACACACACATATGTATATAATACTTTATTCTAATGAATGAAGGTGCAGAGAGCGAGCACACAGCTCTGCCATTCTCCCCTAGTTCTAGACAACAGTATGTCTCAAAGAGAGCTGGCTCCTTCAGCCAAGGTCCTTGAGTAAAGAAAAGGACTAGACTGGAGCATGGCCAACATGCAATGTGTGAAAACAAGGCTCTTACCAATATAAGCTGGGAATGTTGTTACATGACATAAATTGGAACATGCTGACTAATACACAACAATTAGAAGGCTGACGTGTTTCTCCAGGCAAGACAAGCTGATGACTAACACAAGAGTTATTCCAGTAATGATAAAGACAAAGCGAGAGGCTGAACACAGTCTGCATACTTGGATAGTAAATTTTCATGTGTTGACTTGGATAGACAATGATTCCCAGTTGTTTGGTTAAATACATTTCTGGGTATTTCTGTGATTATATTTGCCACTGTGATCCATATCAATCATCAGTCGGTCTTAAGCAAAGTAGATCACTGAGCATGTTGAGAGTGTGCTTCATGCAGTCGGCTGAAGGTCTACAAAGCTGAAATAGGAGACTCCACAGACAAGAAGGAACGCTGCCTCAAAACTGCGTAATAGAAAGCTGTCTTGAATTTCCAGCTCCCTGGTCTGACCTATGGGCTTCAGATTTGCCACAGCTACAATCACAGCCAACTCCTTGAATAAGTGTGTCTCTTCTGTTCTCCCACACCTCTGGTGAGCCAAAGGGATACAGTTGTTCTTAGGAAAGCTCTGACTATATTGGTGCAGAGTAGAAGTGTTTCCTGGAGTTTTGAATATGGGGCTGAGGGCAGTGTTATAGCTCTTAGGTTATTTCCCTGTGCACATCAATGGATGGGCACATGAGACATGACACATGTCTATAACGCGTGCTTTCATTGGGTATAGCAAAACTGAATCTCTAATTCTCAAGATTTGTCCTCAGAACTCCTGTTAGTTGAACTCCTAAACACTGGCTAAGAAAAGTTCTACTAGACACTATTACAGAATTTCACTGATAAAAATTTTTAAAGACGGCCAGGCGTGGTGGCACACAACTTTAATTCCAGCACTCAGGAGGCAGAGGCAGGCAGATCAATGCGAGTTTGAAGCCAGCCTGGTCTACAAAGGGAGCCCAGGACAGCCAAGGCTACACAGAGAAACCCTGTCTCAAAAAATCAGGAAAAAAGTGTGTAAAAGTAAGAAAGTATTACCATTCTCTCTGAGCTTTATGGAAAATGAGGTGTCTAAGAAAGCCCTGAGAAATGAACTACTCCTGTGACCCCAGATACTGATTCTCCACATTATCTCGCAATGTGCACCCACAAGCAGCTCTCTGACATCTGCATCACCATAAAGTACTGCTGTGAAAATGGTAAAGGTGAGAGAAATCTTCCCTAAAAAGTGCTGCGTCTCAGAAACTGCCTGTGAATTAATTACATGTGGCTCTCCCGGGTGCTGCATCTCCTTTGCACCATCAGCCTTCATTACAAACATATGTGGCAGAAGGAGGGCAGAAGCCAGCAGCCCCTTGTGCAACCCAGGGACACACTGCCATTGGTGTGCATGGAGCACCGGGAGTACCAGGCAGAAGCAACGGGCTTAAGAACTGTATGCTTCTCCTTCATCTCTACCCTTGATTGACATTTCTGCTCTGCTGGAAATGAGAGGCAAAATGCACCACCAGCTCTCACAGGAAAAGCAACTGGCATAAAGTTTCTCTTGAGAGGCTTACCAGCACACCCAGTCACACATTCCACAGTGATGGGCTATGTTCTCCGAGAAATGGTGGGAAACGTTTTTTGTTTGTTTGTTTCCGTGGTTTATTGCATGGAAACACCATTGAGGGAACTTACACAAACCTGGAAGGTTTAGGTCAATCACTCAATGAAGTCAACACCAGATGTGGAATGCCAGTAACACAGCAGATGCTTGCATCATGAGTTTTGTGAGCAGAAGTAGTCTCGAAAATAAAAAGTTAGTCAACTGCATACGTAAACTACATACATGGAAATCTATGATCATTGTCAAATATTATATACTGTACATTATTAGACCTGCTGTAATCGCTATACACTGATGATACAGTACGTTCACTCATACCACTATCAGAAAAACATGACCATAGCTTACTATAGTGAGACCTTACGACGACAACCATGTCCCTAAGTGATAGGAAAATTTTGGCTCCGTCCCTCTGGCTCCACACACTCTCCATATATACACACTGCTGAACTGAGAGCCCCACTGTCGTCACATTCAAGGTCAGTTGTGGTTCTAGTAGAAAAAACAACAACAAGATTATACATATGGAGAAGAAGGTCTGAAATGCTTTGTCCTTCTCTGGACATCTCCTCAGCTCCCCTTACTCAGCATGCCCCATTTGAGAGTGGCCTTAAACTTTCCTTCATAATTCCTTCACCGAAAATGATTCCTTTCACTGTAGAAAATTCTTTTAAAACCATTTCTGAAGCTAACATGGGAATTTAGTCCAGCCCAGTCAACAAGAGTGGGCTCAGTTTCTGTTTTCCCTCAGGATGTGGCTTCACTCTACCACAGGGAGGTGCAGCCTGAACATGCCTCTCCTCTCTCACACTTCTTTCTCTTGGGCAGGCTTGCATTCTAAACCTGGTGGCTCAGCCATCATAAACCTAAACTGGACTCAGTGTTACATCCACAGATATCAATTATTTCTAAACAAACCTGGTATTTTTTAAATGTGAAAAAGCAAAGGAGAGTTGGTTTTATATAAGAAGGGGAGGTGAACAGATTCATGTGCAAGGTGCGTTAGTTTAATTTCTTGTTGCGATAAAACATGCTGCCAAAAAGCAGCTTAGGGGAGCAAGCGTTTACCAGACTCACAATCCCAATCAGGCAGCCAGAGCTTGAAGCAGCTAATCACAGTCAAAACCAGAGAGAGAATACATGTATGCATACTTCCTAGTGCTCAGCTTGTTTTCACCACTTATATACAGTTCAGGACCCAAAGCCAGGGAAATGGCGCCGCCCACGGTGGACAGGTCCTCCCACCTCAATTGTCCTCACTGAAATGATCTCCTACAGACATTCCTGGACCAGCCTAATCTGGAGAGACCATCACTGTGACTCTTTCCAGATCTTTCTAGACTGTGTCAAGTTGGAGTGAAAAACTAACCACCACACTGCAATATAGAAAGACTTCCAATGAGTTCACGGGCTCTGGCAAGGCGAGGCACAGACAGGGTCTGCTGGGAAAATATCTCCACTTTGCTGTAATCTCTATGGCTTAAAAGAGATCCTGCTAAAGAAATGGCACAAAAAGAAAACACTTTAGCAAATCTTTGCCATGCGCACTTTTAGTGACATAATGCCTGTGCTTTTAGGAAGAAAGGCTATTTTAATCTTCCAAAGCTGTGAACACCTGGGATATTTGGAGTTTTTCCATTGGAATTGTATCCAAAGCCAATTACCGATCATGCATGTATATCTGGTTCATTGCATATATTCACAAGTTTTTTTCTTACCCCAACTTATTTAATCTGTTTTTTGAGGTGTTAGGCTTGAAATAACTTGAAGGTATTTCCAAAACTAGAATTCGGTATTAAAGGATAAACATTGGATATTGTAATAGAAATTTTTAAATGCATGTTGGATGCAGAAAGAACTCCAAAGATATTCTGGGAAAAGTTAGAAAAACTGAGATAAGCCTGAGAAAGTGGCTTCCAACAAGTTTGACTTAGGGCAGCTCAAACTGCTCTCAATGAAAATGCAAGGTATATCGCTTACTCTTGCCATTTTCTTAAGAAAGACATAGCATAAGAAAAACATACTTCTTTCCCAGAAAAAGAAATATGATTATGAACCTGCTTCCAAGAGACCTGTAGAATGTCTTATTTTATAGTATTGGTCAGTGTGAAGTACAATGAGGTGAAAAAACATGTACTCAGACAGATCTTGAAAGAGGACAGCCGAGCACCATGGTTGAGCAGGACTGACCCATCCCTACATACAGAGCTGTATCAAAAACATGGGCAACAGACTCAACCATTGAGGCAGAGCTGGCATTGTGTCAAGATTGAAGCTCTGTGGTCCATCCTTGCCTAGACCCGTGAAATAAGAGAGATGAAAGAAAAGAGATGGCATACATAATGGCACAGGTGTAGAGATGCTGCTGTACTAGCTGAGAGAGAGGGGAGGGAGGGAGGGAGGGAGAGAGAGAGAGAGAGAGAGAGAGAGAGAGAGAGAGAGAGAGAGAGAGAGAGAGAGAGAGAGTCAGAGTCCTATGGAAACACTTCAAAAACTGAGAGGCAAACTAAATATTTGCCATTTGCCATTTGAGTTATGGTTAAACTGCTCCAAACTCTAGAAGCAAGTCTGTATTTTTAAAAAAGATTTATTTATTATTATGTATACAGTGCTCTGTCTGCATGTATACCTTTAGGTCAGAAGAGAGCATCAGATTACATTATAGATGGTTGTGAGCCACCATGTGGTTGCTGGGACTTGAACTCAGGACCTTTGGAAGAGCAGGCAGTGCTCTTAACCACTTAGCCATCTCTCCAGCCTTGAGGGGTATTTCTGTCTCATGTTTTTGTAGAGAGATGCTATGGTCCTTTGTCCTAGATTGACTTCTCCAGGTATGTGTAAAGCAAATAGCTTTGGTGAGTAGAGAAGGTGCGTTCCCATGGAGTGGGAGACGAAATTGTCTCATGGTGTCTATGGTACTAAGATTCCTACTGGCACCAAGGTTAAGTAAATTTGCTAACAGATCTTATAAAGAAGGCAGTTCCTCAGCACAGCTTCAGCATGGCATCAGCCTCCCCCTGGAGACAACCAGTCAGTATTCAGCCCCATGGTTGTGGAGGCAAAGAGCCAAAGTAACACAAAGCCTCTAAGACAGGGTGTGCTGTAGGTAGAAATATCCTGGCTCTGATCCAAGAGTCTCTGTCTTTTTATGGGGTGCATGAACCTGGCAGGATTCTCATTTAGATTATAGGAGGGATGCAATGTCAGTCTTTTCATTGTTCTTGACAGTATATGCTTCCTGGAGAGAGGGTCACATTGAGTCCCTTCAGGAACTCTCTGAGCAACACTTTATCTTTGAGGTGGCCATAGAAGCAGAAACACAATAATGAGAAAAAGATAAAGCATGTGGAGAAATAAAAAGCTAGCAAGCTCAGAACCAAAGCCATATTGGAAGGACTTACAAAACAAGATCAGCCGGCAGAAAAGTAAGGACAGAGACAGAGAAAAGAGGGAGCTTACGTGTGTGCTTTGTGGCTGGTTACATGTCCACCCATATGTTTATGGATAATGCTATCTTCATTAATGTGCTAACAAGTTATGAACACAGGCATCTAAGAATGACACATTTCTTGTTGAAATTTGTGTTGTATGTTTATATGTGCATTTGTATGCATATGTGTATTCATGTGTGCATCTAGCCCCTCTGTGTAGTTGTATGTAGAGGCTAGAGATGACATTGAAATGTTTTTTTTTCCCAATTGCGTCTTCATGTAAACTTTTAAAACAGTGTTAGGCTAAACTGGCTTGCCAGATAATACATGGGATATAGCCATCTCCAACCAACACACATCACAGATAAATAATTCTAGACCTGGCATTTTTCATGTGGGGGCTGGGGATTTGAATTCAGTTCCTCACACTTTCACAGTACTTGCCTTCCCACTGATGAAATCCCAGCCCTCCAGAATTGGAATCCTGAAAAAGTCCTCCTCAGGCGAGATATTGAACACTGCCCACTTAGATGAGTGGAGGGTGAAACAAGCTGGTTTTCTCTTCATTTTTCTCTTTGGTGAACCTTCAGGAGAAATGATGTTTTCTGAAAATGTGGCCTAAAATTGTCCCATCCCTGCCTATTTTATTGCTTTTTCCCTGAAAAGGAAAATGGAATCACTGCTCTTCCTATTTCCCATTCATTCAGTCCTGCTTGTGTTCTGCCCTTCCTTTAATGTTAGTTCTAATCAGTTTGCATTTTTCTCTCATGGTCAGTCCCAAAGCCCTTCTGGAGTGTTCCACAGATTCTATGATACCATCTCATGAAAATGTCAACCATTTTAATCTTTTCATACTCAGCATTGAAAGACCGTGAAACCCTCACGTCTCACAGATCTCAGCCTTTGCACATGACCTTTGGATTTGGTGTTTCGTTAGGAAGTTTTCTGTGTATCAGCATTAACAGGCAAGGACTATACATTGAGGAGGAAGTGCTTAGTGTTTTGTATTTTGTTTTGCCTTGCTTTGCTGATCTCTAGACTCCAAGCCCACAGCATTTGCTAAGGGTGCAAACCCTAAAGGTCTCTGCAGCATCACTGGCTGTGGAAGGGGCTCCCTGCAGTGGAGGGGAAATAGCATGCTTCAGGGTCTCAGAGCTGAGCATTCCAAGGCACGCCCCCACCAGGTGTTACTCCATGAACACGGGACATTGATATGACTCCAGCCCTTGCATTCTCTTCCTTTTCATGTTAACACTAGGTCTAGGAGCTAGCAGGAAAATTGGAACTTGATAATCCTCAAAGTAGTCAGAACTGGGTAAGAACGACATCTCAGACCTTCCTCTTTCATCTTTGTGCTTGAGAACACTGATCACCTATATCTGTTCTGAGACCACATCCTCTCTACAGTAGATCTGCATAATAGCGTTTCTTCATGTAAGGCCTTGCTCACACATCACACAAACAGTCTTATTCCTAACAGGAGGCTTCCTCAAGAGTGACAAGAGTGACGGGTCCCTTTGCTTTTTCATCTCTCTGCTGTCCCTGTAACTTTGTGCTGGATCCGATTCTCAAGGAAAACACATTTTTCTACAGTGATTGAAATGAAAAACCAGTTTGCTTACCTGACCCATAAAAAGTAAATTTAAAACACTTGTGCAGCAGAGCGGAAGCCTTCCAGAGCATGTGGTTCTCTCTCCTACTCATATTGACCCTCTGAGGATCCCATTATTGCTGCAGCCTTATGTGCCAGCTTTGCAAGCAGAGCCTAGCCAGAGTGTCTTTTCAAAGCTTTATTGCAGTCAAGAAAATTCTCCCCAACATCTTACCTTGGCATAGGAAGCCCCCAGCCCTCCCCCATCTTTATTTCTTTTAACACTGATTCCTGGTCCTTTAGAACTTCTGCTCCCCTCCCCCAGTTACCATATGATATAATGAGATCTAAAGTTTCCTTGCTAATAAAACCTTTCCTGATCCTCCTGGTCCATGTTGCTAGTTTGGTATTATCCTGAGCTGTTCTTCAGTGATGTTCCCCTGATGAGAGGACTTCCACGACGCTGATACTGCACCTTTATAACACAGCCTGTTTTTTTTTTTTTTAATTTTTTTTAATCTTTTTTTTTTATTAATTTATTCTTGTTACATCTCAATGTTTATCCCATCCCTTGTATCCTCCCATTCCTCCCCCCCCATTTTCCCATTATTCCCCCCCCCTATGACTGTTCCTGAGGGGGATTACGTCCCCCTGTATATTCTCATAGGGTATCAAGTCTCTTCTTGGCTACTTGCTGTCCTTCCTCTGAGTGCCACCAGGTCTCCCCCTCCAGGGGACATGGTCAAATGTGAGGCACCAGAGTACGTGAGAAAGTCGTATCACACTCTCCACTCAACTGTGGAGAATATTCTGACCATTGGCTAGATCTGGGAAGGGGTTTAAAGTTTACCTCCTGTATTGTCCTTGGCTGGTGCCTTAGTTTGAGCGGGACCCTAACACAGCCTGTTTTAAAAATACATACATGGAGTGCTTTTAGTACCCTCTAACTCTTCACCACTAAAACGATTCGTTTAGCCATTCAACAAACAGATCAAGGGAGCTAGATCATGTTTAGCCACCAGGAAACAAAGAGTGTTCACACACAGCCCCTGTTTTCTTTGGCTTGCACCTTGTCAGAGATGGAACAGGTGGTTTTAATTTGTTGTTGTTGTTGCACATAGTCGGTTCCTAACACCCCAGCTCTGGCATGGCAAGCCTATTAGTCGGCTTGAAGCTCTTCTTGCTCATACATGCTTTATCTTTCAATAGAGATTTTATCTATGGAAAATAAACTTTGCAAGGCTAAAACTTTTCATAAAGCTTTTGTAAGTGATATCACCCTTCTAATGTGGATTTTAATGCTATAAGCCATTTAGGAGTCATGGCAGAGCAGAAATGAAAGGACTCGGATTCATCATTGTGAATTTCCAGGCTTTGTCACAAAAAGGGAAGAAAAATCTCCTGGTTTTGGAAGAGCCACTTAACCTTTTGAGTTCCACTGCCTTTGTCTGTTAAATGGTGGGGCAGAGCAAAGTGAATGTTCTCTTAGCCCATACAAAATGCAAGGAGTCTGAATCTGAAAGCAGTTCAGGCATGAAATGCTGCTCTGAACACATTTCTCGTGGACTCTTGGTGAAGGGGCAATGTTTGGCCAGCAGATGTAGGAGGTTTACGAGCTGGAGAAGTCGGAAATCACCAAAAGATTCCTGACCATGGGCAGCCTAGGGAGATGGCCCTGCCTGTCCATGGGTATGGAGGCGCTTTAACTTGGGCTCAGTGCCATGAAGAGACCACGTGTCAGCTGTGGATTCTCTCTCTGGGGCTATAGGTCCTAATTTACTTATACAATTAGGCCTAAAAATCATTAATTGATGATTTGGGCATTTCGGTTGTATTTATTATTCAAATCCAGGTGGAGGAGAATCTATAAAATAGCATACATGATAGAGATGGATCTCTCTGTAGCCTGTGGGGAACTGCCACTGCTGATGTACCAGGCTACAGAGATCCAGAAAAGTAACCTTGGATTATAAATTGTGATTACTCTCATATTTGGGTTTCTTTTTAAGTGTCTCTTCTCTCTCTCTCTCTCTCTCTCTCTCTCTCTCTCTCTCTCTCTCTCTCTCTCCCTCTCTCTCTCTCTCTCTCTCCCCCCCCCTCTCTCTCTCTCTCTGTGTGTTTGAGTTCATGTGTGTGTATGTGTGTGTGTGCATGTGCACACATGTGCATGTATACACATACATGCTTATGCATGTGTGTTTGAGCCAGAGGCCACAGAGGCTGCTGAGGGTGCTGGGAAATGAACTGGGCTCCTATGGGAGAACAGTATTTACACTTGCATGTTTCCAAAAGATTCACATTCCCTTGCCCGTATGATCAGCTTTCCCGTGAACAACCAAACAAGATGGGGCCAGGCCTCTTCTTCATGCAATTTTAAATATATGTTGCTTTAGAGAACAGCGTTGTCCTGTATAATATATTTCCATGCACAGTTGCCTTGGAGATGAATTCCCACTATTCATTTGATGATTCGCTGAAACACACATTATATACATGTTCTCAGGGGAAATTATATTTTCTCCCTTTAAACAATCAGTTATTTGCATTATTGTTTTGTTTTGTTATATGGATTTCAGACGAAGTGTCTTGGTTTTCTGTATTGAAGTTGTGTACCTCCAAGCTTCTCTGGCTTGTCCTTACGGTATAATATGCAATGCTGTGAACGAAAGTCCCTACAAAGAAGTATACCTCCCACTGAGCCTCCTGCTGATTAGAACTTCAATGATTGTGGAAAGATTAGCATGTTTCAGGCCCACAGTGTGATTATAATTTATCTTTGACAGTCTTCAGTCCCTTAAATAGTTATTTTCTGCCCAGGACCTTTATGTGTGACCTCACATCCTTCTGACAAACACATAAAGCCTTTCCAAGTATATTAACAAAACATTAGTTTCACTAAACATAGTTCCAAGAATGCTATCAGATAATGTCTGAGGCCCATAGCTGAAATTCCCCTGCTCTGCTGTAACTCATATACTGATGTCTTTACAGTTTATGTTAAAAGCACCTTACTTTACAACTTTATTCCATTGGCTACTACAAAAGTGTCATCAAACTGGTATCACACTGAAACGTGATTTGGGGTAAGCTGAATCTGTGCTTGGGAGTCGCGGTCACAATACCTGGTTCTTAAACCCTTTGTGGTTCTGTGTTGACAATGACATCATCCCATTTCAAGTCCTAGTCTCTTTACTTAAGAGACCAAGACTCAATGGCAGACTTCCATTTTTCTTCTCTCATTGATAAGACAAGATCTTATTTTATTTATTTGTATATCTTTATGGTATGCATTATGGTAATCTGATACGTATACATAATGTATACTATACTAATCAAATTCAGATTCTCAATGCATGCATATGCTGTCTAGTAATCAAGGTAGGATACTCAGCATTTCCATCTATTCAACCATTCATCTTTTTATGGAACACAAGGTTTTTCCAAACCAGCAAGTCTACTTTTATTAAACTTTGACTGAATATGAAATTACTCAGCATATTATCCACAGGCTTATAAATGTTCTTATAAAATAATGCCAAAGAAAACATGTAATTTCCCTCATGGTACCGCAAATCTAAAGGTTTTATTCTATGTGTGTGTGTGTGTGTGTGTTGTAAAACTTGTG
This sequence comes from Acomys russatus, assembly GCF_903995435.1. Lineage (NCBI taxonomy): Eukaryota > Metazoa > Chordata > Mammalia > Rodentia > Muridae > Acomys > Acomys russatus. The sequence continues at coordinate 40,905,268 of NC_067157.1, read as the reverse complement.
CTAAATATATTATCACACACCTGTTATTTCAGCTTCTGTGGACATTCTAAAATACTGTAATGATTAGAAATGCTCAGATTTTATTCAGTGAACAACAGCAATTTTTCTTGATGCTATTTGGACAGAAATAAACTAGTTTTTCTTTTTGGTGTCATAATTTTTAAAATGCTACCAAGTAGTTATTAGTGTCTAAAAACTTAGTGTATCATAGTAAAATGATCTAAGAGGGTGGTGAATATTTATGAGTATCTGAGTTAAATAAATGTGCTTGTGTACTATGCAAAATAAATACCGTATTACTTTATTGTCAGCGTTATATTACCATTTTCTTGTCTGTAATTTCTATTTTTATGCAAAGCCATTTCTTTTTCCATCTCACTCTCTCATTAGTGTTCTAAAGGAAATTGTTGGGTGCTCATATAACTCATGATGTAGATTATGGCCATACATATTAATAAATTAGTTGCAATATAATTTGGCACTTAAGAATTATATCTCTTTATGGAAGGTTGCTGAGTCACAGTTTTTGAGTGCAAAAGGCCAATGGAGATATATGAACTAGATTATAAGATGCTCGTTAAGGGGGAATCATTTACAAATGTTTAAAGTCTGCTGGAGGCATAGGTTTTTTTCACTCGCACCTATGTCCTCTTTCTAAATCAAGGACCCAATGACCATCACATATCTTCTTTAATGAATTAACAAAATTGGAACACATCAGGAATTCTCAATTGACTTGGTGGCTACGAAGACAGGGTCTCAAGGGAGAAGGCATGCTAGTGAATTTCCCCAGAGAACAGTAGTCTGTGTCTAACAGAGCAAGAGTCATCTTTGCATCTTAGAAAGGCCATGACCTTGATGGAGGGATCTGGCTCTTATTCGAAGACATTCTTCTCCTGATTGTTATCTTCCTATGGCCTCAAAAATGTGTCATATCTTCCACTCCAATTTACTTAGATCAAATGTGGTGAAAACTATATTTGTTTTTATTCGTCTGGTTCTCTGGAGAGTACATACATGAAGGAATTGGCTCCTAGGGTTATGAAGGCTGGGAAATCCCATGGAAGAACCTGGAATAGCCCCAAAAGCCCCAGAAAGAAGAGTTCAATAACGCAGCCAGCAGTCTAAAGCAGAAACACAAGAACCTGGAGGAAATGCTAGCATGAGTCCTGGAGCTCAATGGAGATGCCCAGGTTCCCATGGCATGTGGCAGAGTAAGACTGCATCCCAGCTGCTGGACAGACAGATCTCAACAATTTAAAAAAATGTTATTTAAATGGAGGCTTTGAAAATCCTGGATCAGCACTTAGTTGGGTATGAATTGCTGTCTCTTAGTGTAGAAAATTCAAGAAATAATAGGAATATTGTTATTAAAGTTTAAAAAATTAGAATGATAGGTAACGTATTAGATAACTAATATTGATAAATGGAACTTATATCAAGTGAAATCAGATACATAAAATTTATAGTATTCTATTGTCATTTGTAGTTTTTATGATGGATCTTTAAATGATCGTGTAGATTTGCACTGTTAAAAAAAAACTGTAGTGACATCACACAAGTTATTCTTACCATTTCTGATATCTATGACTTATAATAATTCAGTGATTTTTAAGTGAGTATTCAACATCAAATAATTTGACTTATAATAGTAATGTGTCACAATCTGAGCTTTCCACTGAAGGCAATTATAACAACACAAGTGACCAAGAAACTACAGTATGTAAAGTACCCCAAACTATAAACAATGTAATCTGATCACAGTGTCAACATATGATTTTAAATAACTTAAATCAGTTGTACCCAGTTTTTCTGTGCTTAAAATGTTGATTTACACAGGCATTGCATTTATTTATTTTTTTTTTTTTTACTTGTCATAAGCTATGCATGATGTATACATTTGTCGATAGTGAGTGTTCCATCAAGATGCCGCATTTAAGTTACTCTCCATTTGAAATAATGTAGAAGCCACACTGGGAGAGCACACGTCTGCACTCTAGGGAGAGGCCCCCATAGAAAGATACAATATACAACTTTGTCTTTCTGAGGTAAAGCATGACGCAGTCTCGCCTTGGGAATTTCTTCTCTTAAAATATGAATGATAGGAAAGTCTTAGAGAAATTGGTGATTTATTTTTATCTTTAAACGGGGCTTAGATTTCTTGTTATAGCATTTGCAGAATGCCATTCAATGTAAGTGAAAGACTTCAAATGAAACTCAGTTTTGGGTCAATTGAATTTAAAAAAAAAGTTGAATTATACAATACATAAAACAGAATTGGGGTTTTTAAAATAATGATATACACTTTAGAGATTATTTTTTCAACCCAGGTGTAGATTGCTACCTACAGATATGTCTATTATACTCTTTCAAGCTACAAGTATAAATTTATTAAAGACGAATTTAGAGTATATCAGTTCCTAGGCAAGAAAGAAATTTCCCTGACTAGATTTTGTTCAGACCAAGAGAGAAAGCTGAAAATTACAACAAAAAGGCCTCTTTGGGCTTCAGCTCAAGCAACTGACGAATCTGCTCCATTGAGTGTGAAGACCAGCTATTCTTACGATTGGCATCTTAGGCCCTTCCTGGGAAAAGCTTTCACTTTAATGACTGACTTCCTCCATAAGCTCTTCCGATGTGATAATGAAAGACACTGAAAAAAAAAACTTTTTTTTCAAACACTCTCTCTGTCTATTTTGCAATTTAAATAACATGGAAATTAAGACCCGTGTCAAGGTTTTCATCTGTCTTATGCTGACACAGAATGCAGTCTGTCTTCTCCCTGTACCACTTCCTTGGAAACTGCAGTATTAAGATAAAATTGGAGTGTTGTATCTGCTCTGTTGTATTTCTGCCTAATCTGTAAAACTACATTTGGGCTGTGGGAACTGAAGGCTGCCAGGCCTTGGATTTATTAGATGAGATAAAGAAGGTTTGGCTCCTGTCTGCAGGAGCTCCTTATGCCCTCAGTGGGAGAGGATTCAAGAGCTGTGTATTGAGTCCCTTGAGGGATGAGGCTGACCTACAGAATCCCCCTGCACTATTATAAAGACAATGAGAAATAGCATTAAAGCTTATTTGCACATTAAGGGGTCCCAGTGCCAATCCAGGCTGCTAACTATGACTACTCCTGTATAGAGTCACACTAAAGTTCCTCCATCTTCTGTTCCCCAAACTGCAGTGGCTGGGTAACCAACAGACAGCCCACTAACAATTTATCAAATATCTTCTATTCAGGAGGGTCAACGGTCTTCTCAGCAAAATCTCTGGAGGAACCTATTTCTCTCCACAAAATGAATCATACCTGGCTGCATCTCACAGATGAACCTGCAGCCTACATGTCCTCTCTCCCCAACTCAGGCATGGTAGTACATCGGAGAAAAAGTCATTCATTACTACAGGCTATAACAATTGCTGGGAAAATTTACTGCACAAAATGAACCAACCGTTTTCAGCAGGGGGTCCAGAAATTATCTGTCAACGATTCACAGACCTGAGGCAACACTCCACCTCACTTACTCAAATGCTGAGGACAAACAAAATTGGGATGGAGTAGCTAGAAACCGCTGTCCTCTGAATGTTGACAGACCAATTGCTAATTGAGTGTTTGGGTCCTGCTCACACTCCAGGAGAAATAGATTGGTATTAGATCCCCGTGATAACTCTGACACAGGCACATCATTTGGGTGTACTTATTTTTCACAAAGCTTAAATCAGGTTCCATTAGCATCTAAGTAAGAAATAAAGCATCATGACTTGGCTCCATCCTGTGGCCTTTAAAAGCAAGAAACAAAATAGCCATCCAATTAGCCACACAAGAAAGAGCTGACTGCATATTTGAAAAAACACAGACAGTGATACTATACCACCCAGGCAAGGCAATCAAATTTGGCACCAGGAAAAACCTGTGCAAATAAGAACAAAAGCAAATCCCTAAATCAGGTTATTCAAACATAACCACGTCCATCAACCCCCCCCCCCCTCAATCCTTGTGGAACTGACAGCAATTTAGATGTGACAGTTATATGAGTGAGAGGCTTCTTACATCTTCTTACATAAGATCAGCTTTTAGTGCATGGCCAAAACTGCACTCCTAACAATGTAAGAAGACTGCCCTGGATGGGGAGACCTGGTGGCACTCAGAGGAAGGATAGCAGGCTACCAAGAAGAGACTTGATACCCTATGAGCATATACAGGGGGAGGAAGTCCCCATCAGTCACAGTCATAGGGGAAGGGAGTAAAGGGAAAATGGGAGGGAGGGAGGAATGGGAGGATACAAGGGATGGGATAACCATTGAGATGTAATATGAATAAATTAATTAAAAAAAAAGAAGACTGCATAAACTTAATCTGTTAACTATTGTGTACAGTAAATATTTACTGAAGGTTCACTGTTATCTCCTACACTAGACTATATGCAAACAACTCTAAGTAAGAAATAATTTCATCCTTATGGAGCCCAAGTTCATTACAGAAGGGTCGGTGATTAGAGATAGTAAACTAGCATCAATAAAACATGGCAAGGACAATGACAATAATAAGGACATGGTATTTAAGAGTTCTGTGATAAAGTGTCAGAGCAGGTATTATGGATTGACTCTGAAGTTATGAAGTGTTCTTCAAAAGGATTACATTTAAAAGACATGGTCCCCAGCTGGCTGTGCTACTGAAAGGTGACAGTACCATTGGAGGTACTTGATTATCAATGGATTAGTCCATTGATATGTGTATACTGGTAGGGCTCTTGTGTAAAAGCCTGGTTACAGGAACTAGATCCTGAGGTGGAGAGAAGAGAGGCTGCTTTGAAGAGCAAATCTTACCTTTGTCTCTTTCCTTTCTCTCTCTGTTTCCTGGCCATTATGAAGCTGAAGCTAACAGCTTTTCTCCAGCATTTCTTCTTCTTCTTCTTCTTCTTCTTCTTCTTCTTCTTCTTCTTCTTCTTCTTCTTCTTCTTCTTCTTCTTCTTCTTCTTCACTGTTTTAGCTTTGCCATAGACCTAAAAAAAAAAAAACAATGTTGTCAAACATCCTGAAGCCTCTGAAAGTGTGAGTCCCAAGCAACTCTTACCTCCTTCAAAGCACTTACCCAACTTATCTCCCATAGCACTGACAAGCTGACTAAGAGATAGTATTTTCTCAATAACTAATGAAGCAAATTAGTATCATTGAATGGAGGGAAATCAGATAAAAATGTGAAACTGGAGGTCCTCAAATTCTGGTACCAGAGTTTTAATGTAAAAGTGGGACTATGGTCTGGATCTTAAGGTTTTCCAAACAACCATGGGAAAGAATGCCAAAGGCTTACTCTATGGCTCACAGTGCTTTTGGGAGGTATGAAATATTTATAACTTAAAGGTTAATGGGATGAAGTTGGGTCTTTGCAGTATGGCCTTATAGCCATTATTGGGAATATGATTCATCTTCTCATTTTTGCTTCCAAGCTGCCATGGTGTACGTATGTTAGCTCCATTATGATGTTTTGCCTCACAATGGGTCTATAGAGTTGGGTTCAATAGACATGTACTGGAAACTCACAAAGACAAATCATTCCTCATTCTATATTATTTTCTTCATGGATTTTGTCACAAAAATGGAAAGTTGAAAAACTCACCAAGTATGAGTGAAAACTTGGTACTGAAAAAAATGTATGATTTTGGAAAGTAAATAACAACCCTTCACAGAACTGAAAATAAAGATAGAACTATCCTAGAATTAGAAAAAAAAAATCCCTTTATACCAAAAGACATGTTATAAGGAAGCCACTTGTAAGATGAGGACAAAAAACTAAAAAACACTGATCTAGAACCTCCTTAAGAGTAAAAAGAATGGAACCAGAGGAGAAGGGGTGATTTATCAGAAAAGACTTTAGTAAAAACTTATTGCACTTGAGGTAGTGTTTTATAGACTATAATGGAAATGTATTGGGAAATCTGTTCTGTCCTAGAAGAGTAAGAAGAACAGCTTATTTATCTTTTGTAAGGAAGTTACTATGATGAGTGCATGAGTAAATCTGATCAAAAGAAAGGAAGGCAGAAAAATATTATTAGGTCACTTTATAAAAAAGAAGGGAATAAGCAATGATGTCTAGACTATAAGACAACAACATGGGCTTTACCCGTTTGTCATTATGCAAGGCAAGATGAGTGACAGTAGCTACACAACTGTGCAGTTACAGATACCCTGGTCTAGAAGGTAATTCCTCACTAGCACAAACTCCCAGGCCAATGCCTGTGCTCTACTGTATGCTACATCTGGGTAGTTAACATTCAGTTTTTATTGAATAATTTCCATCCCATTTGACGTTTATTCTAATGAGAATGCTTTACTTAACTCCTTGGGAAATGGCAGCCACTTTAACATCATGAAATATAACATATCTTTCCTATAAATGTTTCGTAATAAATGAGAAACTCTACAGCAGTTAGTTCAGTGTTACCCATGCAGGATGAATACTCTGAGCAATTACCTTGTTTCCATGACAACAGAATATCTGCTCATCTCTTCCTATGATACTGGGAAGCCACAAAATTAATTGGCTCTCTCAGTAAAACTAAGGACATCTCAGTGAATGGGAAGAGAAGGTGTACATGTGGGATTCTAAGTTAGACCCGAGTTAGCCAACAAACTACTGACTAAAGTATTTATTAATTGATTTATTCAAGAAATATCAAATAAGTCATCTTGCAAGAAACATAATATCAGAAATAAGAAACGAAATGCAAAAAAAATTGTAGGTAAAAGGGTATGTTTTCTAGTACCATTGATTCTTCATGATCTCTTAAGAGGAGGCCTTGAGGAAATCCAGGAGCTTGAATGTATGATGGAAACAAACCTCTAGGACTCCTCCCACAGTGGACACCTACTTAAACCTTGGACTCTGCAACTCTCAAGAAGCTGCAAGTTATTTATTTTAACTTAATTCTAGAGAAAATAAAAGGGAAGCCAGAAAGTGTACCTTTGACATCGGTAAGATCTATAAGAAACCATCTATCCTGTTATTCTAATTGCTCCACAGAGCTGCAAGGGGAAAAAGTACCAGGTACTCCAAGACCCACAGCAAATACAGAAGCAGGGACAGGCTTCAGAGTGGGGCTCTCAGGCAAGCTGCAAGTACCTGTTAAGCTGAGCTTGACATTGGAAGTTAAAGGAGATTTGTTCCTCTGGGAAATGAACATTTGAATAGCATTGTGCTTCTGGTTAGCACAGCTGATTACAGGTTCTCATGGGAGTTGGTCTCCAGACAGTCTGGGAATAGGATGTAATTTAGAGACATTTTCTTGGTAAGAATCTTAAGAGAGGGTCTAAAAAGATAAGTGGAAAAGAATGTATAGAAGTTTGAGGGAGGAAAGGAGGAACAGAATTGTCACCCAAATGCTACATTTTGATTGATATGACATGTAATTATGTCTAATTACAGGCAATGTTTTGGAACTTGGACCACAAGCTTGAAGATAAATTTGATACTTGGGAAGAAATACCATGACTATGTAATGAAGGTCTAGTCTATTTCTCTCTATAATAACATTATCATTGAAGAATCCCTAAATCAAATGACTGTACATATAAGAATGTTTCTTATTGTAAAGTGAAATGAAATAATCATAGGAAAGATTAAAGAAATTTCCCTTCAAAGTTGGCAATGGAAATATGCAAGGAATTATCTATCAGATTGTATAAATTACTCTGCTATTTAAGTGTTTACATTGAAAAAACATTGGGATAAATATTAAACATAAACAGGAAAATTTATCTGGAAAGCTAAAAGGTAGACATACTTGAAACACGACCTTCCAAGTAAAAGTGCATATAAAAGGTATTAGATGGTGAATTGTAAAATCCGATATGAAGCTCTACAGCTTTTGAATAGCTATTCTAACTTGAGAATTAACTACTTGTGTGTCATAAATTATGTTTATATAGCTTATTAATATTTATCAAGACTTTCAGAACTGTACCTACAAAAGTAATATTCAATAAAACATCTTTCAAGTACTGTTTATCTTATATATAAGGTGTCAAATCTCACCATTTATTTCAGTTGAAATTCTATTGCTTAATTTAGCACATGGTGTAACAAACCAATGTATTTGATAATGATCTAATAATAGTTAATACAGAATAATATAGAACTATGTACTACACACCAATAAGGACAAGGATGACTAATGGTTGAAATGAGAAATAAGATGCAGATTACAGACACACAAATAATGAATGTCTTAGGGTTTCTAGTGCTGTAAAGAAACACAATGACCATGGCAACTCTTAGAAAAGGAAACCATCTATTTGGGCCTGGCTTACCGTTTCAGAGGTTTAGTTCATTTATCATCACGGTGAGAAGCATGGCAGCATGCAGGCAGACATGGTGGTGGAGAAGGAGCTGAGAGTTCTACATCTTGATCTGCAGGCAGCAGAAGACTGCCATACTAGGCTGAACTTGAGCATGCGAGGCCTCAAATCCTGCCTCCAGGGTGATGCATGCCCTCCAAGAAGGCCACACCATGGGCCAAGCAGTCACACACATGAGTCTATGGAGGTCATTCTTTTCCAAACCACCACAATGAGCTTACAGGGTATTATTATTGAATACAGTTATAGGAGTGGTACAAAACCAAAAGTGTTTTTTGAGATAGAAAAAAAAATCTGTGAAGGGCAAGGAATGTAGGTGAGTGGTAGAGTGCTTGCCTAGCATGGGCAAGGCCTTGAGATTGAGCTTCAGTGCTTAAAAAGAACAAACATGAGGCACCAGAGTACGTGTGAAAGTCATACCCCACTCTCCACTCAACTGTGGAGAATGTCCTGTCCATTGGCTAGATCTGGGTAGGGTTTTGAAGTTTACGGCCTGTTTTGTCCTTGGCTGGTGCCATAGTTTGAGCAAGACCCCTGGGCCCAGATCTACCTATCATAATGTTCTTCTTGAAAGTTTCTAGGACCCTCTGGATTCTTCTACTTTGCTATTCTCCCATGCTTCTCTCATCTAGAGTCCCAATAGGATGTCCTCCCCTCTGTCCCAGTTTCCTGGTAAGTGAAGACTTTCATGAAACATGCCCCTTGGGCTAGTATGCAGATATAAGTGCCTCATATTTGACCATGTCTCCTTGATGGGGAGACCTGGTGGCACTCAGGGGAAGGATAACAGGTTACCAAGAAGAGACTTGATACCCTATGAGCATATAAAGGGGTAGGAAGTGCCCCTCAGTCACAGTCATAGGGGAGGGGAGTAAGGGGAAAATGGGAGGGAGGGAGGAATGGGAGGATACAAGGGATGAGATAACCATTGAGATGTAACAAGAATAAATTAATTAAAAAAATGAAAAAAAATTCCATTTTGAGCAATAAGAAAAAAAAAAAAAAAAAAAAAAAGAACAAAGAGTATTGGAAAGGGATGAATAGAAACCCTGTAGGTGGGGAGATACACCGAAGTGAACATTCATTGAGTAGTTGCCTTTGATCAGGCCTGATGTTAGGGGATTTTATACATAACATTTCATTTATTTCTTACATCGAAATCTTTTCATAATTTTACAGGGTATGAGGCCCAGCAGGGTTTCTGAAAGGCACAGGATTGCATTGCTTGAAGGTCTCTGGACAGACATTCTAATTCAAGTTGTTTCTATTTCCATACCAGGCAAGAGGAATCAAGTGCACACAAAGGCTCCAAGGTAACATTATGCACAGGTGTGCTTGACAGATAGTGATTACAGCACTAATCTAGAATGGACTGTCTAAGGAAGAAGTAGGCGCATGTGCACAGTCTTTCTGGAGACACCCCAGCCCTGTATTACGGCTGACATGGCCTTATGATATCAGGCCTGGCTTGGCCAAACTTACCTGGGTCTCTAATTTTTCTGCTTACCTCCATATGAATGCACACTGATCATCTGTCATCCACTTCCAGAAAGCTAGCTTTCTGTAACCACCACTCAAGAACACTTTGTGACTGTTTTACTGCATCTCTGGCCCTTACTCGCCATTCATTCTGAGCTGAACAATCACCCACTCAAAGATCACTCCTTTAATTACCAAAAAACAAACAACAAAAAAAACCCAAAACAACAACAACAACAACAACAACAACAAAAAAAAAACAGAGATCTCAGTGCATTTCCTTAAAATGAAGTCCACATCAGTGTCATGTTATTCCTCCCAATTGCTTATAACAACCCTAAGATACCATCATTTGGTGACCTTCCTTTTACTTATGGACATCCTGACTAGCGAGAGTGCACTGATGTCAATGCCCATGCTGACTTACTTTATCATAGTTTAATTGGAGTTCAGGACAATGTCCAGCACAAAAAAGGGCCAGACTGTAGATAATTATTGGATTAATTAAAGAATTAATAAATGAATGACTCACTTTTTTCCTCAACACTGAATTTAGCTGACTCATGAAACTATGCTATGTTGTTTAATATCTGGGTGTAAATAGTGAGTTTGTGACAAACTCTTTTAAGAGTGGCAGGTGTTCCCTTTCAGAAAGCGAGAACATATGGCTATTGCTAAAACAATACCAACAACACCCTGAGAAATTACAACACTTTGTGAAAAATAAAGGCATTTCATGATGAGGTGTTGCTGAGGCCTTCATTACCAGAGCAAGTAGTAAATTCCCATTGTTCTGTAGAGACATTTCCCTCAAAAATTGGAGTCTTTATGTCCCCTAGAGATGTGACACAGAGGAGCATCTCACTGTGATAATGGTGGCTTATTTGGACAATGCATTTGCTATGAGAAGTTCCATTCTATTTTCTGAATGAATAGATGAGTGAAATGGCTTTGTAATTAAAAAAGCAGTAATAATGCCAGCATGATCCTTTAAACTCGTTTATTGAGAAAATGAGCCACCTCAAGGCCAATTTCCTCACTGTTACAACTAACAGTAGCAGCAAGGGGAGAAAAATAACAGACTCTGTGAATGGCTCTCCTGATGGTGGTAACCAACTAGATTACTACCCTTTAGAGCTAACAGTTTATGGGACACTTACCATGGTGTGACATGGTTATATTTAGTGGGCAATTACTTTAACAGGTGCTATTTTGGGTGCTAAGCATGTAGGACCATTTAATATTTACTAGATTACTAGCATCTCTGTTTCATAATAGAGAAAAATAAAATGAGTATTGAGATGTGTAATCTTTGTTGTCAACTTGACATACATGGGAAAAGGAAACCTCAAACAAGGAGTCATCTTCATCAAATTGCCCCACGGGCATGTTGAGGGGGAACACTTTCTTGACTGCCAACTGCTGTGAGCAGTACCATCTCTGGAAAGACGGGTGTGGGCTGGACAAGGAATGTGGCTGAGTAAGCCAGTAAGCATAGTTCCTTCATGGTCTCCACTTCAGCTCCTGTCTCTAGAGTCCTTCATTTCTTGAACTCCTGTCCTGGCTTCTGTCTTTGACAGACCAGAACCTATCAGCTGAAATAAACTCATTTTCCCCTAAGTTGCTTTTGGTCATGGTGTTTATCATAGCAACAGTAAGCAAATTAAAGTTTATTGGCCAGTAACATCCATTCCTTAATCCAAACCATTACCTCACACATGTGTTGAATGGTGTTAAGTGCATATTACATAATAAGAACACAGGAGTCACTAGAAGTACACAAGTGTACAAAGAACAGTTTCCTTGTAAGATATTTAAGCTGAATTTATCCAGTTGTGGAAACAGCTAACTGTAACAGAGTGGCTAATTAAGAGCAAAGTGTTTGATCTGAACTAGACATAGACAAAGGAGATACATCAGGGGAATCTTATTGAAGATGTGATACTTGCGCTGTATTTTTGGAAAATAGAGAGCACTTGGCTTTCACTAAGCACTTGACCAATTAAGAGGTGATGGGTGGAAAACCTTTTACTTAGAAGAGTCCTAACAAGGCAACCCAGTGTCCTCATTGTCCTCACTATAGCATATGTGAAAGATGGTGCCAGGAAAAAGAGAGCTATTTAAAAAAATGTCTGTCTTGGCCAGGCAGTAGTGGTGTATGCCTTTAGTTCCAGCACTCCACTCAAGAGGCAAGGGCAGAGGCAGGAAAATCTCTGAGTTCCAGGCCAGTTCTGTCTATGGAGTGAGTTTCAGGACAGCCAAGGTTAATGGAGGAAATGTGTTTCAAAAGCAAACAAAAATTTCCTATCTTTTTTGAGGCTGAATAAAACTCCCTTGTGTATATGAGCTTCTGGCTATTGTGGATGGTGTAACAACAAACAGGAACTTGAAAGAATCGCTCTGTGATGTTGACTTGGGATCCTCTGGATATATAAGCAGGAGTGGATAGCTAAACCATATTTATTTTTATTTCTATTTCTATTTTTAGTACTTTCAGGAAAGTCCACACTGACTTCAACAAAGGCTTAAAATTCTATCAGCAATGTTTGAGGTCCTCTTCTCTATATTGTCACCACTGTTCATTATCCTTTGTTTTCATCATATCGTTTTCTCAATGATAGCTACTGTGACTCGAGGGAATGAGATCTCAGTGTAGTTCATGTTTGGACTTAACCTTTGGCTAAGGATGTTAAACAATTTTCTGATATGTTTATTCAATATTTGAAGTATTTTTATCTCTTCCTCTATTTCAGCAGATCACTTGGCAACATATGGAAATCTTGATTGACAGTTATTTACTTTCAGGGCTTGAAGTAGTATATCATTTCTTTTCTTTTTTTTTTTTTTTTAAGTTTTCTACTTCTTTTTTTTTTTTTTAACTTTTCCACTTCTTTTTTTTTTCCTTTTTTTATTATTAATTTATTCAAATTACATCTCAGTTGTTAGCCCATCCCTTGTATCCTCCCATTCTTCCTTCCCTCCCGCTTCCCCCCCATTCCCCTCCCCTATGACTGTTCCTGAGGGGGACCTCCTCCCCTTGTATATGCTCATAGGGTATCGAGTCTCTTCTTGGTGACCTATTATCCTTCCTCTGAGTGCCACCAGGCATCCCCATCCAAGGGATATGGTCAAATATGGGGCACCTGAGTTTGTGTAAAAGTCAGATCTCCTTTTCCACTATGTGTCCCTCAGTAGAAGAATGGATAAAGAAACTGTGGTATATTTACACTACTCGGCTATTAAAAACAAGGAATTTCTGAAATTCGTGGACAAATGGATTGAACTAGAAATTATCCTAATGAGTGAGTTCACCCAGAAGCAAAAAGAGTTAAATGGTATATACTCACTTATATCGAGACACTAGTCCAAGGGGTACGTCCTCATGAAAAACTTTACCTACCAGGAAAGTATATCATTTCTTGTTTCCTGGGTTTGCGGATTGCTTCTGAGCAGTCTCACGATGTTCTGATGAATTTGCCTTTACAGTTGGTATTGCCCTCCAGCAGATTTGCATAGTGTGTCTATGTTTTGAAGGCAGAGCTTCAACTCTAGTGTGTCATGGAGAAGTTCTTCCCAGAGATTCACCTATGTGTATTTAAATGTCCCTTGTCCTTAGACTTCCTTTTTAAAAACTTGGATCGAAGAAAGCTTTGTGTCATTGAACAGCAGTTCATTTTCTATTCCCTTAGTTTCTATCTCCACCTCTTCTGTCTTGTGGATTTTTTGTTTGGTCTCCTGATTATACACCAGCAATCCCTGAAAGGTGTGGTCATGCTTTTTTATTTTTATTTATTGCTATCTATATGTAATAGTTCATCGTCTTTGAGCTCTTCCCCTGATAAACTTTATTCTGTTTGATCTGGCCTATAATTATATAATACTTTTTGCTGTGAATTTTATTTGAGCTTTCCATTTCTAACACTTACTGGAGTCTTCTTTCCAAGCTCCAATTTCCTTGTTTACTTTCTTTCCACATTGTTTTTCTTTCTTTGCTTTCTTGTTTGTTTCTTTGTTTCTTTGACCTGTTTCAAAATTTCATATCCAGTTCTAGAATTGATTTGCTCACTTGGCTTCACCTCCGCCTTATTTATATCCTTTTTAAAGTCACTGCTGATTTTTATGTAGATTTCCTTGCATAATGAAATTTCTTGTATTACTGTGTTTGGTTTGCCTATTTGTTGATATGGATATCTCTTTTGTTTTTTCCTTGGTAAAGGAGAAAGTACTTTTAGTTAGAGATGTGGTTGCTGTGGCAGCAACTATAGAAAACCAAACAAGGTATAGAAATATATTCAAAGTTGTTAAAGGCAACTGCTTCACTGCTAATGATCATAGAACAGAGAATTTCATGCCATATAGAACATACACTGAGGCTTGCATAAATTTAGCTCATAGCAGTTAAGTATCTGATATCTGTCACAGATGTCTTCATCTTAAGAACATTTTTCTTTGCATAAGGGGAAGCCATACTAGACACATTGAGCTGTTGAGGCAGTGAATGGGGCAGGTTCTTTCATGCTCTGGAAAAATGCCAGTTTGTAAACTCTGGCATGGCTGGTGCTTTAGATAAGGGTATTTATTGGGTGTGTTAGGTGTGTGGGAAAAGCAATCAGCACTGGGATGTGAACTGGGTGGCCAGAGTCCCCACTTCAAATCTTTCTCCGTATTAAATATTGCTGACAAGATGAGGCTGGAGACACAGCAATTAACTAGAGCTTTAGAGTCCTCGGTTCCATTAGTAGTGAGACTCAAAGAAGATAAAGGACTCCAGAGGTCAGGCCACCTTCTGGTCCCAAACTTGACTTGACACTATCAGATTCTGCTACAGTAATCCTTGAGTGAATAGGTTCCACTCCTATGCATCAAGATTGTGACTACTGATCATTGCCTCCTTCACTGTACAAGCTGAGCCTCCTGTTGCCTGAGTGTCAGTGTCAAGCCATACAGAGGCCACATAGACTGTCCCCAGATCCCCTGACTGGTGACTACTCCTGGTTTCCAGGCTCCTATACTATAGAATCTTTCTCTTAAACACCAGACATCTTCTGATAATGACACCTGGACGTACATCTCTGAGACAAGGAATAGAGCAAACATCCTTTCTGATGCTGATCAGTCTCTAAAGAGAAACTAATATATTACAACTGGACTCAAGGCTGTGGAAAAAAAGGGCTTGTCCTGTAGCTAAGACCTCCAGTATTCTTTCAGTGAGGTCTCCTGACTTACCATATCCCTGAGGCTTTTGTTTGCCAGCCCTGTTGCCATCAGTGAGCTAGATTGGAGTAAAGTCCTGCCCACTCTTTCTCATTACACACATCCCATGTGTCTCTGCACATTTCAGCTGTCTGATCACCTTGTGTGGGAGTTGCAAGACTTCTCTAGTGATTGGCTTTGGAATAGTATATATCTTTAGATATTCTGACTCTGTTCACCCACTGTGTCACAACAAGTCAACTTCTAATGTGATACCTTGACCTAGAAGTCTTATTTAAATTCTGGAGAAAGGAGGCAAGAGAAAAATTTAGTGTGGAGAGATTATGAGAGGGAGTCAGAAAAAAAGGAAGAAAGGGCGCATGTACCCTGGTGCCTCACATTTGACCATGTCCCCTGGAGGGGGAGACCTGGTGGCACTCAGAGGAAGGACAGCAAGTAGCCAAGAAGAGACTTGACACCCTATGAGAATATACAGGGGGAGGTAATCCCCCTCAGGAACAGTCATAGGGGAGGGGAATAATGGGAAAATGGGGTGGGGGGAGGGAAGAATGGGAGGATACAAGGGATGGGATAAACATTGAGATGTAACAAGAATAAATTAATAAAAAAAAATAAAGTCCTTTAGGAAGAGAAAAAAAAAAGAAATATGATCAGTTCTCTTCAATAGTTTTATTAAAGCAGCCAATGTCAAAAATGATTGCTATGGAATTACTTGAAAGAGATTTAAAGGGTGGGAATCTGTTGCCTGTCATGAAAAGAAAATGTATAGAAACAAAGACGTCACACAGGAAACAGGGGTTAGAGGTACAGAGAAATAAGAGTGTAGGATTCCCCTGAGTCACTTGAAGGAGGAGCAGCTTTGAGATGTAAGAAGCTGCTGAAAGGAGGTAAGCTCCACCTAACCAGCTGCCCCAGGAGAAGACTCCTGGCTCCCTGTACCCATATGCAACACAGAAAGACTGACTAGGTGGCAGATGAAGCAAAATACTTAGGTGGAGCTCTTGTGTAGTAGATAAGCTCCAGAACGGCAGAGCCTGTGACATTGTTTAATTTGAGAACATAATGGGGAAGAAATATTAACTAGAACAGTTTTGACTCTAAACATCTGACAATTAAACAGACTCCAAAATAGATTCCAATATGAACAGATTGCTCATAGAAATAGAAATACAAATAGCTCACAAACGGGAAAAGATAGGCAACCTTGCTGAAAATAAGAGGAACACAATTTAAAGCTCTGCTCAAATACCACTTTCCATGTACTGGAACCCCTTGTTTGGAATGGTTCATAATAATATAAATGGATATTGTGTGTGGAAAATTATTTGGTAATATTTATCTAAATTTAAGGATTTTTTCAGTATTTAAGTGTTTATTATCTCAAATCAGTGATATATACTTCTATAAATATCTTATAGGCAACTAGTACTTATGAAGAATTACACATAAAATATTTCATGAAGAGATTGTATGTGAGAACCAAAGTTCTAGTAGCATGCAAGTGATTAAACAAAAGGTGATTTAAAAGTCTATCCAGCCATTGGAGAGAGAGGGGAGAGAAAGAGAGATGGAGAGGGAGAAACAGAGAGAGGGAGAGGCATGTCCAAATTATAGTCTAACTTGAAAAGTGCAGTGAAAGGTAAAGGTCACATCTATAATACCCTACCAAATATATGTACATGTGGTGATTTGAGAAATGTATGCAATAGGTTTATGTATCCAAACTCTTAGTCCCTAGCTTACAAGCCTATTTGAAAATATGGTAGAACCTTTAGGAGACAGAGCCTTGATGGAAGTAGTATTCCACTGGGTGAGGGTTTCAGAGTTGAGCTTCTTGCCCTACTCTCTCTACTTTATGTTTATAGTTGAAGGTGTGATCCGTTAGTTTTCTGCCACTGCTGGCATGCCCCATCCACCATTGTGGACTCTACCTCTGGAACCATAAGCCAAAATAAACTCTCTCTTCCCTAAGTTGCTTTTGGTCTGGTGCTTATCAAAGCAACAAAAGTAACTACTATTGTAGCTAAACACACACAATTATGCATTGTATTTGTAGGCATTTATACAAATGTGTGTGTCTATATTTTATAACACATCTATGCATAAATATGTGAGAAATTTAAGGCATATTATATTCAAAATGGAATCCCCATATTGAAAAGAATGGTCCAAAAGATTTTTGCAACTATATATCCTTGTTGCATTTGAGTTTTAATGCCATGTATCTATTGACTTGATAATACATTTTAATTTTTTAAATTAAAATATACATAGCAGTATGGCTTTCTTACTTAGATTGAAAGCTATCCTTGTCACTTGAAACAATAAAAAAATGAAAAATTAAAGGTAATTTGTAAGAAAGTTTAATGATCTTCTCAAATTTAGAGATAAGATGTCCCCCTTCTGTCTTTCAGAAACTTGAAGAAGTCTTGCAATTAACAATGAGGAAGGTAGCCTTTCTTTTTTACCTGCACTCAAAATAACATCAGAATTTTGAAGGGTAGAAAGAACAAAAGGATTAAGTGATAATAAACTGAGAGCAGAGATATAGTGATAGCTCAGAATGCTACAGTTTGGGATCTGGCTTGAGCAGCCAAAGAGGACATGTCAAAGGCATGGATGAATGACAAAGAAATCCCCGTCAGCATCTCAGGAATACTAAAAGACTGCTTCAGTGAGGGTGAATCTGTCAGTCCACACAGAACAGTAAAAGGGAGCTGATGGAGTAGTTTCCAAGGTGTGCAGTGGCTCTGGTTGAGAATGGCTAATTGAAGAACACATTAATGCCTTTTGAGGCAAAGACACAAGGCAATGTGTTGATATGCCCATGGATACTTTGTTGACACAAATGGAAACATCCCGAACTATTAGCAAGAGACAGAAAGCAGAGAGTGACATAAACAAAAACTCCAAAGTTTCTTTGATGGTGAGGAAGAGACTGATCCTAGAGATGGCCTGTGATAGAGGAAAACTATACAATCAAATGGTGTGAGCGCCATTGTCTCCATAAGACCTGATTCCAGTTACCAATAACCTCACTCTACCGCTTGCCTTGGGTCTCACTGCTCCAGCCAAATTGCTATGCCCCAGACTGAAGGAGATATAAACCTGTTTTTATTATGATCCCAAGTGTGGGGTTGAAATGGTCTTGTGAGAGAACAGGTGATGTTAATCCACTAGAGGACCAACCACCTAGTTAGGCAGCTTGATTGTTGCCAACAGAAAAGATTCCCCCCTAGCCCCCCTCGCACCCCCTCCCCCCGTGAACAGACTCTGGGAGGAGATATATAAATGAGCTGAAAACTGGAGGCAGAGCCTTTTGAGACTTCAGACAGTTTTGACTGTCCATCACGTCACTTCGAGACGCTCCAGGAGAGAACGACTTGAGGGAAGGCTTTGGAGCTGAGTGAGGTTCCAGATTCTGGTTACTCCAGGTTCCAGAAGAAGAAATCCTACTGATTATGCCAGGAGAATTGTTCTGATATCCTTATAGTTTTGTTATTTTGTTTCCTAATCCTCTCTTACTATTGTTTTGGTTACTTGGGTTATAAGTGACGTACACTCGGTTAATAAGTTGTAATAAAATATATTGCTTAAGAAAATTGAGCCTATGCCAGACTCTCTTGCGAAATGCTTCCAGGTAGCTGTTCCTCTTCCCAGGAAACTCTTCTGGACAGTTGCAAGTTTCTTTCAAGTCTTTGCTAAAATGTTACCACCTGTGAAGTTTACTATCAAAAGGGGACTTAACACAGAACCAGCACCCTTCATCTTGCTTTTTTTATCACCTGGAATTTATCATCTTAATAATCTCTCTTAATTCTTCCCATTCGTAAGAATGGTTCTTTGATGGTAGAAGGTACATCTTTTTTCTTCCTTCTTTTCATTTTTGAGTTTATCCTATAGTCGCGTCATTTCCCCCTTCCCTTTCCTCACTCAAACCCTCCCATCTACTCCTCCTTGCTCTCTTCACATTCATTTTTTTTCAGTCTGGATATATTACTTACATGTGTGTTTTCAGCACTGATCAGTTGGTGTTGCATAACCAATGGGTGTGCTCGCACCTGGAGAAGGCTATTTCTCCTACTCTGAACAGTCCCTAGTTGCCTATAGCTCTTTGTGTAAGGTTGAGACCTTGGGGGCTTTTCCCATCTTCTTTGGCAGATCTATTATTGTTGTCTTTGTCAATCTCAACTTCAGGTAGGCCTTTGTTAGACTTTATGGGGATCATCTCTGACATTACCAGAAGACACAGTCTTACAACGCACTCCCTGATCCTCCAGCTCAGGCCAACTCCTCTTCCAAACAGATGGCTGAGCTTTAACTGTGGGAGTTGTTTTGTAGATGCAACCAATGGGACTGAGCTCCACAACTCTGTATTTTGTTTGGTTGTGGTTTTTCTTACTTGTCTCCATCTGGGGCAAAGAAAATTTTCTTCAAATGTAGTTCAAGATTATGTTGGTTTAGTAAAGTGACGGTTGTAGGTTCTCTTTGAAGATCCATGACTTCGCTCCCTTAGGTGGCTGGCTAGATTTCCAATATCCGTAATGATTTCCCTCTTGATGAACAGATGATCTATCCAATTAGGGACCTGCTGGTTGCCACCAAGGTATGTGTGCCACTATTGTATCCTTAGGGATATCCTGCCATGTTGGTCATGGTGACTCATAAGCATCACAGCTGGGTATGACTGTTACTTTTTTCTCTCCTTTAGAAGCTTGCATGGTGTCTTTTAGGACCATGAAAGCCAGTCCTGAGGGAGGAGGCCATCTTTCAAGTGATGTTTTTCCTTCCTCTTTTAAACTGCTATGTGCTTAGTGACTGGAAAGAGTGACTACAAATGCTGAACAGTTAATAAATGGTTATGATTAAATGGACTTATGTTTTACATAGGGATAAAAAGTAGATGTCTCAATTCCAACTTCTTTCCCATGATGGAATATACATACTGATTTCAAATAATCTTTATTGTCAGCAACAAAGATGAAAACATTGTGCTTTGGAGCACAATGCACTCTGAATAATTTTTTTCTTGTATTTCTGTGGATATGGAGCAGTTGTCAAGTGCTGAGCACTGCACCAGTGAAGGAGATGGAAAGCCAGTCGGAGCCAGCCTCTACTCTGAGGGATTTCATCTTCTTGAAGGAAAACTGAAGACAGTATAAGACTCAAGCAAAATTCAAGTGCAAACAAAATGGGGACAAAGTGTTTCCCGAATCCAGAACATAATCTTGTTACCTTCCAAGAGAAAGATCAAGAGTAAGGCTTTAGGCTAAGCATGGCCCCTTGGGCTTCAAGCATGCCTTAGGAACATTAGCCTGGAGGAGAACAGTGGTAAGCTTATGCCAGGACCAAATGAAGGTGTATGCTGGAAGCCTTGGCCTGTGTCAGACACCAAGCTCTTGATCTATGAGGGAGGTTCTCGAACACTTTTTCACATACAAGGAAACTAAGACTCAGAGAAGTCACTGAGTTCAGGGCAGAGCTGGATTCTGAAACTAGGTGGTGGGAGTGCTCAAGCCCTAATCTGAGTAGCTGGACTCTATTGATT